>NW_027266286.1:70853209-71453209 GCF_022045235.1 Haliotis cracherodii
TCTGTCAGAGACACAGGTAGGATGACATTTTTTTGTCCCTAGATATGTATGAATTGATGTTGGACGGGGAAGTCGAATTTGGCAGGTGCATCCATTTGAAAACTGATATTTTTGTGTCTCATAGAATATATTTAAGAAAAATAGGATGAATCTTGAAAAGACATTTTATGAAGTAATTATTTAGTAACGTGTTGCTCCTTATGTTTTAAGTATTAAATACAGGGAACCGCCGTCGCATTTTAGGTAGTTTTAGATCTGAATCTTTACCCCTTGCTATCGAAACAGGACGTTTTACAACTCCACCAACCCTTTTAGAAAATAGAATCTGCCCGCACTGTTTTAAATGTGCTCATAAAAAGTTTGTCGAAGATGAATTTCACTTTTTAATATTATGTCCTTTATATGAAGTATTTTACTTAGAGTTTTAAATCCGTTATTTGAAAATATTAGCGTTGATGACGCTTTCATTTATATTTTAAAATGTAAAGAAATTCAGCCTTTGTTAGCCAGTACACTTTTAAAGATTTTAAACGTAAGCAATCATTTAGCTTGGCATTTAGCTAGACATGTCAATTCTATTGTCAACGTATTTTATTGTATATAATGTATATAGTGTTTTATTGTGTCTCATAAGCCTAATGGCTGGGTGTTACTTTTTAATATGCCAAAGAACATGTATATATCGTTCTTTTGTAACACGTGACACGTTAATAAAATAACTCTCCCTGTTTAGTTATATAAGTGAGTCAGAACTATCGCCGTTCAAAGTAGTGGACAGAAAGTTTGATATCGGCTGACTTGTACTTAATTCAAGGGGATCAGGTTCGTCCGGAAACAATCAATTTCTACTGCATCAATAAATCCTCTGAAGTGCATATGCCTTTTATCGCAATTTGCATGAAAACCCAACTGTTATTAAAAAATATAATTATTTCAAGTGACATTCATCAAACTAGTCCTGAAGACCTGTACCAAATTTGAACTGTCCAATTAAGCTAATTTATACCAAAGAAATGTCGACCATGTCTCGAAAGAAATTGTTGGTTATCACATCATTTAATCTAAAACATATTGTCAACCACCCAAATTAGATAATATAATGTTTTGCTAATCCCAACTTATCGCTTAATGTATCCGGCGCCGGATATTAAGCCGAAGTAAAGCACATCTCAGTCCCTCTTAATGGCATAAGAAGCTGCTTACAAATGGTTGGAGAGCTCTTATCTCAGCAATTATACGGTAACGATATAACCATACTTACGCATCGTTCGGTGAAGTTGAAGGAGTCATTAGATGGTGAAGATTGCTTGAAGAAGGCAAAGCGATAATTGGATAGCAACATGGTTGATATTTAAGTGGCTCCAAAGTTATATGGATAGCCGGATTAACCAATAAAGACGCCGACATAAACATTGAGATAAATGTATCACATCACTTGAAGATAAGTGGTGTAACAGCGCGTAGAGGTGTGAATTGGATTGCTATATTCAAGATAAGATAGAATCATATGATGGCGCTGTAACGGGGAATTCCTTTACCGTTGAGTTATGTACAAGTAACTTCCACGGGTTCGTGTTGATCACGAGTGAGACAGAATATGCATCCTCAGGTTCTCGGAACATAACGGTACTTAGCAGCCTTTGATTACAAGTGCTATAGTTGTTTCAAACACGTGCTTTATGATGATATGAAACGGATTGTCACTATGATAGTCTTTTCATTTTGTAATTAGAATAAAGGTTAATTTGTTTCATTACATGTATCATACGTGTGCATTATTAGCATGTGCGACCTTGCACTCGCCGAGTTGACATCTGATATGGGTTTGTAATGTGAAGCTTTGCGTGTTAATGGAACCCCACCTGTTTGCGTGGACTATTGAGTTGGGTATTGCCATGTACAGTAAACTACGTTTATAACGAACACGCTTATGACGAACTTGCGGATATAACGAACTCTTTTTGTTCCCGTCCATTTGCTGTATATATATATATATATATATATATATATATATGCTTATAACGAACTACGGTTATAACGAACTAAAATTAGTGGTCCCTTTTAGTTCTGTATAACCGTAGTTTAATGAAAATATTATCCATATTTTCATTAATGTTCAGTTCGAGGAAGAAGCATCAAGTTGTATTCTTTGGTTTTAATGTCTCTTACTTACTTTCAGGTGAAGACATGGTTTCAAAATCGAAGAATGAAACAAAAGAAATTGCAACGCAAAACACAAGATGACAGCGACCCCTCTAACACAAGCGACAAAAACAACCAATCAGACAGCCACTCTGACGTAGGAGATGACCGATCAGATAGTGGCCATCTTGAAAGTGATACACCTATTACTAGTTACAAGGACTGCGCATGCTCAGATAACGAAGATACGGAAGAAATAAATGTTGTGGATACAGATATTGAACATCCTTCTACTTCGGCATCATAATATATCACAAAACGTTTTGGGAACAGCATTATGTTGAGTGCAAATGGGAGTTATCCCCCTTTGTGATATCCGGAAGCAAGATGGAATGTCAACGCATTCTTGATCAACACATGTCATCCCGGGAGAAGCCGAACGTTGTTTTGCAAGTTACAGAAAGAAGCAAATAATGACGAATGGTCAGAACGACACTCGGATCCTCTTGGCGTATTCCACGAAACTACAAAATGTGAGATTGATGTTAACCGAGTGAACGGTAGTTATTTGCAAACATTAGGAACGTCTTGCCCCCACGTGTGTTTTCATTTTCCATTGGGATATAATTTTTGAAAATGCAGAAATGCTCTTCAAATCTGAATCAGATGAGAGACAGTGATGGGGCCGTATGAATAAACAAGATCGCAAATCGCTAGTTGTGAAAGACACGTTGTTAATCATTGACCAAGAGACAAACCACATCGCTATTGTGAATATTGAAATCCTTTTGACTATTTTCATACGAATCTAAACTTGATGTGTTGTGTTGGCCATGTACAGTGCTATGTAGAGCTTTGAAGTTGTTTTTTCTGTGAATAATATTTATATAAACATATCTGGACTTTGTGCAATAGTCTGTCGATGAGACGGATTTTCCAGTATCTGTTCAATAAATGATGTTGTAATATGTGTATATCTAATGGTTTGTCATTATTCATACACTGTATGTCTAAGCTTACAGATTATCCATGGTGATGAGTACCTGGTAACGAACATTATTCAAACGCAAATATATCGTGCTCATATTTTTTTTTCTCTCTCTCTTTTCACCTTTATAGGAGCACAAAATTCATATCTCCTCTTTCTTTCTTTAAAAGAGTGGTGTACTGGTGTATTACAAAAGCATTGACTGTTCGGTCTTAGTAAATCTTGAACAGGGTTAAGTAATTACCATAGTTCTTTAAATGTTAGTTTATTTTACCCGTTTATGTCAAACCCTGCACGAGTCAAACATAAACTGTCGGGGAAAAGAAAGTACACAGCCGTGTTTGATGGTGTCTAAACATTTAACACAAAAACAAATGGTTATTCGACGGTGATGTATTCAATGGATGTGGTTTTGACCTTAAGTTTGCCGTCTTTCAGCAACTGATTTCAGCCTAGTAAGGATTCGATAACATTATTTGGTCAAATCTATTTTAAAGTGTACATGTACATTCTTTTGTCTGACAGTTTGGTTACAATTCTTGTCACATTTTACACAGTCGTACAATCGACTTCCTACAGTGAGACCAACGTAGCATTGAACTGTTCGTACATATGTAAGGTTGTTAACGCCGCACTGACATTTGGCCATAGCGAGACATTTCACAGACGGTATTTAGGAAATATGGTTTAAGTAATACCTTTAACAGACAGTGTCTGGTGGTTTGTTTGTAAAGCGTATTATTCAAGCGGATTGGAGTAACGAGTTAAACTGTGGTGAGTGGTGGACCGCAGGGCAATGTTCTGGCTCCTATTCTTTTGTTGCCAACCGCGCGGAAAATCTCTTAACTTATTATTTCCAGTTGGCTTGTAGGTAATGGGTAAAGTTGCTCGTAAATGGTTCACGTCAAATCTTGTAAAGCATAATGTGTTAACCTACCG
Organism: Haliotis cracherodii; assembly: GCF_022045235.1. Lineage (NCBI taxonomy): Eukaryota > Metazoa > Mollusca > Gastropoda > Lepetellida > Haliotidae > Haliotis > Haliotis cracherodii. Next base: position 70,857,279 of record NW_027266286.1, read on the forward strand.
TGAAAGATATGGTTCTGTGAGATGTTCCTTTTCTTCTTGATATGAGTATACCGCGTGAGTTTATACAGCAATAAGGAAACTCAGATTTGTATATTGAAAAGAAATGAGTTTCACATTTTACGTATTATGGTTAACTACAGTTCGGATTCAGTATACAGTATACTTGTGTAGCCTTGTGTAACACACTAGCCATTAAGTTAGAATTGAGGGTACCGACTGTCAAGGTCTTGACAGTGCTTCAAGTGAATGCTGCATCGTGCCATGTGTCACGTGAGCTTCTCAAGTTATATAGAAGATTTAAATCTTTGGTGTTTGATTATTAAGTCAATTTCACACCCAGATAATCACCATCAATCTATTACACAAAACGTGTGCCTAATATATGTTTCTGTGAGCCCCTGGTGACTTAAGTTTTCTAGGTTTTTTTTGTCGCTATTCTTAAAGAATTCACACAAACAAGCAATTAAATTGATCAAATTGAAATTTGCCACCACACTGATAGCATTTTAGATTTTCTTTAATTTAAGAATATTTTGTATTAGAATGAGTTACCGAGTTCATTTGAATCCGATACGAACATTATTTCAATTATATAATGGCGTGCCAGCTTAATATGGGATGAAATCCCGAAATGACGCCGGTCGTAGACTACTGTCTAGAAACCCACGTGTAACGATATGGTCCGACCACTGACCGTAATCTTGGCCATTCTGGGATACAAACCCTCGATCAGCTGACTGCTTGCGACTCCTGACAACAGTTCCACCCGTGACAAATACTGACTTCGTAAATTACTGTGGAACCTCGTCAGTCCGGACCCCTTTAGACCGGACACCCCGCTTTCCAGGCGATTAAATTAAAAGGGTTATGGTTAGGGTAAAAGGTATCACTAAATGATTTGTTAATTTGGCAATCCGGACGAATTCATTTTGAAGGGTACCGTCCGGATTAACGTGGTTACATTGTAAGCAACTCTGGTCTTCCCCGTTAGCAGCAGTAACCAGGTGACGCGCTAAGAATGTGACACTCATGGAAGAGACAGTACTTATTCCACCGAGTGAACGCTTTATCTCGAGGCAAGCAGATGGACATTTGTTCACGTTACAGTTGGGGAAAGAAGTTCATTGTCATTTTCTTTCCACGCTCAATAATAGAGCTAGGGTTGGTCCCGCCGCTCGCCACTCAACCAATACAATCTCCACCCTCAACTGGACAAACAGGGACAATTACCTCTAAATTAGACTCGCGTGACCACAAATCAAATGTAGCCTGGACTCTCATCTTTGTAGCTTAAGGCTGCTCTTTGAATATCATTCAGCCTCTTCCAGTAATTTAACATAATTACAAGACTTTTTCCATTTAAAACATTTAGATGATAATTCTCACTGGTATAATGCGGCTATGGCTTTGGCTGGGTTTTTAACGGATGAGGATTCACTTGAAGGGGCTCAGTGAAGAATGAATATGCTTTATCCAGGCTAGCCAGCACTGATGTAGAAGGTTGGGGTGTCGGGGGAGGTGTCACGATCTTGTTGCATTGCATACCGTGACTAGACCGGGGTGTCTAGACATCATACGTTATGAGATTAGTGTTTGATGAGGAGTGATGTTTCTAATCTATGAGAGGACGAGGACCGGTAACGCTTTTTCTTGGCCCACTAAAAGTGTCAAAAGTTACGGAAAACTTTGTAGTTTTGGATGAAAACTTTATATTATTGGTACGAAATCTTTGTAATATTGGTATAAAACTGATCAGGCATGTTCAAAAGGATGATAACTTGACCTTTTCCTTTCTTTCATTTGCAGCTTTTGTACTTCTGGCATGATTAAGAACACAAATATGACTTAACGGGAGATAGCACTGACAGAAACAAAATCAAATTGTCGTTCACGTGAACATATCTGATTACTTTCGTAAATGTTTAACAAAAGTCGTTTCTAAAATTATGCCGTGGACTAAATGGTCTCCTCGTCATGCCCTGTCCTTTGGTAAGACAACACAGGTTAGAGCCAAACAACTCTTGTCATCTTTTTAGCGTCGCATTCAGGAATGCTTTCGTCAAGGGCGACTTGGCTTCGGGCAAAGTGACAGATGTTGGAGGTACATATGATTCATGTAGTTCCAATACAACTCACGTTTTATGAAATATATCTGTCTAAAAGTTTAGATCCTTTGTTTGTCAGCATTATGCCTATGGTCGCATGATCCCCTGAGAGGTAAATGTCTTGGGAACGGGTGGACCCACTGGTATATATGGCGCCGCAATTGGCCATGCGGAGTTGTGAAACTTGGTCGTAGAAGGATCCGCTGATCGTGGGTTCGAGCCATATTCGAGGTGATCACGATATCTGGAAATGTCAGCTGCACACCGGGATGGGACACAGTATTCTGACTTCGAGCCGACCAATCCAGGTTTTATCACTTATTGCCGAGCATTAGGCAGGGTAACAACAAGTACAAGTACCACTTTTTAACGTCTGTTGGACTCAGCTGGGGATCAAACCACCAACATTCCACTCTCTAGGCAGCCACTCTATCCGTTAGACCACGGAGGCAGTCCTGCACCACGGAACATGCAGTCATAGATAGTAAGTGAAATCACTCCATTGATTAATTGAGTATGGTTTTACGCCGCCTTTAGAAAAAAATTAGTATTCCATCATTACCACGGCGGCTGAACATTATGGGGAATAGAACCCAGGCCTTCGGCATGACAAGCGAACACTTTAGCCACTAGGCTACCCCACAGATCCGAATTGACGCCATTATGGAGCCTCACCAATATGTCTGGTTCATAGTAACAGTATAGACAGGTTGGAATTCACTGGAATAACCGCACTTTTTATAATACGTTTCAAAGCTAAACCTATTGAACATATTCGTTAAATTTCACAAAAAAATATTGCAGGCTATGAGACAGACATAAGTAAGATAACAACATCACAGATTGATACTAATATAATATAACATATTTGTTGAAACAAGTGACACTATTTAGATGCAAATGTATTTCTTTGATAACAGTAGATTCCTTACCAAGTCATTTAAACAGAACACAATAAGGATTAACCTATTATGACTGTCTAATGAGTACAGCATTGGTAAAGTGCGACAACCTCTATCATGTTTGTGCGAGAATCTATGTTGTTGATAGACCTGTATGATTGTTCTCATACAGGTTTTGGTATAATTCATGTTTTAATTATATATTGAATGTATATACTGTTTGTCATTTGTACTTTCTTAACTTATTGTTGTTCTGTGATATTTTAGAATATAGTGTCTCATAGGCCATATGGCCGGGTGCTTTTTATAATTCTATGAATGTACATTTTGTATTTTATCATAATATGCACGTGACACTTAAACAAACATTCTCTCTCTCTCTCTCTCTCTCTCTCTCTCTCTCTCTCTCTCTCTCTCTCTCTCTCTCTCTCTCTCTCTCTCCTCTCTCTCTCTCTTGGGGCGGTCGGGTAGCCTAGTGGTTAAAGCATTCGCTCGTCACGCCGAAGACTCGGGTTCGATTCCCGACATGGGTACAATGTGTGAAGCCCATTTCTGGTGTCTCCTGCCGTGATATTGCTGGAATATTGCTAAAAGCGGCGTAAAACCATATTCTCTCTCTCTCTTTCTCTCATATCACCAAAGAAAAAAACCATTGGAGATGAACAGTAGATCTGTTAAAATTATTAATAAAAGAATTGGTCGCGTGCTCCTCAACAAAAACAAGCGCGACGGAAACAATATCACTTTGTAACAGGGCTATTTAGCTGTAGCTGTAGTACATTTTGATTACTATGCCGATGTTTTGGTGACGTAACCACGTTTGGTGCTCGGAAAAACAGCCTATTTAAACCTAACGTCACCTTCAAGGGGAAGGTCACCTAAATCCTATTTGAATCCCAAAGGAACACAATTAATTTGGAATTATCGTAATTCATGATCTTTAACTTAATGAGATTTGTATTCGGAAATTGTCAGCAGTAAACCCATTATTGAGGCCTAATGAAGCTGAATGCGGCTATTATAGCCAAACACTCTTTTTCTTTACACAGAGTTGCTACATTCCAGCCTAGAGTCGAAACTCCTCCCCTCTTTCAATGCCATCACTCAGCCGAAAAATCCTCTTCTGCTATCCAAGTCAGCCGGGAAAAGCGACTCCTACCAAATTTCCTGACGAATCGAAGGCAAAGAAGGCTTTGATGACATATTCAGCCGGTTAATTTGCGATTTGACGGAGACTAATAGGAAAACCTACACGCCTGCACTCGCATAGAGGAGCCCAGACAGTGTTAAATTAATCAAAGATCTAGAAAGCGGAAGTGAAGCTAACACCGCCATCTACCGGTCATCAGTGACAATAAGCAGCCATTGTTCTCAAGCGGGAGCTTTTGCCGAAGATCTTGCTTGCTAATTGGTGTCTTGAGATTAATTTTCTGCGTCTTCCACCTCGAGTTAAGAAGATTTGAGCTCGGTAATATGTTTGAGAAAGCTGCTACTACTTCCACTGTGGGGACTCAACGTGGCGTGTACGACACCTGGTGTTACTGTTGGGACCAGTCAGGGCTTACACAAGAAATACTGCCCGCTTTTCTCCACGCTTAGAAAAAAACCAGAGTTCACAGGCAAAATTTGGCTGTGTCTTCAACTAACGTAATTTGAACATAAGTTTAAAATTAGACAGTTAATTCTGTCTACGTGGAGTGTTTTTCTCTTGAGGTCATAAAAAAGTCAAAGAATGCTGGTTGATATTTCTTCGGCATGGGCAAACATATTTAACGCTTAAGCAAGTTTTTCTCTTAGGTCTCTATAGGAAACATTCTCATGTCAGTTTTAATCAATTATGTTCAACGTCGACCGTGATACATCACAAATAACGTGATTAATCGTCTAACGTGTACCTTCTTATTGGTTACAAACACCATAGGCAGTTGTGATAGTCCAATTAATCTATACCATTTCAGACTTTAAATCAACATCCAACATTTTATATTGATCTGTAAAAATCAAAATTAACTCTAACATTTCAATTATTTTCTGTCAATTCCAAACGTTTAGAAGTGATCATAAGCAAGAGTTCATTGAAGATGATCTTTAATGTTAGAATCGGTATAAGAAACGGATAAAAAACTGGATAAAACCAGCCAACAATGTGTTAATGTCATCAGACATGATAAATATTTGTTCTGGCTTTTCAGTACTATTCCTTCTGATCTCGGGCTAATTGTCACCACTGGGACCGTACATGTCAAAAATAACCCGCTCCTCAGTTGAGCGTTGGAGATAATTAGCCCGCTGTGGTGTATTAACGAATGTTTTCAACCTTCTAATCAAGGCTTAATGACGGCTAAACGTCCAGTTACGACCGTTGAGCCTCGCTCTGGGAGTGTCACGTGATGACGGATGACTTTGTCGGGAAGAAGCGCCACCTGACGTCGCCGGGTCATGTGACCGGAGACATATGATAAACGTCTCATAATTAATTGGCTTTTCTGGAGAATGTGAATGTGAGGAGAATTTTTCCAACTCAGGGGCTACATATGAATGTTTTGTTTTTGCAATTTGTCTGCAATCTCAATTCATGACTTTTTAATTCAGAAATTATTTTCACGTCTTAAATATTGATTTCAAATGTTCTTTTTACCAAGTTATTTTAATTCATTTTTCAAAATTATTGCGCTCATGGAATGTTATCTTTTTAAAGTTGTTTGTTTTCACGACACTGATATAGATGTCAAATTTATTTCAGCAATAATGATATATGGTAAGTGTTATTACAATATAAACACACGTGTTTTACGTTACTACTTACAAAGACACATGGGTGATTTTTAGTCATAGGGATTATTTTCATGTCATATCCAGTTTGTTTTTACCCGAGGGATGATATTCATTTTTATCTTAGAACATTTGAATTATTTCTAGTTAACCAAATATAAGTACGTTGTATGTTGAGAACACGCACATTTTGATCTCTTTGATGGCAGTGGGGATCATGCTTATTAAAGTTCGGGGTCGATTCCCTACGAGGGTAGCACCTATGAAGCCCATTACGATTTCTTTTAACTCATGTCATAAAAAAATACACATTTTTGTAACTACTTGTTAGGCAGTGCGAAATTGATTAATTGTCAACAACACTCGGATTACGTTAAGGTGAACACCACTTTATAACTACTCTGGTTCGATTCACATGGGCACAACGTGTGGATATGCTTCATAATGTACTCGTTCACCTCGTTGATGTCTCCTTACATATCTCTGACAGAATTTTGAACAATATTTCAGCGATATCACAGCGTGTTCGGTCAATCTGGGAAAGACTCCCCTGATGCAGGTGTTACCATGATTGCGGGTATGTTGATGTCAACATTAAGGATCGTGCGCAGATCTGGGCTTCGAACCGACGAGTTCTCTCCCACCCCGAAGGCGGGTCTGTTGCGTGACAATCGAACGACGCTTTAACCATAAGGCTTCCTAGCCGTCCACATATTACAGTTCGTTTCTTGTAATCCAGAGGTGACCCCCTGTTCACTAATGATGTGACGAGCTAAAATGTAATAATGACTCGATGAAAATACTGTCTCTGATATTCCCGTATCCCGAGAGCTTTAGCGATTGAAGCATGAGTCAAGATCTGCGGGTGTGCTGGCCTCTTGGTTTAGAGTTCCGTCCCTTGTCAACTGAAGAGAAACAATGTGATTTGACTCCCCAGGGAGGTTAAGTTCCTTTTTAATGATATTCGTCACTGATTTCTAATCAATGAAAAAATAATTGGGGTAGGATGACAAATTATTGGCAGTGAAACCGAGGACATAGCAAGATATTTATCTGTACTGACATCACACACAGAGCCGTATAGAGTACATATATTCAGTTTTCTTCTCGTTGTTAAGCAAACTACAGCAGTTTGGAAAATCCTGAATCGACGTAACTACTCCACACAACCATTAGACTGTGGATGCATGCATGTTGTTCTAGTCTTACCAATGGGGAACAGGTCACACATTTTCTTGAAAACAGCAGACTCAAAATGTGACCCTTCAGGTCAGAGTGCAATTGCAGTGGTACATCAAAACGACAAAAATGTGTCGATCAAGGGCTTAGCAACAGTCCTTGCCTCTTGTTCAGGTAAAACTACAGCTTTTACCCACATTGTAAAACGGTCTGCCGTTGCCATAATGTATATGTTACTGAGATTTAGGGCGAGGTCCTACTATGTCGATGGAGACACGCTCCATTGGTTCCCCAACTTGGTAGGGACCCGGTAGAGACATCTGGAGGGAAGGAGATTTTCTGGTAGAAACACAACAGTATGCTGAAAAAGCATCGGTCGTTACTGGCAATGAAGTGATTGTCCGACTTTCCCCAAATTCTTTTCAGAGCCCAAGTGCCCAGAGGAAGGCATTTTCCAGAGGCAAGGGAGTTAACTGACTATACAAGTCCAGTTTCCACCCTTGCCGAACTAGGCTGGTATTATGGAGTTACATTTTGGCAGGACTAACGAGTCTATGCATAGTCCAATCCAAATCGCACACCGAAATCGAAATCCGGTTCGTAAACTTTCGTGCAGATTTCGGTCGATTGCAGGATTTGCAAAGCATGTGCACCGCCAACTCGTTGTCAGCAGATATTTTCCAAATCTTTTCATGTTTTTAATCAAGGTGCTCATTTGATTTGATGCATTTCGCGATGTAAAACCCGTTCTATCACATATAGATCTTAATTATCGATCAGATCGTCTTGACCGGGCGCCACCATTTTGTGTGAAGCAAACGCAAGTGATGCGAGAGGTGAAATCTGATTGGTCCATAGGAGAGGCTTAGAAGAGACATAACTTGTAATAGCCACTGGTGGCGCTACGATCGAGCCCCGTAATTCCAGCCTTGTTCGGCAAGGGTGGAAACTGGACTTTTATAGTCAATTAACTCTCATGACTGTATTTCGCGACATTGTCCTACTTTAATTCAGATACTACGAACTGCAGAGCTGATTTCTATTTTAATTTCCCACCTGCGATACAGTTGCCCTATGTGAACCTCTCGTCTTTCAAACCATGTTCTTTAGCAGTAAGAGGAATAACAATGTTTCTGTAACTGCCTTTGTAGCATTTGTGCTATCTCCCCACAACCTGGACATACAGGTTTTAATTTCCCAGCTCTTGAAGCCATCTTGCTACCCGTCCAGTTAAAATTCTTGAGGTTCTTTTTATTCATCCGTGACACTGCAGCATTGCCAGTCCTAATCAACACTTGTAAAAGTGTTCTGGTCCTGTAACAATTGCAAGCAGCTCTTTATTGGTGCTACAATAGACCTCGCATGATTGTTTGCTCATATAGGCGATAACCATAACCCACCCTGAGACAGTATTGCCACTATTGCATTGTCACGGACATCTGTGTCCAGAATGAACTTCTTGCCTAGAATAGGATATGGCAGTATTGGAAATTAAATCAAAACTAAGGGTTTCAAAAACTCTTTTTACACTCATCAGTCCCATTGAACTGTGCTTTGGTATCTATGAAATAGTCTGGCAAGTCATCGGCAGATGGCGTAATGGGTGTATTTGAATTAGGTTCTGTTGTCTTAGGCAATACAGCTTCACATATTCCTGAGTTCATTTTTGGGCGTGGAACCATTGACACGACACCCTGGATATATGTCCGTGATGTTAGTTCTGGCTTACAAGGAAGGGTATTATACTTTGCTTTAGACAAAAGAGCCACCGTGGAGCTAGAATCAATCCGAAAGCTTGCATCATGTGTCTAAGATGCCAGTAAAATAGAAACCACTATCATATTTATAGTTACGTTTGCCAACTTGTCCTATTCTTGGGACATATATGTTGCTTAGCCCCTTGTTCCTCTCTCAAGGTTCGACCCTCCGCCTTGACAGATTGACGTTTCCTGCACCCTCGAGTTTCCCTCCTTTGACTCTGTTGAGGGGCCTGGGCCCCAGAGTCAGGGGCATCATATGCATCTCAGTCATTGTGTGTGTCCACGACTATTGGGCACACATTGCCTAAAGCTCTGGCACATCTGATTGTAGATGGGTCCGTTCCTGAGCAGATACCAATTTTCGTTGCAGACAAGGCGTCGTGCAGGCCTCCGAGCCTGAGCAGTGATAATTACTTGCTGCAGGTGTAGGTACAGAATGTTGTTCTCTATTGGACCTGGCTGACTCATACTTGTGTTCAACCCTTGATATACTAGAGGCAATGTCCCTGAAATACATCTCAAGACCATGGGGTTGACCTTTATCAGCTGGTGATGCAGCCTATGCTGGATTAACATAACGCACGGATTTTTTCAGTTTCTTATTTCTCCCTTGAGTCATGTTTAATAGCCTCATCGCGTACAATGACATCAACAGCTTCAGAGACAGAGCGACATTCACGATCCGTGCATCTACATTTCATCTTGAGAGGTATTGCCTTGAAGAGTTGGTTTAGAGCTAGGGCTACCTGAGCTCTTGCATTAAGGTTAGAATATCCTCGCTATACCATTTGGCTCAGATCATTGCCCAAAGTAGCAATTGATTCATAAGGTCTTCTTTGTCTCATTTGTAACCGAGAGAGTCAACAAATTCGCTGCCGTGAACAACCAAATCTATCACCAATCTTCCTAACTAGGTAATATAGTTCCCCACCTCATCTGGAAACAGACCTGTAGAGAAGGTACGTGCCGAATCCCCAAAACTACCTGCAAGGGACAAAATCGTTTATTGGTCTTCCCACCTGCCAAGTTTAGATCTTCAATGTGTGCTTTAGTAATGGGTCTTAGCCATGGTTGATTGGGTAGAGGGAGAAGTAAGTAATAATCTAGCCTCAACATTGGGTAACTCGGATGAGTCTGGCATCAGCCTCTCTACTGAAGGAACAATTATTTGATCATGGCTATGAACATAATTGCACCAGGTTTTTTTTAACTGTTCCTAGAATCTCTCCTTGAAGATGACTTGGGACACATAAGAAGCACCGGAGCGACTCTGTTGTACCGCAGGATGTTGCTTTCCCTGCCTCCCAGGTATCCTATCATCAGATCTAGGACTTGAGTCACGACTGACCCTAGAGACTTGTTAATTAAGCGATTCCCCTACAACATCTGGGGCGGTCGGGTAGCAGAGCGGTTAACGCGTTCGCTCGTCACGTCGAAGACCCGGGTTCGAATCCCGACATGGGTACCATGTGTGAAGCCGATTTCTGGTGTCCCCGGCCGTGATATTGGTGGAATATTGCTTAAAGCGGCGTAAAACCATACCCACTCACTCACTCCCCTATACATCTATAGTTTCGCATATGACTAACAAAAGGATTCGGGCCACTGGATAGTAATAAAGAAAATTAGTATCCCTCTTCTGACACCAAAATGTAACATCTTTCGGGCGTTAGTGTAAACACACATAACATAAGGAAAAGAGGAAGTTTTGGCGGTCACAGTAGAAATAATCAGGACAACGAGACAATTACCATGATATGAATCAATGGTGTGGTGGTAACCCATGATGTTAACCCGTGATATTAATCACTGGTTTGCCTGGTAACCCATGATATGAATCAATGGTTTTGTGGTAACCCGTGATATCAATCAATGGTTTGCCTGGTAACCCATGATATGAATCAATGGTTTGGTGGTAACCCATGATATGAATCAATGGTTTGGTGGTAACCCGTGATGTTGATCACTGGTTTGGTGGTAACACATGATATGAATCAATGGTTTGGATGGTAACCCGTGATATGAATCAATGGTTTGGTGGAAATCCCGTGATATGAATCACTGGTATGGCTGGTAACCCATGATACGAATCAATGGTTTGGTGGTAACACATGATATGAATCAATGGTTTGGATGGTAACCCGTGATATGAATCAATGGTTTGGTGGTAATCCCGTGATATGAATCACTGGTATGGCTGGTAACCCATGATATGAATCACTGGTTTGGTGGTAACCCATGATATGAATCAATGGTTTGGTGGTAACCCATGATATGAATCAATGGTTTGGTGGTAACCCGTGATATTAATCAATGGTATGGCTGGTAACCCATGATATGAATCAATGGTTTGGTGGTAACCCGTGATGTTGATCACTGGTATGGCTGGTAACCCATGATATGAATCAATGGTTTGGTGGTAACCCATGATATGAATCAATGGTATGGCTGGTAACCCATGATATGAATCACTGGTTTGGTGGTAACCCATGATATGAATCACTGGTTTGTGCGGCCCAGAATAGTTCATGTACGGACTGCCGCGATATATGCTGCATGGTAAAAGAAAGCATGCAGTTGAAAATCGGATTTGACCCCCAAATTACAAACGTTACTTTCTGAAAACAGTCAACGAAACACTTCAAACTTAAGGTTCCTAAAACACAACTGTGGCACCTGTTTCAAATGCATCAATGAATTACGACTTCTTGTGTGTTTCATTTATCGTCATCATCAAACATGGGTGTATACTTTTGCCCGGCAGTTTATACGTAGTATTAGGGAAACTTTCACTCTCTCACTGATATTTCCTTCCACTGATTTACCCGCCTGAACTAGAAATACAAGAGACAGAATGAGACAGGGCAGATGTGTATGAAGATTCAGAGTGACAAAGAACTCTCAAAAACACAGTATAACAAGAAGGATGGGAGTGAGTGAATATTGTTTTACGCCGCTTTTAGCAATATTCCAGCAATATCACGGCGGGGGACACCAGAAATAGGCTTCACACAATGTACCCATGTCGGGAATCGAACCCGGGTCTTCGGCGTGACGAGCGAACGCTTTTTAACCACTAGGCTACCCGACCGCCCGACAAGAAGGATGACTTCACATACAAAGGCAAGTAAATTGTACACCTGGAAAATAACCAGAACACGGAAACACGTGGTACCAATCAAAAGAGCATCGGACATAATCTAAGGCATTAAACATCTTTTGTGCAAGAGTCGTGTGACACTTTTTGATATTTTTTAGAAGAGAAAAGAGCATGTTCGATTGTACGTCAAAAGTTGTGAGTAGGCACTAAAAGAAGGAAATGATCAAAATATGATTATATGATGATCACTTTAAGATAAAATTAGCTTCAGACACATGCATATATATATTTTTCTTATGAACAATCCTTTTGTCCTGTGGTGGCATTACGGCTTGCCCTCATATTGCCTACATCCCATATAGCCTACAATATTTATAATGGTCAGTTGTACCACCCTTATCATATCAGTAAAGAGAATGCCCTTGTCACATCCCAACATCTACCAGTTCATAAAAGAAATCAAGAAGATTAAGACAGCAGATAAACGTTATAGACGGCAGACAGGTCTTGGTGGTGCTGTTAAACGACGTGCACGTATTGACAGAGACAGAGATGCCCGACTTGAGAGACTGAAGCTACACCTCGCAACTGGACGAAAAACTGTGATGCAGTTTCTAGATGCAGTTGGACACTTGGTGAAATTACAGTAATTGTTATGTGACTGATGAATTAGTGTATCACACATGTACTTGATTAACTTATGCGACTGATGATGATGATGATGATGATGATGTATGTCGAATATATGACCTTATTAAAGTATAAATCATCAGTGCAAGAGTTTATTTTCTTCAGTTGTTGAAATATATGAAGTATACCTCATTAGTGGAAGAGTTCACTTTTCTAAAGGTATAACAGCATTTATGTGATGTGCAGTCAATACTAAATTTTTTTGATAAGGGGGTAGGCGAAATCGGGTGTAGGCGAAATCGGGTGTAGGCGATAAGAGGTCAGGCCGGAATTTCCTCAAGTTGAAAACTTTATTTTGAACTTTATTGTCTGTATTAAACAAGACATATAAGCTTGAACCACCAAATGGACAAAATACCCTAATTCCTATCAATATTACGTCTTCACCTAGACATATGGAATAGAATGTGGATCAAATTTCCCCTTAACGCCACAGAATACTCAAACAAATTTAACAATGTTTCAGTCAAAGTTTTATTATATAAGGTCATTATACATTACATAAGATGAAATGTAACTGGGAATTGTAGAGCGCAAAACTATAAGTTAGTAACTCCTATGTATATATGACTATAACTATTGCTCCTAAATTAGCACTAAAACAAAAGTGCCAATTGTACGAATTTTTTAACATTTAAAAAAAATCAGTTGCAGGTATGAAAATAATTCGGCACATGTAACTCCTGTGTGTATGCTTTCTACAGGCTTATGGCACGGCATTGGCATCAAATAAAGAGGGCAATCTCAATCTGTGCCGCGGCATTAACTCATTCATAATTTAACATAATTTGTTAACAAAATCATATGTCCCAATGCCATCAACGTCGTCTTTGAACACTTTTTCAGTTATATCACGACGTGATAACGTGGGTAGGGAGAAAAGCACAAAGTGATGCGGGTCTTAGATGTTTAACACTTCGGTGAAAGCCACGAGCACGGGTATGGTGCTGACATACTTCATCTGGGTGAATCTCGAATTCAAACCCGCGATGGTAGGATTCTGGCATGCCTCAGGGACGCAACAACGACTTGCGGTGCCCTAGACGACTGGACCATCAGTACCCCCTCAACTGTTTCATTGGAAGACCCCTATTCAAATCCTAGAATATTGTCATACCGACCGACTTGGGAGAGCCTTTGTCTGAATGAACAAAAGCTAAATACGCTGTAGCCATGTCATGTGTATGTCTAGAATTGCCATTGTATTGTACATCGACTGGCTGACATCCTAAAAGAGCTGTGCAACTATGTCACCGATCAATTACTGTTGGTTATATTTATGACTTTATCCATGCCAGGTGACCTTGGCTGTATAAGTCTTGGTCCAGAGATGAAAATGAGAAGGGAAAGGCTTTACCCTCAGCTCCTAGGTGCTCCGGGGCACCAACACCATCACTACTGTTACTATTTGCTAACTTGGCACATAGTGCTTCTTGTTTCAATATAGAGAGCGAGATCACCACTAATTCAAAGCAAATATAAGGTCATAAGGGTTTAAAGGTATGTAGGTTTTACAGGTGTTTGAAGCACAAAAATGAATAACACATGGACAAATCAATATCCCAAGAGCAGATACAACTGTTAATAAGTCAACATTCAGTGTACATCAGTAAATTACGCCAAAGAATGATAACACATTTATATTGTTATCACATGATCACACATGATATCAAAGACATACCTATTCGTTTACAGTTTCAGAGTATCTTTATATAGTCCCCAAATTGTAATATTTGGAAGCCATCCAAACGTTAAAGTTCAGTCACACCCCTACGTAGCTGAAAACAGTGTTTTATTGACCCATGTATACTACGAGGCATGTGTGCGTGCGTATGTGTGTGTGTGTGTGTACATCTGTGTGTGTGTATGTGTATACATCTGTGTGTGTGTGTGTGTACATCTGTGCGTGTATGTGTTTACATCTGTTCGTGGATGTGTGTAGATCTGTGCGTGTATGTGTGTACATCTATGTGTGTAGGTGTGTACATCTGTGTGTGTACGTGTGTACATCTGTGCGTGTATGTGTGTACATTTGTGCGTGTGTGTAGATCTGTGTGTGTATGTATGTGTACATTTGAGTGTGTATGTATGTGTGTACATTGGTGCGTGTATGTGTGTAGATCTGTGTGTGTACGTGTGTACATCTCTGTGTATGTATTTACATATGTGCGTGTATGTTTGTAGAACTGTGTGTGTACGTGTGTACATCTGTGTGTGTGTGTATGTATTTACATCTGTGCGTGGATGTGTGTAGATCTGTGTGTATATGTATGTGTACATTTGTGTGTGTATGTGTGTACATCTGTGTGTGTGTGTATGTATGTGTACATCTGTGCGTGTATGTATGTGTACATCTGTGTCTGTATGTGTGCACATCTATGTGTGTAGATTTGTGTGTGTACGTGTGTACATCTGTGTGTGTATGTATGTGTACATCTGTGTGTGTATGTGTGTAGATTTGTGTGTGTATGTATGTGTACATCTGTGCGTGCATGTATGTGTACATCTGTGCGTGTATGTGTTTACATCTGTGCGTGTATGTATGTGTACATCTGTGTGCGTGTATGTCTGTAGGTTTGTGTGTGTATTTATGTGTACATCTGTGTGTGTATTTATGTGTACATTTGTGTGTGTATGTATGTGTACATCTGTGCGTGCATGTATGTGTACATCTGTGTGTTGTTTCAACAATGATCATATACACTAACCGTTGGGATGGACACAGTGAAAACGGAGCTATGAAAGAAAGGTTGTGATTGGCACATTGTTCAATAAGATCAACACAGAAAAAGAATATAAATCGACAAGGCGTAAGTTTGTAACTTGAACGCTTACCCCGAAGCGGTCATAAAAGGTGAACGAACAGAACATCTTGGATTTCCTGATAGCTTGAATTAAAACAAGAAAACAACCCGGATATTTAATAATTAGAAGCTATAGCAGAGTTGAACAATCAATATAGGGTATAACATGTTATTCCGCACATCACATTGAATTGAAACAAGAGACGTTCTAGACAGTTTCCGTATATACCAATAATGTTTAGCACTTATAATATGATCCTCACAATCTAGCCACTTTCCAGTTTCCTATTTCACACGTAACTTTTGTGTACTCATTTTGACTGAATGTAATCATCTGTGATATATTAAACATTTCCATGTTCACCACATTATATTACAGACAGACATAAAACATACATATTTACAAAGATAAAACTGTTTCTAAAATAAGTTAAAATAAGCTGATAAAAAATGTATCTGGTAATGAAAGACAATATTTATCTTTAAATAAATAAGCGATATTTACTGCCTGTAAACATTATGGTTTTCAGAATAAGATCAAAGTAAAAATACATAATAAACAGAACATTTGGCTTTTCTTGTAAAAATATATTATCTCTCCTGGTGACCTGAAAATGTTGATATTTTCACTCTTGGATGCGACATTTATGAAAACATCAATTTCAAAATCACTCAGTGATATAGTGAGTGACTGAGTTGGGTTTAACGCCGCAGTTCCAGTTATAGCGCGGCGTGTCAGCTTAATATGTGAGTAAAGTCCGAAGTGATGCAGGTCTCAGACATTTACTACTTCGATGAAACCCACGAGCACGGGTATGGTGCTGACAAACCTGGAAACATAATCGAGGCGAACCGGGATTCGAATCCACAATCATAGGTTTCTGGCGTGCCCAAGGGACGCAACTCTGCACAGCGAATCGCAGCGCCTTAGACGACTGGACCTCCCGTGCCCCTACTCAGTGATATAAACATGTTATTTTATTAGTATATACATAAAACAGGATTAGTAATCTAGGAAACATTGAACTAAATAAGAGCACCAATTCAAATATATTTCATTCATAAAAGAACATGTAGCTAATTAAATACAACAGTCACAAAGCATTGCAGCTCATTATATTAAAAAAGTCATAGTAAATGGGTTAAGAAGTGTCCAAACAAGAAAACTGCATAGATATTTAATAATGATAGACTATACCAGGGTTGAAATATCAACATAGTGTATAACATTATGTTGCTCATACCACATATTTACTGATTAGCACATTAACTAATCATAAATCATAATTATATGTTCAAACATTCATTATGGTGGACCTGGCGGCCATGTGTATTCTAAGATCTGAATTAGTTCGATACACTTTAGCTGTCTCCACCAATGTCAATTTTCAGCATCTTGAGACTTCTGGTCTTAGAGGACTTGAAGAAGAAATGTTAACATGTATGAAGGAGTCACGCACAAAGAACAAGGCAACACGACATTAACGTTTAACTCACTTGAACCTCCAGTCCAGGTGAGCTAAACAAATACAGCACAGGCTGTTTACAATTACAGTTATCAAGTCTAAGAAACCTCTATCGCTCAATACATTTTGTTATAAGTATATATTCTCACAGCCAAAAGAAACGCGAATACCATACATGTTGGTTAATGTATGAAGACTTACTCATATTCAAGAGATATTAGATTGGTTTGATGCACAAACGAACGTACAGGTATGTTGTGTGAACCGATGCTCCTGAACGCATTACATGTGACGTCATAGATCCATGACTCGAGATGCACCATTTGTCTCGTGCAGGATTATCGTGTAATGTTTGGAAATCACGTGCAGCTTAAGAATATAGAAACATCTCTTCTCTGTATGTTTCGATGGATCGCGTTGCTTTTGTCGTTGAGTATATAACATACGACAACTGGAAAACAACATTATTCACAAGATCAACATGTAGCAATATACATCTTGTGATTTGTTAACATATTTATTCAACCAGTATGTATCTTTGCACAAGCATATTAATTCAGTAATAAAAAGATAAGAGAGTACTAAAAGAACTATTCCCACAAAATGAGTCATGCTATATTACAGCAAAAGAACCCAACAACATTGGACCGAACATTGATATCCTGGTGTGTGTGTGTGTGTGTGTGTGTGTGTGTGTGTGTGTGTGTGTGTGTGTGTGTGTGTGTGTGTGTGTGAGAGAGAGAGAGAGAGAGAGAGTGAGTGCATGTGCGTGTGTGCGTGTGTGTTCCCGAATATTCTTGAGAAATACAATTATGCTTCAAAATGAACAAAAAAGGAAATTGCCTGCCACGGAATTTAGACTGTTGCGAGAGCGAGTATGTGTGAGTGTATAAGAGTGAGTGAATGTGTGAGTGAGAGTGTGCGTGTGTGTATGCGTGTGTGAGTGAGTGCATGTGCGTGTGTGTGCGTGAGTGCGTGCGCGCGTGCGTTCGTGCGTGCGTGCGTGTGTGTGTGTGCGTGTGTTCCCGAATATTCTTGAGAAATAAAATTATGCTTCAAAATGAACAAAAATGGAAATTGCCTGCCACGGAATTTAGACTGTTCCAATGAGTTTTTCTTTAAAACAAATCCACCAGGCTTCTGGTCTTGTGGCTGTGAAATATATAAACTATGCTACACTTTGGTTGTTACATCATGATACATCATTGAATTACATCAATTCAATATATTCAAAAAAAAAAGGAGATATACAATGTACAAACTATATACAGACTATACCTAGTCCAAATATTTATCCAAATACAAATACAAATACACCAAAGATTCATTATCACAATACCTGGATTGTCTGGTCCAAACACGATTATTTACAGATTTACAGTCTGCCGTCTAGCTATAATATCGCCGGGTGAGGCGTTAAACAACAAACATAATTCCACGCAATCATCCACTCAACACCTCACCATCCAAACTACAGTAAACTACGGTTATAACGAACACAAAGGGACCCCTAATTTTATTTCATTATAACCGTAGTTCGTTATAAGCATATATACAGCATAACTACACCAAATGTTAGGGACAAAAAAGTAAGTTTGTTATATCCGTCAGTTCGTTATAAGTGTGTTCGTTGTAACCGTATTTCACTGTACAAACAAAAACATATCATCTATTCAAAAAGCAAAGCCAAACATCACTCAAAGTTGATAGTAAGGAATTTCTCAATGTCACTGTTAATAAATAATATACATACACGACCGATTGTGTATCATACTCAGTAGATCATACCATCAACAGACGATTGAGTCATTAGTCATCATCATGTCTTTAGTATCTGTCAGGTAGGAGCTCATGGGCAACATGAAGCCGTCTATTGCATCCCAAGTAGATCGTCCCTTTCTCGATAAAGACACTGAAGTTGCTTCTGGAGGACTTTTTTGATTGCCTGTAAAATTAGTAATAAAATATATTACATCAAGATAATTACCCAGTTTTAAATGTTCCACAAATGAAGAGAACATTTCTATATGAAGAGCAAAAGAAACGCAAGTCTGACACTTTTTTCAAGTTTTTGAGTGAGTGAGTGAGTATGGTTTTACGCCGCTTTTAGCAATATTCCAGCAATATCACGGCGGGGGACACCAGAAATGGGCTTCACACATTGTACCCATGTCGGGTATTGATCCCGGGTCTTCGGCTTGATGAGCGAACGCTTTAACCGCTAGGCTACCCGACCGCCCCATTTAATTCACAATAGCTCTAAAGTAAACGGTTTTAAAGGAAAGGCTTTTAAGTTAGTATGTAGACGTTAGTTCTTATATCATTGTGTCAATGTTAAAGAAAGGAGACTTTGATAAATGTGCTTTAGATTCGGCTGTAAAAGAGTGAGTAGCTACACATATTTACTAGATTCAAGTGTGATAATCACCCCTTTGTTTCTTCTTGCACCCTGCTTCGTCAACTTATCAAGTTTTGCCTCTTTCTCTGTTATACTCATCATGATGATTTCAAGGCTCTTTGGAACCAGTGGAGGAACACGTGTGGTTGGACCCCAATCTCTGCTTCCACTGGCTGAAGGCTGAGTATTTGGACATTCCTTGATTTCCTCATCAGTAACATCATATGCCTTTGGACCAGACCAGCCAAACCCCAAGACAAAGTATACATTCTTTTGCCATAACGACCGTTTTCGAATAGGTAGTGATGTGGGGATCGCTACAATGAACATATTCCCTCCTACCGATTTCAATTGCATGTTGATTTCCAGTCCCTCATTTAGGAGAACACCTTTCATTCGCTTCAGTCTATGCAAAGCTGTTGCTGTGCGCCAGACTCCATCTCCTATGTCTCCTTTTCCTTCATTTCTGCCATTTAGTTGCTCATAGTAAACTATACTCTCCATGTCTTGGCCTTTTCCAAGGAAGAAATAGGTTGCATCTTTTTTCCTGAAATGGCGGTTTCCATCTTTTTGTCTTGGGTGATTCTTGTAAAATGCTTCTTTCCATTGGCTGATTGCCTCCAAAAGTCTTGAAGATGAGCACAGGTTATACATGTGACGATCCTCCGTTGGCAAATGAAAAAGAACAAGATACAGAAAAGTCTCAAGGTGAGGCCGTGTTCCCTGTTGAATTTTACATTCATAAAGACTTTTGCTCCATTCTATCATCTGTTGGAAGCTTGCAAGTGTTTGTTCCTTATCTGCCACCCCATTGTATGCAATACATGTGTTCAAAATGGTCACAAAATCAAAAGCATTAGCTTGAGGTGATTTCACATTTTCAACCATTAACTTGAAAGCGCTGCAAAGCTTCATTCCACCTGTTGCCATGATCCGGAGAGCACTGGGTAGTGATGCAACCCCTAGCCTACTGGCGCGCCTTCTGCGAAATGCCATGGCATCTTCATTATTCATGCTATGGGGAACTCTATCAGTTCCTTCTCCAAAGAAACCATCAATATTTTCTTTGAAGCTGATAAGGAGCTCATTGTTTAGGTGTGAATCCTTTGGCATAATGTCGGCAGATGTCACACTTTTAAGCTGGTGAAATTCCTCATCAAGTCTTCGAAGAGCTTTTGTTGCATCATCTTGCATCTGTTTCAAATGCTCAATATCTGCTTCACCAACAAACTGAAACGTGTCGGGAACAAACTTTGCATTGACCAAGAATTTATGCATATCCTCCTTCCCTGTGTAACACTGAAACTTAGGGAAAGTACTCAGCAACAGTATGATGACCCTGATCTCTCCACAGTATCCTGCATTGTTGATAGCAGTAGTTTCATTTTCACTGAGCTGTTGCTCTTTTCTGAATGTCTCTATAGCTTTGAAGGCAATG
Organism: Haliotis cracherodii; assembly: GCF_022045235.1. Classification (NCBI taxonomy): domain Eukaryota; kingdom Metazoa; phylum Mollusca; class Gastropoda; order Lepetellida; family Haliotidae; genus Haliotis; species Haliotis cracherodii. Next base: position 70,877,893 of record NW_027266286.1, read on the forward strand.
CCAATTATACGTTTAGCATCATCCCCATTGATTTTGTTGGTATCTGTTTCTGAGTGTTGAACATATTCATCAAACAGCTGCTCCTTGTAAACCATTGCTAAAGTATCCCAGAGGTAGGAATTTCGGTACCACTTGTTTGTAGCAATCTTAGCAAAGCGTTCAGCTTCTGTCCAGTTTTTGCAATGGATGTAAAATCTAGCAATCTGTTGAGCAATGATTGCATCATCAGACATCTCAAATACCTTGATCATGAGGTTTACAGTTCCATCAATATCAACATCGTCAATGGCTGCCAAAACAAATGGTGAAAACCTTTCTTTTCTATCATCTTTTGAGCGACATCTTTTCTTGATGATGTTTCTGATAATGTACAGTAAACGTTCAGTATATGCAGAATCAACGAGAAACACATTAGAATCGAGTAGCTGGTTCATTATGTCAACAATAGTTTCTCCTAGCTTTTCCATAAGTTTCAAAAGAATTGCTTTAGCAAGGAGGCTATGTATGATGCGCAATGTCTGTTCTTTTGTCCCTTGACCAGCTGATCGTGATGATTTATTTAGGAGCACCCTCAATGGTGAACTTAAGCATGTCTCCCAACCTTTTTTCCTTGAATAGGTGCGTTGATTTCCTGTACTGATGATCATGCCGCACCTCTGTGGTGTTTGCATGAGTGGATCAAAGCAGGCCACGGGAACCGGAATGAAGTCAACATCATATGCATTTATGAGAGCAAGGTATTTTAGGACCCTTTGCTCTTTTTCATCTTTGATGTTATTGACGAGTGTACCAACTGTTCTGTGAATATATTCACTGTTGAAGTTTTCCTTCAGGATGTTAAAGGATATCAAGAGTTTGGGATCGACTTTTTTGTCATCTTTGAACCTCTTTTCTAGATCAGCATTTTTCATTTCAAACCAGGCAAGCTCCTTTGTGGTCAGTTCATGCTTGAGTAGTACTTTCCGGCTGTCACACTGGATTGGCAAATCAGCTCTTCGCTGGCAAACAAGAAGGACACAGAAAACAGATAGAATGCCATCCGATGATCTTGCTGCGATACGAGCTTTATCCTCCAGGACAGCATAGAGAAGGCATAATTTTTCATCATCATGGTTGTCAATCAAAACCAGTGGGGGATTGGGACTATCAAGATCCTCATAGCATCTCAGAGTAGCTATTTGTTCAGGTGTCTGGTCATTTATTTGCTTAACTTCACAGCATCTGTACTTGTCCTTCAGATCCCACAGTATCTGGCGAGCTGATGTGGTACCTCCTGCCCCTGGTTGGTGTAACAGTGTCACCACTGTTACTTTATTGTCAGTTTCTTTAGTAGTAGTAAGGGCGTCTGTTATTTGATTCATCAGACTTTCATGACAAGCTCTTTTAAGAACGTGATCTCCAGGAAACCAAAAATTCCACCAGTCTACTTCACCTCCCCTGAAGAAAATCTCCTCTACCTCACGTCTTTTAGCTTCTTTCTTCTTGGTATCATTCACAATTTCACTGTCGCTACACTGTTGTATGCTGAGAATGTCCAAATCGCACATATCCTCCTTCACTCTTTGCCGCAGAGAGCAATGCATACCCTTTGATGTTGGTAAAAGGCATGCAGATGGTTGTCTCAAATTTGTGACTTGACAAATGGCATCGTTAAGATGATTCCAAGGAATGCCAACAACACATCTCTCATTGAGTGATCCTGTATCAGCACAGTGACGTGCAATCATCTGTTCTTTCCAAAGATCAGCAATAGCGTCATTTTCAGCCAGTATTATCCACTGTTCTTGGAATTTAGTAAATATCTCATCTGCTGCCTCCAACATAACTTCATAATTCGATGAGAAAAGAAATACTAACACCAGTGCTCTTCCTTGGGGTATGCTATTATGATAAAATTGTATGGCCCCCCGAAATCCTTCAATGCGCTTTTGTTTCCACTCAAAGGGGCCAAAGGCATGCTTTCCCAGACATTCATAGCCATTACAAAATGTCCATGTGTTCAAGGAAGATGTTTGAAGATTCTCTAAAAATGCAGCATGCTTTTCTTTCTCAAGATTTTCTCCTCCGTTCTTATCAAAGTTGTCTGTTGTTAAGACCTGCATGACTCTCTCTTTGTTCATCACATAATGATAAAGGCCTTTAGTGTCACTTTCGGGATCAAAGTCAAAGATTGCTGTTGCATCTATATCTTTAACAAATGATAGATTTTCTTCTATGAAATTTGCTTCCATTTTGTCACCAAGAGGACTAAAAAACAACACAGGATAAACGTCATCTTCAAGTGTTTCTGCGCCACCAGTAAACAAATTGAGAAATTTTCTTCTCAGGTTTTGGGCAGGTCCAGGCGCCTGTGTCTTCGCTTCTTGGGTTTGACGTAAAGTTGTTAAATCCATTACAGTTTTAGATGTGAAGTGTACAAGATCTCTTCCATCATGCCTTTTTATTGTGCCATCTGTATATCGAAACAGTCTCTGTTTATTCTTCTTGCCAATGGGGAATTTTGAACTGATTAGAAACACTTCATGTTTTACAACATGACTTGTTGGAACAACATCTATTTCTACAACATAGCTGTGGTCGTCACTGTTATTCCTGTCAATGACCTCTACAAATGTTGGATCTCGTATTACTTTAGACACAATCTCATGATGCTTTTCTTCGAAGGCAAATTTTATTTTGCTCATGATTTCACTCCGACATTTTTCTCTGTCAAGAGTGTATCCAGCAACTTCTCCCGGCAGTACTTCAAGAGAGCCCTCTGGGCATATACCAAAGTAAATTGTGCCATTTATCCTGTCATTCATACATGCTGCAGCAAATGCAACTGTCTCATCTGCCATTTGCTGAATCATGACTGTAGGCTTTTGAATGTTAGCAAAATATTTGACCGGCTGCACCATGTTACCACTGCAGAATTCAGTGTTCACAACTCTTCCTTTCACATATTTGACCCATGGTTCTACTGGATGGTCAAACTTCCTTAATGTCTCTTGGTATGGGCATTCTCTCGGCTTGCAAGTGCTATCTGGTGACTCAATGACACTTTGTTCAGTGTTCGCGTTTTCCGTATCATGAGGTTGCGATTTAATGTTTGAAATGAGTAATGACAAGGCCCGCTTATGTCCAAATTTCAAGGAAGGGAAAAGTTCATTTATGTCTGTCTCCTTTAGTGAGAGGAACACTTCTCCGGTGATGCACTCGTCTTTGCATTTTGCTATGACGTCTTCCTTCTTGCCAACTGTAGGATGATTGTTGAGGAAATCACATAGACCATCAACTTGCATCAGTTTGACATTTTCTTTGGTCGGTGTTGATAAGAGGCGAGGTTCTAAAATATCGAAGATTTGTTCGTAAGAATGCTTTCAATACAGTTAATTATTTATTATTAATGGCGAAAGAGGGATTTATGATTACAAACACACATGCACATAATCACACACAGAGTAGACTCTCATCAGGTGGCAATTAGATGGACGGAGCCATCTTATAACTTACTTCTAGTTTACACAGTTTACTTGTTAATGTGTTTCTTTCACTGTAAGAAATGACAATTCAAGACGTCAAATATCAATCAGTGACATTAGGGTACATGTATTGTCTCTCACGTGTTTTGAAGTTTTTATTTGAATATTTACGTACTTGTAGGTGTCTGTGAAGGTCTTATTTGTAAATTTCTCAAATAGGGTCTTGGTAGGGTCAAGGAAAGATAACGAAAGACATAATGAAAAAACATAATGTAGAGCTGAGATGAACATCTATTTCTGATCTATTTGGAAAATTAACAAAATATTTTTGAAACAGCTTGTAAATTACATGACTTTACAATTCAAAGGATACATTTCCCTTTTTGAACGCTGTTGCCAAGTTGTGTCAGTGAACACTTGTGTGATGAGATCTCTGAGCTGTTTGTCACCCCAGTCATAGTTCACCCCTGCCGACGTCACACATTCCTTGATGACCGCTTTAACATCCGGCAGGGGACACGTCGAGCCTTTTCTGTTGATAAATCTATCAAGCAGGGCACCTCTGACGACATCTTCTGTTTGTGGTTGATCAGCTATGACGAAGAAATAAAAGATTGTGGCAAGTTAAATAACAATAGAATTGCTCCCTGTTTTAACAGCTCATTGTTGTATATGGCTTACGTGATAGTGAGTGAGTTAATTTGGTTTACCGCCGCTTTGAACATTATTTCGGTTAATATATGCACACCTACAAGGGTATGGTGCTAACAAACCTAGAATCACAATCAAGGAGAACCGGGATTCGAACCAACGGGCATAGGTTTCTAGCACGCCTAAGGGACGTCATTCTGCACAATATGTAACAATCGGCGACAGACTGACATTTCTGGTTTGCACACTGACAGAGGATACGGAGAACCTTCTCGGTTGATGACTCTATCAACCAGAGTTTCTCTGACGACATATTATGCTTGTGGTTGATCACCTATGACCACGTAATAGTTGTAAACGTCAAAGACCTACTTTATTTCTTGCTGTCCTCATCAAGCTGACATGTTTCAGAAATGGTGTTTGATTGTAACATTTTTTTCCAACAGAATGTTCCTTTATGTTAATGGGACCATTTTGAATTTGTATGTATTCTACGTGAAGTGTGAATTTACATGAAAATGTCACGAGGAAGGAATTCTTTGCAATATCCAGGTGCAAGTTAGGGGAATCGTGAGCAGCGATACTGTCCATTTTAAAACCGCATTACATTCAAACGTTTATTAACCAATATTTGTTCCTTGGATCAAAAACGTCATGCCACGACTCGCAACGTTGCCATTGGAGGCCTGGAGGCTGGGGAGTCTGAATCTGCTGTTGCACTTCATCTCCATGTTCACCAAGCACCATTTCTCGTGTTTGGGATTGATATCAGCAACACATTTCCACGCAAGATCGGCCCCGCAAACCCACGGCCATTCTGGAAACCAGATCCTGACCCATAGAACATTTGTTGGTCATCGATAGACAGGTACGCCTACGACAACCGCCTCCCTGGATGCTTCAGCAACTGCTACACATATTGCTGGACAATTTGGCTATGTCTCCACAAGCTTGGAAGAAACGATTTCTTCAATGCAGAGCAGTTTTGGAGGCACATGTTGGTTGAAATATACTGAACCAAATTAAAAACTTCACAATCCTAACATTTTAACATTTTGACCAGTTATCATTGTGGGCCCTTATTGTGTATTAAAACAGTAATGGCCACGTATTGTCTTCAGATAACACCTGTTTTTGTGCAGGTGAATCGATCAAAATCATGTGCACAGCACTATAGTGGCAAAAGTGTTTTTTCACGTGCAACTGGTCACGTGGCCATAATACCGCACGTGTTTTCAGCCATACTTGTTAGCAGTCATTAACAAAAAAAGAAAAACACAAGAAAACAAAAGTCTTTACGGCCATTTGTTATGCCACGCCTTTCAAATGTGCAACGTGAACGTGCCATCGGCATGTTGCAGACGGGAATGTCCGTAGCTGAAGTCGCAAAGACGATGGGTTGTATTCGACCGACTGTTTATGATAAACAGACGCATCTACAGCAAACGGGTACCACCGCTGATCGCCCTCGGCCAGGTCGACCACGTGTGACGTCACATGCAGAGGATCGTCAGATTGTCTTACGTCACCTCCGTAACCGATTTTTGACGGCTACATCAACCAGATTTGCTGATGGTAGGGCGAGGGTGTGGAGGCGCCGTCATGAACGTTACTCCCAGTGTTGTGTACAGGAAGTTGATAGATTTCGAGGCAGAAGTGTCATGGTGTGGGGTCCTTTCTGTGGCAATGCACATTCCAGGCTTCTTGTCATCCGTGGCAACCTCAACGCTGCTGCTTACCGTGACCAGGTACTGGCAACAGAACTTCTGCCTTTTATGGCAGCACATGGACCCGGTTTGATCTTCCAACACGACAATGCCAGACCCCACACAGCAATTTTGACAAGGAATTTCCTTCCGAATGCGGGAGTCAACGTCATGGACTGACCGTCAAGGTCTCCCGACCTCAATCCCATCGAACACGTCTGGGATGCTCTTGGCAGAAGTCTGCGCACTCTCCAGAACCAACCACAGAATTTGCAAGATCTTGGCACCATTTTGCAGCAACAATGGCGTCGTCTTCCCAATCATGTGTTCACAAGCATGACAAGGGCTATGCGGAGGCGTTGTGTGGCAGTTGTCAACGCACATGGTGGCCATACACGCCACTGAACTTGTGTGCCATCAGATTCTGGTGCTTGGGATTTATAATGTTGATGTTATTACCGAATACAGTGGGTGCTTGGAACAAATTATGGTTACCATCGTTAATTAAAATCCTTCTTTGGACATTAATGATTAAAAATTACCTTCTCTGATTCATTTGTCCGTTTTATATCATATATGGGATTACTTTTAAAAATGTGAAGTTTTTAATTTGACTCAGTATAGTTACTGAGAACACACGCCCACTTGTCAAATGACATCAATACTGACTAAATTTGTATTCCGACTTTCTTGTTGTATATGTACTATGGCTGCAAATGATATTGTATTAAAGTGGTTTCAGGTGAACAATGTAATTACCATTGCATGTCTCTTTTACGGGTGCCACCGGTGGGGCAGAGATGTCCTATGAATATGGAAAGGGTTTTGTCGCTTTTATTTACCTTGAACACAACATCTAAAAATATGGGAAAATTCACCTATGGGTTTCTATTGTGGGAGAGCATATAACCGGGAGTATAACTAAACTCATTCTTTTAATTTGATTAAAATCACAACCCATTTTACAAGTTCAAACCTGTGCAAGTAACAATACAGCAATGTGCTGTCATATACCGCTTCAACTGACCAATGAACATTGAGAATCGATAAATTAACACATGCCAAAGTATGTATATAGATTTGTGTGTGTGCGTGTGTGTGTGTGTGCATGTGTGTGTGTGTGCATGTGTGTGCATGTGTGTGCGTGTGTGTGTGTGTGTGTGTGTGTGTGTGTGCAGGTGCAGGTGCGTGTTATCTATTTGTGACACTTGTGTTAGATATGACCTATACTTGGTTATTGTAGGGACGTTGCCCTATAATCTGCCAGCTGCCGTAAGTTAATATGTCACGCTCGTGTGTGTACATGTTTCAAGCTATCCTTTGTAGCATTTGGCTACGCACTGCTCTCTTAACACTAGAAAACAGTTGCACGCATACATACAATAGTGATCACGCGCACCATGACAACACAACACAACCCGTTCAAACATGAGCAGGTAACACAACACCATGTGCTGCCGAATTTCTTCCGTTAAGGGCGTATGTAATTACTCATATAGTTTCCTTTTCGTACTTATGCACTGTCATTTCGAGTGCCTCGGGTTCGCCGTTGTTATAGTTGAGACGGGTGCCTTAAGTTTGTCTGCTGGTATGAAATATGGGACTTTAACAGCCCAGTATCGTCGGCCCTAAAGACGTATTGCATTAAATGTCAACCTATCGTCGAGCCTAAACGGTTCTGCAGAATGTCGTCCCTGAGGCGTGTCAGAAACCTATGATCGTTGTTTCGAATCCCTGTTCGCTCTGTTCATTACACCTCCGCGGCTAGGTCATAGAGCGTCTGCCCAGAGAGCGGAAGGTCGGGGGTTGTCTACCTGCCTAAGGCTCGCTCGGCATTCATTGGATAAAACATGGACTAGTACACACACGACTTTCCACATTGAGCTCAAATGTGGTATAACTGAAAATACTGAATTAATGTATAAAGCGACGTTACATCAAACCCAGTCATTCACTTTAAAGATGCTCATGTGTTTATCACCTAGCTGAAGTTTATCTCCAAAGGACTTACCTTCTAAACAGGCATCTTCATCGGGAGTAGCTGCAAGTTTCTCCTCTATGTGCGGCTGGATTTCTCTTACAATGTCACAGAAACGTTTATACGCGTTCAGATTTTGTGGTTTTCGTTTCAGCGTGAACAGTAGTCTTTCAACCTTTTCAGGTTCAGGAGAAATACTTTTGATTAGTTTATACTCGCTGTCGTTCAGTGTGCCATTTTGGAACAGGCCGTTAAGGATGTCACCGCCATCTTCCAACTGAAGCTCACTTTTAAGATAGACCCAATTCTTCATTATCCTGCGCCATTCCTTGGAATCCATATTCCTGAAATATGACCTCGATCAGTTATTCATGTAAACTAATGACATGGTAGGGTGGACGATCCAGTTCTTGATTACTATTGTAGCAATGTTTCCGTTTACTTTATAACATCGTTATGAAGCAACTGAAAATTTGAGGTTAGTGTCCAAAAGAAGTTCAAATTATCTAATGTTATGTGGTAGTATACATTGTAATTCAGTTATAATGATTGTTACTGTTGTGGCTAGGTTTTGTTGTCCACGGCTCGTAATTTAGAGTTACCTTCTAAATGCCATCCAATGATCTTGTTAATCATTCTGTTTAAACTTTCAGGATCGAGACATCGTGTGATTCCAGATACAGATATAAAACATATGTAACCGATATTTCTTAAATTATATATTTTCACCGTTCTCGCCCATGAGGTTTTCAAAGCATATAGCGACGACTCGATTTACATTTTACATCATACCACAAAACAAACTGGAATTCACAAACGGAATAGTCTCTTATCAAAATGTACTATCACCTTTTGAATTCGGCCTATCGTCTGCTTAAGGTCTAATTTGCATGATTTGCATCAAACATGAATTAAAACGATCTTTTCCGCATTTGCCTATTTTAATTATTTTTTTTAGCAAATGTAGTTGCGTGTTTATCACATCGATATATCTCGATAGTTCCTTATAGTCTTAACATTTCCAGGAAATGTTCCCAAGAAATCTGACCTAATTACACAACGCAACAATCTATTGTGAAGTCGGCCCAGGTTACGTTTATCAACGTTGTTTGTAGATAACTCGACTGTGTTTTCGGTGTATAGCAAGACCGACAGTAGATTTTATCAAAAAAACCTCATTAAACCTCACATCTACGGGGAACAAACAATACAAATATAACCACAGCATGTTTATATCCGTAATTTGCTCAGTTCTATTAAAACTTGGTAAGATATTCATATAGTGCTCGGTCATTGAGTGTATTGATGTTAATATACCATGCTAACAACAAACACATTTGGGCATTAGATTATACCTTCTATCGAGATCTCATTGTCATGTTTAACTCTATTTGGTAACTGACAGATTAAGAAAACAAATGAGCAACGATGCAAGATGTCCGGGCACGATGACACACATTCAGCCACAATTGTAAGGCGACACACCCGGTTATACTACCTTCTTTCCACCCGTCTGTCTGTCAGGTTTGTGTCCTGTCCAGTAAGATGTCCATTTGTAATCGGACAACCACTCGGTGTATATTCTCCAGTGTTATGGCTCACTCAGCCTATCCGAGTGTCGTTCCAGCTAAAGAGATCTACTTCTTGGAAACTATGTTACGCAATCAGTCATGTATTTATAACTGTGATGTTTAGCCAAACCCCATAACGTGTACAAACGTGTAGAAGTCGCGCTGATTATAAAGAAGTCCTATCTCTCAGTGTGCACTTCTCGCGTTACTTCACTTCAGTCCGAGAAGACATTAGGGACCAGTTCAAAGGTTCGATGTCGGATATAAAACTTAATTCCTTAAGCTTTGAGGCATAAAAATACTTTAATTCAGAAAATGTTGCAGTCCGGAGTTTCGTAACCATTTCCGGGCTGTTGAACTCGCCTACAAATGTAGTTCCCTAAATCCTAAACCTAAAAAATCCAATGACAAATTAAATTGTGTTTGAATATGCTATATAGTCCAACTAGACAATCTAGAACGCAAATCCCTTATCTAGTATTACCCTATCTGTTTGCATAATGTGTGAGCGGCCATATTGCTTACCTTACATCCACCCTGCTTGTGAATGCTGTTAGTTATCCAAGTAACATATGTATGTAATACAACACTAGTATATCGATATTCCCATGTCCTCTTGTGTTAAGACTGAACGTTCGACCTACTTTCCAGGTAACGTGCTGTGTTCAAGTTCCAGGAAAGAGGTTACGTACCCGAGCCAGTGTTATGTAATCTATCCGGGTGTCACGCGCTTATCAGTCACAGCGCTGTGTTGAATAAGGATTATAATTGAAGTATTTGTCGTGCACAAATTCATTATCAATATACTAGAAAACAAGTTTCTTCTCTACGCTTACACTACCTGAGTTACCTGACACTCCGTGATACACGATGATTCCTCACCCGTCATTACTTTCTAAACAGTAAAATTGCTGACGACAGCATATTCTTCTCTCTCTTTATTAACAGTGTGTACCCTTTCCACGAAAGAAAAGCAGGCCAGACAACGGTAATTCTGCAGAGGAAAGAGTTACCTCCCTTATACCACTTGCGCAATAAACAGGCCAGCCTCGCCTCTCAGCATGAGTTCTACATGGGGAAGTAAGAATTATGCAGGAAGCGTGTCATGATACGGATATCACATCGTTATAAATAATTACTGTCCTTATCTTACAAATTAAACCGAGGTGCAAAAAAAACTATATCTCTCAGTTAATTTTATTATGTGTCTCAAGTGAGCGATATCATGTCCAAAAATGAACAGTGGTGGCGTTTAGTCAGCACTCAAACATCTACATGGTTTTATTTAAAAAATATAATTTCATTGAAAAATTTAAAAAACCTTTTCGGAGCATCCTTTGCAAATTCATGTGTTACCCCAGTCTTCATTGAACCAATTTATTTTTTACACAAAATTACCCATCTACAAGCTGCTGCAGGAATGAGTGATGAATAAATAGATGTAATCAAATTTAACAACAGTTCTTTCAATTTTCAATTACATAAAAAACAACCTCAGTATTCAGTATCATTATCAAGGTGAATTTGACACATCGTAAATTGATTGATCGTACTTGGCATGGTTTTTAATTAGAGTTAGCAAAACCACAATAACATTTCATTGTCAACTCTTGGACCTATCATTTGACATTCGGGGGGAGGGGGGTGATTTGTTTGAAGAAGATAAAACACCCTGCCCTTGATGCTTCAGTCAGTATTAAATGTCAACTACCTATATACTTGGAACATACTGAGAACAACTGACTGGAATACATTCATGTATTGATTGCGTGCGTGCGTGCGTGCGTGAGCGAGCGAGAGTGAGTTTGTGGCTATATACTGCTCAGGGAAAAGAAAACTAAAACTCCATTTCTCCTTTGTGTATATCCGGATTTTGCAGTTCCAAGTTTACAAATTGGTCTGCTATTCCTCATCAAGGGATCCCAAAATGAGCTACAACTAAATATAGACCACACATTAGTATACAGCGCTATGTACATAGTGTCATATGTAGACCTGTCCTTGCCTTGAGCGCGTTTAACTCCCGCCACTACATCGGTATCTTTGTGAAATGCGAAACATAGAGTTACTCCCCTTTGATCGCATTGGGACACATGCTCTTCAAGAAGATATTTAATAAGTGGAAACAATTAATCGAACAAAGAAGATAAAATCCACACAAGTATACCTTCAAACAATATAGTGGTTCTCAAGGTGACTATCAAGATATACTATTTACCTACAATGTATGAATGTATGTATGTGGTGTGTGTGTGTGTGTGTGTGTGGATGGATGGATGGATGGATGGATGGATGGATTTATTCGAAATCGATAACTCGCATTTATTTGCCGAGGCACGCATTGTTATTATCTAAATGATGTTTCAAAACAAAGGCCGCAGTGATATTACTGGAATATTGCTAAAAGTGGTGAAAAACCATACTCACATAAACCAAAAGAGCAAGGTTATCTGTAGCCCTATCTCGTCACGATGCCGATGTGACGTTAGATATTAACTCACTCACTCACTCACTCCCAGCAGCCCTGTATTGAAGTTGGAACAGGACACGCAGCCTGGGGTTTCAAATGTCATGTTTAGCAGTAGTAAATCTACAATTAACCGGGCTCTACATTGAAAACACGATGTGCTTATCTCCATTCTACCATGCGTAAATAAAACGTGAACTGTCTAGTGTTACCTGAGATGTAGAGTAAAGCTGCATTGGTCAAAGTCATAGACGAATATCATCATATTATTTCTTTTGTCCTTTTGTCCTTCTTGAACAACTGGTCATGCCGCAGGTTAGCATTGTTGTGTATGTACTGTGCCTGATCCAATTAAACTTCAAATATATGTCGGGCGGTCGGGTAGCCTAGTGGTTAAACCGTTAGCTTGTCACGCCGAAGACCTGGGTTCAATTCCTCACATGGGTACAATGTGTGAAGCCCATTTCTGGTGTCCCCCACCGTGATATTGCTGGAATATTGCTAAAAGCGGCGTAAAACCGAACTCACTCACTCAATATATGTCAAGCTCCAAGCAAGTAGAAATGAACTTTACTCTCTCTTGCTCTCTGTATGTCGGTAAATGTAGCCTAACGACCCATGTTTTCATTTGATTTCATGACGTGTAGAATACATACAACAAACTTATATATGTGCTATTATCGATATATCATTCCTGAATGGGAGATGTGGCTCCGAACTGGTATTAGGCGATTTCACATTCATAGACCCTTCTGGGTCAGTTGACCATATTATTGTGTCAATCTCATTAAAATCAGATCTTAGTTCTCGCTACCGCTACACAAAGATCTCAGGACATCCCGTTGCGGGTCATGTCAGAACGACCTTTCATCTGACCAATCAGAACATCGCTTATCAGATCATGAACGCGACAGTTGGGATGTGATTTTTGATCGGGCAACCTCGAAAAAACACACACAGGGTATACCGACCGACAGTTATGAGCTTTATGTCTTTATTCATACAATCTAGACCATCTATTAGCCATTCCAGAATGTTCTTTTGTTCAGTTTGTAATTTTTTTATCGAGTATATGTCAAAATATGTTTCGAAGCGTAGTCGCCAGTTTGAAGCTCGTGCCGTTAAGCTTGATTAAGCTGCCTTCTGATTGGCTATTGTCGACTCATTGTTAGTCATCCCATTGGTCGGTCAAAGTTCGCGAAAGGTCGGTCTGACGTGACCCGTAATGGGATGTCCTCAGATCTTTGTTTTGCGGTAAGAGATTGTTATTGTGTCAAACTCTCTTTACAACAACTGCAAACACTTTAAAATAGTACCACGAGCAGATTCATTGCAATTACCGTTAAAATGTTCATTACAAGCACGTGATTCCGGGACACCGAACGGTCCAACAGATGATTGAACATTGAACATTGAAGACGAAGTGCATTTTCTGATAACTTGCAATCGTTATTCGGATTTAAGAGTATGTCTTGTGAACCGTGCCTCTCTTATTAACCCAAACTTCATATCTTTATCTCCTATAGATCAGACCGTGCGTCCGTTCCACAAAGCTATCGTAGCGCTAAGATGATCGTAACGCCCATATTTTAACATAGACTTACGACAGCCGTAACTCTAAGATCGCTTTGTGCAAGTGGGCCCATCTTCATTATGCAGTATGATTATTCATCACATTCTGTGATTGCAAACATGAACATGTTCAAGCGTACACTTTATGACCGTAAATAATGACTCAACTACATTGCTTTATTAACATCTCATGTTTTTAACTATTTGAATATCTTTATTTATTATGCCTCACAGTGAGATTGGCCAATCAGAGAACTACTAACCCCATATGAACCCGTATACCGTCAGTAAAAATCCAAGATGGTTGTTACTGACCTAATATGAGACCGTATACCGTCAGTAACAGCCATTTGGGATTTTCCAACACCCACCTCACATATTTCACATGGAAATTCTAGTACCAAAATTCATTATTTGACACTGTTTTGTGTTTTACTATCATTTAATTTGATGTGCAAAGACGTTAATGTTTTTTTGGATCACGTTCATGACTTTAATAAAGATTATATAAAGTTAGAATTATCAACAAGGCTTGGCCTCTGAGGTTTGAAGAGTAGTCTCCCTTTGACCCTTAACGTCTTAGGTTGTAAGTGGTAAGTTTTGAGTTTTAAGTTTCGACATGACATGTGCGACAAAGATACCAAACAGTGTAAACCTTTCGGCATATTAAATTCTTTATGGTATTTATTCTGCTTACCTAATATGACACCGTATACGGCAACCATAACTAAAAATATGTAATATATGCTGCTCGGGGGAATTTGGAGCGCGCCCGATTCGATCATGTGTCTATGGTTAATCTATTATTCCAAGGCATATAGACTATTAGTGGGGCGGTTAAGGCTAAAATTGTGCACTTTGAGTTAAAAGCACCAAATTTGGCACACTTATACATTGAACCGTTCCGAACATTCCAAGTTCAGTTACCGAATTTTAACCAAGTTCATGCAGTCCAATATATTCCCCAGATCTGCCTTACGGAATACAGATCTTGCTTCAAATGAATGAATATTAGTACCAAAAACGTATACATTCAGTAAAGCATTACTTGGAATTGTTTTTAAGCCAGATTTGATTGAAATGATTGCAATGAACAAATGATACTGATATTGTGGACAAACATTTGACATTTTTTGAAGATTAGGTCATCTTGGATTTTCCTCGCCACCAGTGGGCGCTGCATAATAGATTTGAATTATATACAACATTGACGCAATTTATTTTATATAAATGACTAAAATTGACAAAATAATGATGATACATTGAATATAAATTGACGTCATAAGCGATTTTAACCATTTTGGCGGCCATCTTGGATTTTCTACCACCGGGTGGCGGTCCTGAGGTGGATCCATATCTAGAATTGTTCGGAATGTTTCAATGTATAAGTGTGCCAAGTTTGGTGCTTTTAAGCCAAAGTGCACAATTTTGACCAAAATCCGGCCTTAACCGCCCCACTATATGGTCATATGGGGGAATCGGGTGATTGTTGGCTTTCTCTTTGTAGTACATGGGGGCTGTCGGGTAGCCTAGTGGTAAATGCGTTCGTTCGTCACGCCGAAGACCCAGTTTCGATTCCCGACATGGGTACAGTGTGTGAAGCCCATTTCTGGTGTCCCCCGCCGTGATATTGCTGGAACATAAAAGCGGCGTAAAACCATACTCACTCACCCACTCACTTAGTAGTACATATCATTTATACAGGTAACATGTCCCATGTTATTTTGGCACTAAGTAGTGCTTCTAATATTTTAAACCGTAATACGGTAATTAGTGTCTTGTTTGGTTGTTTGTTGTTTAACGCCGCACTCAGCAATATTCCAGCTATATGACGGCGGTCTGTCAATAATCGAGTCTGGACCAGACAATCCAGTGATTGTCATCATGATCATCGATCTACGCAATTGGGATTCGATGACATGCATCAACCAAGTCAGCGAGCCTGACCATCCGATCCCGTTAGTCGCTTCATACGGCCAGCATGGGTTGCTGAAGACCTATTCTACCCCGGATCTTCACGGGTCTATTAGTGTCTAGTGGGACCCAGTCGGCCTGGCGCGTATACCGTTTATTGTGATATTTTAACACTTTCCTTTTCTTTCTTCTGTAACGAAAGATATTCTGATGATAGTTAACAAAAATGTATTCTAAATGCTGCTTTGTATAAACCTGTGAGGCATTATATGCATGTGCGTTTTGTCAATTATTATAACCTCTATTTTAACAAGTTCAACCTTACAACTGAAACACGTCAGTAAACCAACAATTTTTTCACTGTTAAAAACTCAAAACGTCATACTGTGGTGCTTAGATTGTTACTTAAATCATCAAGGACTTCCATGTAATTGACATAAACTTTGTGTTTTAAGTTATTTAGATGTTGCCACGTCATATTTCATAATTTCTTCTTCCAAATCAAGTGTTAATGATTAATTAACATCTTTACAAATAAACAAAATAAATATCTGATGAAACGTTGAAAGGATATTTACTGATTCGAATAATGGTCGTCTAAGGCGCCGCGATTCGGTGTGCAGAGTTGCGTCCCTTGGCTGCGCCAGAAACCTATGATTGTGGGTTCGAATCCCGGTTCGCCCCGATTATGTTTCTAGGTTTGTCAGCACCATACCCGTACTCGTGGGTTTCACCGAAGTGGTAAACGTCTGAGACTTGCATCTCTTCGGGCTTTCCTCCCACATTAAGTTGACACGATATGATATAACTGGAATACTGTTAAAAGCGGCGTTAAGCACAACTCACTCACTCTAAAGTATGGAGCAGGCCTTATTTAGTTCAGGGAGGCTATTGTACATGCAGGACCCCAAAGCACTAAAACAGCTGTCGCGTGTAAGTTCAGTGACAAGGACACGATATAACTGTCAGTAGCGACATTAAACGTTCTAATCCGTCACAGCCAGGTCATCTTGCCTCTGAGACGTCCCAAACTCGCTACGCCGCTTGACAGGCTCAGCAGCTGATAGGATGGAATAAACACAACGATGATGAGGACGCGGTTATCTATAATACACCAAAATGGTGACGTCATCTGTCGCCATGTTGGCGTCAGTTACGTATGTGGATTAATGCCATATGCCATCCTGTACAGCGAGGTATTGTGATGGCTCCATTAATTCTCCACAGCGACAAATGAATTAATCGGTACATTGTAGAGGAAAGGGTGACGAAATTCTCCAAAACCCATCCTCAAATATCAAAATAGTTTTTAAATGTGACAATTCTCTTATTAATATTTACTAAATAATTTGATGATATGACGGCAAGGTTTGACCAACGCAACATGAAAATATAATACACACACTGATTTCAATGTGTTTTATCTTTAGAAATATAATCAATCATGCTCTTTCTACGAAGGTTTCAAAGAGCCTTATACACTTTTGCTCAAAATTTGTTTGATGAAGTTTGTAAAGTTTTCAACGGTTTATGGTTGGCAGCTGGAGGACATTTCCAAATGTGACGCATCAGTGACAAAAACGATGTCCAATGCAATTCCCTTATTTTCACTTGTACCATATGTTCCCGTGTTTTTCTAGGTAAACTTGCCTTTGCATGTGTTTGTGACGGAGCAGGATACGATCACCTTTTCGCGAACACCCAGTATCATCACTATTTGATAGTGATTCAAACACACATGCTCATAATAGAGCCGGAATCGTACAATTGACAGGTTGCTTATGACTATGAAAAGGTTTTGCGTTTTATTTCCTCTCAACAAGCTACGCTATCCGAACCACTTAACATTTAAAGTGACAAAAATACATCTAAACCCTTATTTTGCTGTTATGAAGAGAAACGTGAGGACACCAAGATCACATGGGAAACTCAGCCATTAATAAACATAAGAAAGAGAATTTATGGATGTCAACTTTATTATGAGGAAACACAACGTTTCGAAGTATATGCTTACTCCATTCACCTGAGACCGCCTCCGTGGTCTAGTGGTAGAGCGTCCGCCCGGAGAGCGGAAGGTCCGCGGTTCGATCCCCGGCCGCGTCATACCAAAAGACGTTAAAAGATGGTACTTGTTGTTACCCTGTCTGGCGTTCGGCATTAAGGGGCTAAAACAAGGACTGGTCGGCTCGGAGTCAGTGTCTGAGTGGGGTATTCATGTTAAACTGCGGCATGGTATCTCAGTGAGCTAGCACTATAAATCGGTATCAGTCCGGACTAGTACAAGCAGCCACACAAACACACACACGTACATGCACGTCGCTATATAAGTGCAAAAATCTTGGACGCGACGTTAAACCCCATTTCACCTCACCTCACCATTCACCTGATGAAGGAATAATCATATACTCCGAAACGTTGTTTTTCCTCATAATAAAGTTGACATCCATAAATTCTCTTTCTTATGTGTATCACTTCTAAATGCCTTTCAAAGATTTCATTAATACATGAGTACATACATTGGCATGCAAGCGTCTTCTAGGTGTCAAATCGTTTTCAACACTCAACAACATGGTTCGAGGTGAATGTGGGCGGTATCCATTACAGCTTTATGCATACAAAAGAGTTATTGGATAAGGTTATTGAGTATGTCCGATTGTCGCTTTCCAAAGAAATGTTATTATATGATGCTTCAGGCAGAAAGTAATGGTAACATTAATTTGGTCTCAAAATGTAAATCTTTATTGTGCAATCTGGGTTTTGGTTCTGTATGGGAAAAAGAGTGTATAAGTCATCCTTATTCGTATTTGTCAGAATTTATGTCGCGTCTGAAATGTAGTTATGAACAGGATTGGCATAGTCTTTTGGAAAAGGGTAGTAAATCTTTCTCTTATTCTCTGTTCAAGGTATCGTTTGGTACAGAGTTGTATCTTAGCTGTGTGACCGTCAAAAAATTGAGAGTGGCGCTTTCTCGGTTTAGATGTTTTTCGCATCACCTATGTGTTGAAACTGGGAATTAAGGTTATCTCCCACGTAACAGAAGACTATGTTGTGTTTGTAATGCTGGGTATGTGGAGGACGAGTATCATGTTTGTTAGTTTGCTCCGGTTATAACAAGTTACGGGTGGATCACTTACCACAGAAATATTGTGAATATCCGACAAATCAAAAATTTCATATCATTATGTCTACAACTGATTGTAAATTAATTGAACGTCTATTTATCTATATCTATCAAGCGATGTCACTTCGTAGTACATTATTGTCACAACAATAACAGCTGTGTACATCACGTCCATTGTAATACAAATGTAACTATGGGCAGATGGCCTACACTTACGAAAAAACCGAATTATACTGAAAAATGAGCTAAATTTAAAATACAATGAACTATTTTGATAGGTGTAGACATAATAACCTTCTCTAGAGTGAAACCTTATTACTCCGGACACAGTTTTGTCGGATGATCTGGTTATGAACGTCTATTAATGTACGATTATCGTAACACCCTGCCAATGTGTGTCTCGTTAATTCGGTTGATTGTATATCGCTTCAGAGCTTGCAATTGCTTTGAAGAAACGGGATTTCGAAATAGTGACGGATCAGTGTTAACAACTGATGACTTCTTCAATACAAAAATCCTCCCATTCTTCAATCATACATACTGGGAGGTCAACATTCGGATTTTACATTGTTGAGAAACACATGGCTGATGGTTGCTTACACGACCCCACCGTCAGGACACTATATCTACTTCACATCAACACTTACATCTTCGACAACTACAAAGCATGCTTCATATACGTTGTTGAGAAACACATGGCTCATGGTTGCTTACACGACCCCACCGTCAGGACACTGTATCTACTTCACATCAACACTTACATCTTCGACAACTACAAAGCATGCTTCATATACGTTGTTGCAACACATTGCCAAGTAGAATATGACTTTGTTATTAACACCGCAAAATGTCATGCAACTTTTTTATGTTTGCTAACACAGAAGTGTATGGAATGTGTTTTTCGCCGAACACAAAATTGAGACTGTGGGTTTCATAATCAACTTAGTTACACTTGCCTTCTTATTTTAGTTTTGTATGATTGTGATTGATGGATATTCCGAAGAAAGATAAAGACG
Source organism: Haliotis cracherodii (assembly GCF_022045235.1). Classification (NCBI taxonomy): domain Eukaryota; kingdom Metazoa; phylum Mollusca; class Gastropoda; order Lepetellida; family Haliotidae; genus Haliotis; species Haliotis cracherodii. Next base: position 70,897,353 of record NW_027266286.1, read on the forward strand.
GCGTATGAGTAACATAAAAAAGACGCCTTCACTGCTAAAAAACTAGTTTCTATCGTTGACAGTAGTTTCTTCAGGATATTTTTTTTTTAAATCTGTATAAATTAACTTATCACTGACACTATCTGTGAAAGGTTGTGACCATTCCCTCTAGTTAACAATTAAGGATTCCTTATTAGAGACATCCAATTAAGAACACAGAAAATGTGGAATAGCTAGCATGGCAGCTGTTTGACTTGAATCATACAAATTTGCGATGTTCTTCACATAAGGTCTTAATACTGGCGTACCCGTGTCATGTGTATGTCTATACGTGATACATGATCTGTTTCCTCCGACAATTACTTGGTTTATTAAAACGGCATAATCATACAAGATCAAACGGGGTATAGCTGAACAAACAACATTTGCAACAAGGTGAATGTGTGTGCGTGCATGCGTGCGTCATTGTGGAGGAATAATGTCATGAAAATGTTTTCATTACATTAATTCCTGACCATTTCAGACTGAATCGGCAACTATGAACGTTTATGCAGGCATTTTCCTAATTTGTGTTGAAAAACGCCACAATAGCAAGAACTAATAATGATGATAATAATAATAATACCTTTTTACAGCATTTTTTTAATTTTAAGCTGTAAATAATAGTAATAATAATAATAATAAGCAAAGGCTCGTTTCAACAAATAATATTAACTTACAGATGTAAACAAAATAACACACTAGTTACAAACAACACTATCTAGAGTCTTGCCACGTCCGTTGTTTTATCAACATACAGACCTTATTGTCATATAACGTCATGGATGATGGCACAGAAGTAAGAGTATCATAAAAATAATTATCAAGCGAAAGCAGTAACTTTAGAAGTTTATCCTCCTTAGCAAGGTCCACGCAAAACAGGGAAACAATAAAATCTTTGATTGATGCGCAGGTTGCCGCACTTGAGTAATTAAGTCACTCTGACGTACAAGGATACATCTTGATTTATCATGTGAACAATCCGGAAACATGTAGGTCATGTGTGTCTACTGCAGCAATGGCGGCAGTGGCTGACGTACCTGAGACACAGAGTTTGATTGACAGCTGTCACGTGACTACAGAGGCAGGGCACGAGTCGAGAGTATATAAGGAGACATTGGCCCAGGCTGAGCCAGCGACTGTGAACACCTCACGAACCGAGCTTCACACATCATCCTACCATGGGAAAGGTATATATCTATATCTTATTTATTTCTTATAAATGGCTTTTACCTTGAAATATATTTTAGACTGAACTCATTGAGAGAATTTATCTATGTGTAGAGTTCATATATCTAAGTGAAATGAATATGGTTATCTTCACTAAATTAATAATGCGTGATACCTTTACGTTAAAAGTAGCATTTTATCATTAAGAGTGAGTGAGTATGGTTTTATGCCGCTTTTAGCAATATTCCAGCATTATCACGGCGGTTATCATTTAGAAACGGCTGGCGATATTGTCATCAACACATTTTTATTTATAACAACTATTCAAAAAATAGTAATACTCAATGTTTAAAGGGTATGGTTCAAATTGGCCGTTTATTCTAGAACCTTTTGGACAAAAGGGACATCACAGCAATAAAATATCCCTTTTACTATGACATAAGTATAAGGGTGTGCTGTACACTATACATAACATGGCCAGTTATAAGATGTAGTCTTTTGTCTTTCAGTGTATATACAGCATCGCAGCGATAGTTTGCCTCGTCGCCATGACGACGGCCCTTCCCCCTCTCCCAACTCCCGCCTGTTATTCCAAGCAACTTTCGTCTGACCAAAGCTTTGACCTCAGCTTTGTCTGCAATGACGGAAGACAATACCCTGAGTAAGTACATTTAGCAACGTAGCAAACAATTGACAGGACAGGTCGGTTTTATTTCGTTAGAAACGTCCTTTTTCGCTAGCGAAAATACCATTTGAATTTCCATATATATTAAATCAAATGAAAACGAGTCATATTTATACATAAGGCGTAAGTGCCAATAAGTCAAAATGTCGATATATATTCATTTTGTATGACATAACATGTACGTTTGAGTCGAATTTATATGTTATAAGAGTTAATGTACCGTTAAGTCGAAGTGTCTGACATTTTCACTTTGGACTATATAACATGTACCTCTAAGTGGCATAACCGACGTGCGCTGATGAACCGTTAAGTCGAAATGTCTGACATATTCACTTTGGACTATATAACATGTACCTCTAAGTGGCATTACCGACATGTGTTGATGTACGGTTAAGTCGAACTGTCTGACATTTTACTTTGTCTCCAGACAGGAGATCGAGGAGGCTCTGTACTACGCCGACGACCACTGGCGTATCTACCTCAACCTGACATCCACCTGCTTCCAGGACCAGGACACCTACTTCTTGAACAAACAGTAAGTGACAAATCCGGAATAACGAATCTGGAATAGGGAGTAATGTCCCTATAGTTCATTTGATCGTCCACGATAAGCACGTCTTGAAAACTGGTTCACCATCCACTATCAATGACTTTCATTCGGGATGATTCATGAGAAACATACTGATAAAATGTAGAAAAAGAACATTAAAATATTGTGGTCTAATGTTCATTGCTCTATACACTGAAAAGCTCCATGTTAACCAAATAACGTTACTGTTAAATGTTGTACGTTGTGTATTTAGTTCAATGCTTGTTTTCCTGGTATCCATACGAATTATCATGCCAGATATTCACTTCCCCTTTTAGCCATTCCCGTAGTTCTTTCCATAAGTATATTTGAGACCATGACATGTACAAATGAATTGCTGATGTTGGCCAATGTTACATTATTTAACATATATTGGCAAAAAGTACATTATTCAACATATACTGGCGAATGTTACATTATTCAACATATATTTGCGAATGTTACATTATTCAACATATATTGGCGAATGTTACATTATTCAACATATATTTGCGAATGTTATATTATTCAACATATATTGGCGAATGTTACATTATTTACATATATTCTGGAAACGTTATTTATTTGACCTTGACCTTGCAGCTCTGAGCCCAACTACTACAAGTTGAAGAGCGTGTGCAACACCACTCGTACCATGGTGCACACCATCTATGCCAGGGACGGTCAAGTCTGCCACGTTGTCCGCCCTATGTCCCAGAAAGTCTTCTACGCCACATGCGGGTAGGTACACAGCTATGTTATTTTTAGAAAGTTCCTGTATGTTTCTACAACTCATAAAGATGTAATAATGAAGACTAAAATTCTAAAACATGCAGACGCCAACAAAATCAAACAAATAATTCTTGGAGTAGTTTGAAATTGTTTTATAAATTTTTGTATTCAAAGGAAGCTTAAGCGAATCAAAACCCCTTGCGTATATTGTCCACATTCATATATACACACTTATTGTATAAAAATAAAGGTATAAAGGATAAAACCTTTTTGCGAAATAAAGGATTATCAACAGGGCAATAATGATAACAATCTACATATCGATACTTAATGACTTAAATATTACTTATTTACGTTATTAAATATGTATTGTTTGTTTTACAGAGGAGAATGTAACCTTGGTTACGACGGCGTGACCGGCTACCACTGCATTCAACGCGGCATCACCTACCGCAACTTCCTCGGTTACTGCCGTTTCCCCGACCCCGCAACCTTCCCAGAATCTTCCCCCATCTACGCTCTTGACCCCTCCGTCGACAACTTCTATGACCCCCGTGTTGCCCCACCAACCCACCGCATGCAGCACAACCTCCTCAAGAGCGGGGGCCACTACAAACCCAAGGGCTACTTCACGGAGTTGAGCGTTACCCTCCCCAGCTACTGCGGCTGCAGGGGATATTTCTGCCCCCACGACAGGATTGTTTAGATGATGACTACGTTCTTTAAGGCACTGGTACGATTTGAACCTAGACTAGTGGACCAATGGACCAAAGTAAAACCAATTTTTTATACAAACATTTAATTTTTGATAAATGAAAACTATTTTTTTTTAACCAAAATACTTTACGATTTTTTAGCAATCTTTTCAACAAATTGGAAATTGCAAGTGTTATTTTGTTCACAGGTCACTGTTTTCAAATTATGCTTCTGTTAAACTTATAATTTTTTTTTGCACTTTTATACCACAATGTGATCTCGGTCTTAAGTTGGCAAATATGTTAATTGTAAATATTTTGCGAATTCCATGTAAATACATCCTACAGGATGTTGTGAATATGTATCTATATGTTCCATCTTTGTACAGTATAAACTGACATCACCATTACTTGTGCGCGCATGTATAATATGTACAGATAATAATATGTGAAAATAAAAGCAACATGAAAATATGTACTTTTTCTGTTTTGATGATTATTGCTTATTTTGGCCAATGAAACTTAAACATGAATATAGCTGCCTGATTTCACATTGGTCGAAGACACAGATGCATAATTAGAACTAAAGTGAGTGAACGTACGTACATACAACTGCTCTTCTCCAGACAATATGACAAGAGGGATGACTTAAAATTCCAAAAGTCAAATTTCAATTTGTGCCAAACGATATTCCTGCTCCAGCCTTTGGTGTCTGCAATTCACAACTTTTTTCGTTATAATCGAGCAGGTTCTTGCCACGAACATTTTAAAACAGCGTCACACGTCTCCATACTCCATACAGCTGTCTGATCATGGTTACATCATTCAAAACCTCTGCAAAGCATTCAAAACGTTTTATATCAGATATGTGGAGGAACTCTACCAATTTGAAGCATCAGTGACAAAAATGATGTCAGATGCATTTCCCTGTTTTGACTTGAAACCATATGCTCCGTGTTTTTTGTTCAGGTGAGCCGTTAACTTGCCTTTGCATGTGTTTATGACGCATGCCAGCGTTTTGGCAAGATACGCTCACCTTTTCCCGAACGCCTGATATCGTTACTATTTGATTCATAAACACATGCTTTTGATGCAGTCGGGACCATACAAAAGGACTCACCTTTTAGTAAGGATTTATGTTTTTGTAAGTATTTGATAATACATTAAATCGGACAATTGTTAATCCAGGTGATGGTACAGATAATCTTACTGTCCAGATTAACGGTGTCGTTGGACATAAAAAGATATTTACGATTGACAAAAATGTAACTGATTTATTAAAATAGATCAACTCTGTAAAGACACGAATATTTTACCAACAATAACCAACTAACAGTTGCCTGTAAATATGCCAATCTAGAACACCTGAATTACACCAGTGGTAATGGTTCCGATATGATGGTGCTCTCAGATTGTAATTTTTCTTCTTTTCGTTATGAAATAATCACCCACGTCGCTTGCAGCTTCCATGCTTCCACGTCTATAAGTTCATGATAAAACAAAGACGATATCCTTACAGACGTTGTAGGGACTGCCTCCGTGGTCTGGTAGTAGAGCGTCCGCCCGGAGAGCGGAAGGTCCGGGGTTCGATCCCCGACCGCGTCAAACCAAAAGACGTTAAAAGATGGTACTTGTTGTTAAGTTGTCTGGCGCTCGGCATTAAGGCGCTAAAACAAGGACTGGTCGGCTTGGAGTCAAAAGTGTCTGCACTATAAAACGGTCTCAGCCCGGACTAGTATAAACAGTCACACACACGTGCATGCACGTCGCTATATAAGTGCAATAATTTTGGACGTGACGGCAAACCACATTTCACCTCACCCACCTCCAGACATTGTATCCATCGGACTCAAAGTCAAAGGTATTTATTGTATGTAAGGCCCCCGGCCCATATACAAAAGGGTTACAAATAAGTAGTTTTTACATATTTGGATATATACACATGTTTAACAATTTGTTTCTGAGGCAAATTGCATTTTTAACATATACAGCCTATTTTAATATGACAGCATCTTCTTTTGAAAAAAAAGAAGAGAAAAAACAGGTGCTGGATAATTTGACAGATAGCGTTCTGGTATAAACTGGTTTCTTAGATCACAATAATAAGGGCACACAAAAGTAAAATGAATTAAATTTTATATAGCTGAATGACAGAATGGGCATCACCTCTTCGACTTTTCTTCCTTCATTTATCATGAGATCTAACAATCCGAGCCCAAATTGAATAAAAAGACGTAGAAGGGTTTCATTCTTTCATTCAGTGCCACCTGACCCCTTTTCTAAAATATGACAATATTTCTTTTATCATAGTTAACTGATTGATAATTTCCACTCTTTGGTGTAACATTCTAAAATGTTAAGCTGTTTTTGTAGTCAAACAACAGAATTTGATACTAAAATGACATCATCGCAAAAAGAAGCAGCAAAATGTCTGTTACATCTAGGAACATGTGAAGACCAAGTTTACCCTTAGCAACAATTTCATAATATAATTCATTAATAAAAAATAAGAACAATATCGGGCTGAAGATACATCCTTGTCCTAAGCCAACAGGACAGTCAAAGAAGTACACATGATATATTATTTGAATACATAGCTTTTAATGAAGAGTACATTTCCCCCTGAAGACCAGTAGTCCTTAAACAGTATCATAGTTTATAACGATCAACGGAGTCAAAAGCTTTTTTAAATCGACAAAGGCTACATACACATTGTGTTTACGACGTGATAGACATTTTTGGATAATTGCATGTAATGTGAATATAATATCTGACGTTGAGTATTTTTTCTAAAACCAGCTTGAGTTTCGGGAATCTTATCTCGCATGTTTGCCCAATTCGTAATCCTGGAATTAAGTACTGATGTAAAAATCTTTCCAAGAATACTCATTAAGGATATTCCCCTATAATTGTCAGGATTGTTAAAAAACTCCTTTCGTGTGTATTAGAATAATTACCGAACAAGACCAGCTTCTGGGAAATATACCACTGTCAAACATCCTATTGAAACATTTTTGAAGAAAGGCCTCATCTCAAATTTGGTGACAATATGGTCAGGACCATCCATTTTCCACAGTTTAGATACATTATAGCGTCCAGAATTTCATCCTGTGATAGGTGATTCTAAAATATGTTTGTCAACAACAGTATAACATGAAGAGGAAATATCCATAATATCGTCAAAACACACATCACTGTCAGTGTTGAAAACAGTGTAATTTGAAAAAAAACCTTTCAAAAAAACGTATATGCCACTGAGCCTTTGAGATACTATCTATTCTATTTGTCTGCTTCTTAATGAACGTATTTGTTTCCAAAACTAAGGAGAATGGATTGTATCACTCAGTGTTTTAGCCTAAATTTTAAGTCAGATTTATATTTCCTACAGCAGAATTTGTTATGATTTCACCTTTTGCAGTACATGTTTTTATTAGAGTCAGTACGTCTACATCTAATTGTATAATTGTCGCAATTGTGTGAGTGACGTTAACGCCGCTTTGAACCACATTATTTTGGTAATATAACAACGAATCAGTTTTATTTTGGAGGAAAGCCCCAAAGTAGCTGAGTGATGAAATGAAACCAACGAGCACGTCTGTAGTGTTGACAGACAAGAGAACAATAATAAATTAACTAGCTGTTCTCTTCACGGTATAAGCTTTGTGTGTGTGTTGTCTAACGCCGCACTCAGTAATAGTCAAGCTATGTGACGGTGGTCTGGAAAAAATCGAGTCTAGACCGAAATTGGGATACGATGACATGCATCGACTAAGTCAGCGGGCCTGACCACCCGATCCCGTTAGTCGCCTCTTCCGACAGGCATTGTCGCCTCTTACGACAAGCATGAGTTGCTGTCAGCGTACAGGCTGCTTTCAATGGGGAACTCCCGTGTGCCTGATTAGGATGCCAGTATCTCATGCTTGCAGTGCCTGCAGACTAAAATATGAGCTGGGTTCTTTTAGACTTCCCTCCATGTCGTTGGTAAGCTGAATTTAGACACTTGTGTTTTGAATAGTTTTCGAGTTGTATAAAGAGGCGACAAAAACCTTTTCGTTATCACACGACATCTCTGCTAAAAACGGAGTCCATTGTATGATTCCGACTACCTAGTTCATAAAAAACGTGTTTATGAATCACTGTAAAATTGTGATGAACGGTCACTTTACACAAGCTACAGATGTTTACTTCTTAAAGCTTAAAAGCAGCCATCAATTCATAAAGGGCTTGGTATTTTTTGTTTTATGTAATAATGTAACAGGACTCTTTACAGAAGTTTATTTCAATAAATTACCTGTTTTGTGACGATTCCCAAAGGGACACCATGCTCCATTGTCTGTTGCCCATTTTCAATGACTGCAATAATATTTATGTGAGACATTGACACATTGTGTCTGTGTAATGAGAATAGCTATTTGTTACTTGACTGATGGAAATAATAAAAAAAAATGTGCAGATGGGTATTGCATATTGCTCTAATGCAATTCGGCCCAAATCTATACTCTCGTTAGGTTCAACGAACTACCTGGAAAGAATTGACAGCGAAACATGTTATCCACATGTGCGTATGTGTGTGCGTATGTGTATGTGTATGTGTACGTGAATGCGTATGTCTATGCGTATGTGAATGGGTATGTGTATACGTATGTGTATGTGTATGACTATGTGAATGGGTATGTGTATGCTAATGTGTACGTGAATGCGTATGTGTATGCGTATGTGTATGTGAATGTGTATGGGTAAACATATGTGTATGTGTATGCATATGTGTATGTGTATGTGTATGTGTATGCGTATGTGTATTCGTATGTGTATGTGTATGCGTGGGCTTCGGGAAGAACTGTGTCATTCTATGTTCTCTTGTGTCGAGTGATTCAATTTAATGCATAATATCATCATACTCTTTGAACTGATAGTTGTGAACACTTTGTAATTCTTGAACTTGATGTGTTGTTGTAAGAGATTTCGCTACATGTTTGGTATAACTTTGATACAGGGTTCTAAAATAGCTCACCCATAATATAGATTACAAGGGGGATTTATATGTCTTATTTTCATGGTTATACCCATATTATGATTATCAAGGTAATATGTGAGGTAATCAGTCAACTGCCAGTTACCAGTGAGTTAAATGACCCACTACATGCCAGAACGAGTGATGCATGTCAACGTATCCCTTTTGCGTAGTCCCACAACTCTCGCTGATACAGAGATATAGCACAACAAGGAAACGTTGTATTATCTTTAGCTAGCATCCCAATGGGCACCAACTGTGCTCCCCTTCTGCTGGCCTGTTTCTTTATGCACATGAGTCGGGATTTCTGCTCAGATTGGCAAAAGTCAAAACAAGATAATTTGGCCAAGATGTTTAACCTAGGCTTACCGATGGTCTGATATCGTTCAATAACTATCAAATAGCCAATTCACTTCCTCTGACGTACCCACCTGAACTACAAAATTAGGAGACCAGTGAGACCGCCTCATCTGTTTCATGTTTAAATCTATGGACAAAGAATCAGAGTGACGAAACACTCTCCACAAGACTGTATGACAAGAGGGATGACATCATTTTTCCAAAAGTCAACTTTCCATTCATGTCAAGGAGCTCCTCCCTTTAGTGTCCACAATTCACAACTTTTGAGATACAATCGAGCATACCAAGATTACAAACATCATCGTGCGACTCTTGCTCCGAGGTTGTTTGATCATGCTTACAAAGGTTTATGGTAGACATGAGGAGGAAATCTCCAAATGTGACGCATCGGCGACAAAAATATGACGTCCGATGCTTTTATTTATTGTGAACAGGGATGTTGGTGGATGTCAATGTTCACTGAGGCCATGTGACGTAACATGGAAAGTCTCCTTTCGGTTTGTTTTATATTGTATAAACCATTTACAATAAAAAACACCGAAAAAGAGTGTGTGAGTAAATATGGTTTTACGCCGCTTTTAGCACTATTCTAGCCATATCACGGCGGGGGACCCTAGAAATGGGCTTCACACATTACACTATAAAGGAAAATTCACAAGTATTATTCAGAGAGATTTATTATTACACAAAGTTGGCAACACAAAAAAACAAAACGTTATGTACAATATAAACAAACTATTTACATGTGCGAGCATGATATATATTTACAAATGATAATATATAATGGTAAAACAAATAATGTCACAAATACTTCAAAATCAATACGATTAAAAGTATTTTTGTAAGGTCGAAATAAACCAAGTTCACAAAACATTGTCCTTCTTGTTCTCAAGTGTTCCTCATATAAACAAATAAATGTTTGTATTTGGCGTGACGTTGAGTCCCACTATTACACATGCGTAAAAGTACGACTTCGCAGAGGGAGTGTAAACCATGGTTTACACAAGCTGATACTTGAGACATTCGTATTTCTTACAGCTGCATCCGGTGGGGATGGTGACGCGGGTTCTGCGGCACTGCTTGATCTCGCCGGGACAGAAGACGTAGATATCACGTTCAACCATGCCGTCGGGGACGCAGTAGTGGTGTTTCACCTCCGTGGTGTCCATGACGCAGTGACCTCTGGAGAAAAGAGATGATGGTGAATATTGTGTAATAATACTTTCTTGTACAAGCCTCAAATGTAATATCGACGTGTACATAATAAAAAGCCCTTTTAACATTTTTGAATTGTGCGACTCAGAATCAGACCAAACTAAAATTGAAGACGTATGTTGCGCATATTGTTTATTAATACCTGTTATTCCCAAAATTAGAAACATAAGACCCATGTTACTTACAAACCCCAAACCACCATGAACTTGAAGGAAATCGTTTATCATGAATACTAGCATATGAAAGCTGGACATGTTTGGTCAAGCTAATTGTGTGACGTACCCGCATTGAGCGACTTCAACTCCCTGGGCTTCAGGCATGATGACGTAGCAGACCTCTCGGCGCCCGTTCTGGGTGTTGGTCCACCAGATTCTCTCCAGGAGCTCGGTGTTCTCGGAACACAGATCCTTGTATCGGTAGGCGGGGTAGTGGCTGGAATATACCACAAGCATGGTTTAAACAGCTATAGTGCAATAATTATAGCATTGCGTTCTTGAAGATATGTCTGTGCGGCTGGAGTTTAACGCCGCGTTTCAGCAATAGTCCAACCTACGGTGGAGTGAACCAGGCATGGGATTGACACAGTCGAACTTGGTTTCTGAGAGTGAGTGAACGTTTAACAACAAGTCTACTCCATCGCCCTTTATACAATTGAGTCATGTGAAACATGGAGATGACATCACTGATCCGTTTGTCTCGTCATAAACAAGGTAAAAGACTGTTTTACATAGGTAAATTAATTGTTTTATGTAATAATGACATCTGGTGGTATGACACATGTGATAGTACTCGAGTGATTTAGTAGGCCACAAGATCAAATTGAGTTGGGTGAGTCAGTGCGCTAGTTTGGGAAAGCCACAGGTAACCTTCTAACACGTGTAACAGTGACCTCCACATATTGAGTGAGTCAGTTGCCTATTGAATAGTATTTCAGATATATTGCGACGGGACAGCTTAATGTGGGAGGGTAGCTCAAAGTGACGATGAAAGGGTGATGACTAGTAGCTAGGGTGGATCATCTGTACCTACCCGGTGGAGTTCATCTTGTTGTGGAGGTAGCATCCCTGCACCAGCAGCATGTACTCCATTGCGTCGGGATCCTGTTCCAGGGCGCTGAACACACGGTCACTGGAACAACCACGTTAACATTATTGTCAGCCTTCTCATACACTATGGTGTACAGACAACAGTAAAAACTTACAGTGTGAACACATGGTCATTGGAACAACTAATAACGCATCTTTGCAATTTTTAAAATTACAAAAGACACGGGGGACAGAACCCGAGCCATACAGATCTGACAAACGATGACATTTACAACTTGGCCATCCCGCCTTACTGCCTGAACTAATTTACCACATAAATGAAAATAAAGCATACTTCGGATATATATAAATAATATAAAATAATTATTTTCCTGTTTGTTGTTTTCCTCAAATATTTATGCATACATTTTAAGGGAAAGACAACATCAAAGCATATTTCTAGATAAAATACATACACAGGGTATTTGTAGGACTTGTCGAAGCATAGCTTTTCCTTGGTAGGCCATTCGTACTGGGGGACGCCATTCTTGTCAAAGTAGCAGATTGGCTGTTTGGTTTTGGCGGAGAGGGCGCTGAAGATGCTGGAACCGTCACGGACGCGGGCACCAAACAAGGAAGACTTTCTGGATTTCAGGAGGCTAGCGAATCGGCTGGAGGTTGAGCCTCCCAGAGAACGCCCTCCGACAGGGGGTCGATTCCACGCCAAGGTGACGGCGGTGAGGGACACGAGAACGCATAATGTCACAAGAACTCTCTGGAAGAAATGAGAGACAGGGGTTGTCAGGAAATCGTAGAAACTGGATGATAATTGTTCATTGTCTATTGTATATTAATGCTGTTGAATTTACGACTTCTACAACTACTACTGTTACTACTGGTGCAGCTGCTGCAACTATTATTACTACTCTCAATTTTGCATACATCTGCGAACGGCGCTTAAAACAACTGTTAGATAGGATATATACATCATTTAAACTACTCTGCACATAAATAAACTGTATATCAAGACATTATCATCGTACACAGTTAGCAAAATATTCTACTTACCATATTTACACACAAAGGACCAATCTATGTTTAAATAGTTACTGTAGCTGTGTACAGCGATGGCTGACTTGCTTGGGCCTTTCGCTCGCTTTTATTCCCTCTCACCTCGGAAGGAGGAGCACATTTCAGCCAATCAGAAGTGGCGTTTTTGATTGAATGACCCTGACGTCACGGCAACACTTCTTCCTGAAAACAATGGCGGCAGTGGATGATGTACCTACGTCACAGATCATAACAAGGAGATTTAAAGATAACAACCTCTCTCTTATACATTCATGGTGTTCCAGGGCCACTTAAGCCTCTTGCCCATCAATCAGAATGACAGAGTGAGAGAACGTGACAATATATATATACATACAGATGACGCCAGTTATAACTAGATACATATAAATGACGACAGTTGTGACAAGATTGACGTTGTACAACAATTTATTAAGAGATAAAAATTGACGTCACAGAATTTGAAGGACAACTGTCACGTGACAAGAGAGACAGGGCACGAGTCGAGAGTATATAAGAAGACATTGGCCCAGTCTGAGCCAGCGACTGTGAACACCTCACGAACCGAGCTTCACACATCATCCTACCATGGGAAAGGTATATATCTATATCTGATTTATTTCTTAGAAATGGTTTATATGTTGAAATATATTTAAAAATGAATTGATTGAAAGCATTTAGCTGTGTATAAAGTTGTATACTGCTTATTGAAATGAATATGGTTAGCCTTTATCTTCTTTTTTTTTACGAAAATGGTGTCCACAATACATTTTTGTATTTTTAATGTGTGAACTTCGACCGTTACGTTAATGGTAGAATTTTCCGTTTTGTGGTGCTATTGTGACAAACACATATTTAGGTAATCTTCAGAGCTAATGTTCCGTAGGTAGTAATACTCAATATTTAAGATTTTTGTTCAACTGTTCCGTTTATTCTAGAACCTTATGGATCATAAAAACACCAGAGAAATTGAATTGTTCTTTCATTACCCCTTTATACTCAAACATAACCAATTACAAGATGTGATCTTTGTTTTCCAGTTCATCTACTATATCGCGGCGTTAGTCGGCCTCGTCGCCATGACGACGGCCCTCCCCCATCTCCCCACTCCCGCCTGCTATTCCCAGCAACTTCTGTCGGACCAGAGCTTTGACCTCAGCTTTGTCTGCAACGACGGAAGACAATATCCCGAGTAAGTACATTGAGCTACTTCGGAAACAATGTACAGGGCAGGTTGTTTGTGTTTCGTTTGAAAAGTCTTCTTAAGTTTGCCGTTTGCTGTATGAAGTTTCACAAATATATAAAATCAAAGTAAAATGAGTCATAAATGAATTGTATTTAAGTCGAACTGTCTTTGAATGACACACCATGTACCTTTAAGTCGAATTAATGACATGCGTTGATGTTATAAGAGTTTTTGCAGCGTTAAGTCGAAATGTCTGACATATTCACTTTGGACTATATAACATGCACCTCTAAGTGGCATAACCGACATGCGTTGGTGTACCGTTAAGTCGAACTATCTGACATTTTACTTTGTCACCAGACAGGAGATCGAGGAGGCTCTGTACTACGCCGACGACCACTGGCGTATCTACCTCAACCTGACATCCACCTGCTTCCAGGACCAGGACACCTACTTCTTGAACAAACAGTAAGTGACAAATCCGGAATAACGAATCTGGAATAGGGAGTAATGTCCCTATAGTTCATTTAATCGTCCACGATAAGCACGTCTTGAAAACTGGTTCACCATCCACTATCAATGACTTTCATTCGGAATGATTCATGAGAAACATACTGATAAAATGTAGAAAAAGAACATTAAAATATTGTGGTCTAATGTTCATTGCTCTATACAGTGAAAAGCTCCATGTTAACCAAATAACGTTACTGTTAAATGTTGTACGTTGTGTATTTAGTTCAATGCTTGTTTTCCTGGTATCCATACGAATTATCATGCCAGATATTCACTTTTAGCCATTCCCGTAGTTCTTTCCATAAGTATATTTGAGACCATGACATGTACAAATGAATTGCTGATGTTGGCCAATGTTACATTATTTAACATATATTGGCAAAAAGTACATTATTCAACATATACTGGCGAATGTTACATTATTCAACATATATTGGCGAACGTTACATTATTCAACATATATTGGCAAACGTTACATTATTTAACATATATTGGCAAAAAGTACATTATTCAACATATATTGGAGAATGTTACATTATTCAACATATATTTGCGAACGTTACATTATTCAACATATATTGGCAAACGTTACATTATTCAACATATATTTGCGAATGTTATATTATTCAACATATATTGGCGAATGTTACATTATTTACATATATTCTGGAAACGTTATTTATTTGACCTTGACCTTGCAGCTCTGAGCCCAACTACTACAAGTTGAAGAGCGTGTGCAACACCACTCGTACCATGGTGCACACCATCTATGCCAGGGACGGTCAAGTCTGCCACGTTGTCCGCCCTATGTCCCAGAAAGTCTTCTACGCCACATGCGGGTAGGTACACAGCTATGTTATTTTTAGAAAGTTCCTATATGTTTCTACAACTCATAAAGATGTAATAATGAAGACTAAAATTCTAAAACATGCAGACGCCAACAAAATCAAACAAATAATTCTTGGAGTAGTTTGAAATTGTTTTATAAATTTTAGTATTCAAAGGAAGCTTAAGCGAATCAAAACCCCTTGCGTATATTGTCCACATTCATATATACACACTTATTGTATAAAAATAAAGGTATAAAGGATAAAAACCTTTTTGCGAAATAAAGGATTATCAACAGGGCAATAATGATAACAATCTACATATCGATACTTAATGACTTAAATATTACTTATTTACGTTATTAAATATGTATTGTTTGTTTTACAGAGGAGAATGTAACCTTGGTTACGACGGCGTGACCGGCTACCACTGCATTCAACGCGGCATCACCTACCGCAACTTCCTCGGTTACTGCCGTTTCCCCGACCCCGCAACCTTCCCAGAATCTTCCCCCATCTACGCTCTTGACCCCTCCATCGACAACTTCTATGACCCCCGTGTTGCCCCACCAACCCACCGCATGCAGCACAACCCCCTCCAGAGCGGGGGCCACTACAAACCCAAGGGCTACTTCACGGAGTTGAGCGTTACCCTCCCCAGCTACTGCGGCTGCAGGGGATATTTCTGCCCCCACGACAGGATTGTTTAGATGATGACTACGTTCTTTAAGGCACTGGTACGATTTGAACCTGGACTAGTGGACCAATGGACCAAAGTAAAACCAATTTTTTATACAAACATTTCATTTTTGATAAATGAAAACTATTTTTTATGAACCAAAATACTTTACGATATTTTAGCAATCTTTTCAACAAATTGGAAATTGCAAGTGTTATTTTGTTCACAGGTCACTGTTTTCAAATTATGCTTCTGTTAAACTTATAATTTTTTTTTGCTCTTTTATACCACAATGTGATCTCGGTCTTAAGTTGGCAAATATGTTAATTGTAAATATTTTGCGAATTCCATGTAAATACATCCTACAGGATGTTGTGAATATGTATTTATATGTTCCATCTTTGTACAGTATAAACTGACATCACCATTACTTGTGCGCGCATGTATAATATGTACAGATAATAATATGTGAAAATAAAAGCAACATGAAAATATGTACTGTTTCTGTTTTGATGATTATTGCTTATTTTGGCCAATGAAACATAAACATGAATATAGCTGCCTGATTTCACATTGGTCGAAGACACAGATGGCATAATTAGAACTAACGTGAAACTCCTTCAATAGGGACCCGGTATTCCGGAATCACACTCCTTCTTCCGATCACTGTTGTGAGTGAACGTACGCACATACAAATGCTCTTCATACAATATGACAAGAGGGATGACTTAAAATTCCAAAAGTCAAATTTCAATTTGTGTCAAACGATATTCCTGCTCCAGCCTTTGGTGTCTGCAATTCACAACTTTTTTCGTTATAATCGAGCAGGTTCTTGCCACGAACATTTTAAACAGCGTCACACGTCTCCATACTCCATACAGCTGTCTGATCATGGTTACATCATTCAAAACCTCTGCAAAGCATTCAAAACGTTTTATATCAGATATGTGGAGGAACTTTACCAATTTGAAGCACCAGTGACAAAAATGATGTCCGATGCATTTCCCTGTTTTGACTTGAAACCATATGCTCCGTGTTTTTTGTTCAGGTGAACCGTTAACTTGCCTTTGCATGTGTTTATGACGCATGCCAGCGTTTTGGCAAGATACGCTCACCTTTTCCCGAACGCCTGATATCGTTACTATTTGATTCATAAACACATGCTTTTGATGCAGTCGGGACCGTACAAAAGGACTCACCTTTTAGTAAGGATTTATGTTTTTGTAAGTATTTGATAATACATTAAATCGGACAATTGTTAATCCAGGTGATGGTACAGATAATCTTACTGTCCAGATTAACGGTGTCGTTGGACATAAAAAGATATTTACGATTGACAAAAATCTAACTGATTTATTAAAATAGATCAACTCTGTAAAGACACGAATATTTTACCAACAATAACCAACTAACAGTTCCCTGTAAATATGCCAATCTAGAACACCTGAATTACACCAGTGGTAATGGTTCCGATATGATGGTGCTCTCAGATTGTAATTTTTCTTCTTTTCGTTATGAAATAATCCCCCACGTCGCTTGCAGCCCCTGCTTCCACGTCTATAAGTTCATGATAAAACAAAGACGATATCCTTACAGACATTGTAGGGACTGCCTCCGTGGTCTGGTAGTAGAGCGTCCGCCCGGAGAGCGGAAGGTCCGGGGTTCGATCCCCGACCGCGTCAAACCAAAAGACGTTAAAAGATGGTACTTGTTGTTAAGTTGTCTGGCGCTCGGCATTAAGGCGCTAAAACAAGGACTGGTCGGCTTGGAGTCAAAAGTGTCTGCACTATAAAACGGTCTCAGCCCGGACTAGTATAAACAGTCACACACACGTGCATGCACGTCGCTATATAAGTGCAATAATTTTGGACGTGACGGCAAACCACATTTCACCTCACCCACCTCCAGACATTGTATCCATCGGACTCAAAGTCAAAGGTATTTATTGTATGTAAGGCCCCCGGCCCATATACAAAAGGGTTACAAATAAGTAGTTTTTACATATTTGGATATATACTCATGTTTAACAATTTGTTTCTGAGGCAAATTGCATTTTTAACATATACAACCTATTTTAATATGACAGCATCTTCTTTTGAAAAAAAGAAGAGAAAAAACAGGTGCTGGATAATTTGACAGATAGCGTTCTGGTATTAACTGGTTTCTTAGATCACAATAATAAGGGCACACAAAAGTAAAATGAATTAAATTTGATATAGTTGAATGACATAATGGGCATCACCTCTTCGACTTTTCTTCCTTCATTTATCATGAGATCTAACAATCCGAGCCCAAATTGAATAAAAAGATGTCGAAGGGTTTCATTCTTTCATTCAGTGCCACCTGACCCCTCTTCTAAAATATGACAATATTTCTTTTATCATAGTTAACTGATTGATAATTTCCACTCTTTGGTGTAACATTCTAAAATGTTAAGCTGTTTTTGTAGTCAAACAACAGAATTTGATACTAAAATGACATCATCGGCAAAAAGAAGCAGCAAAATGTCTGTTACATCTAGGAACATGTGAAGACCAAGTTTACCCTTAGCCACAATTTCATAATATAATTCATTAATAAAAAATAAGAACAATATCGGGCTCAAGATACATCCTTGTCCTAAGCCAACAGGACAGTCAAAGAAGTACACATGATATACTTAGTATTATTTGAATACATAGCTTTTAATAAAGAGTACATTTCCCCCTGAAGACCAGTAGTTCTTAAACAGTACCATAGTTTATAACGATCAACGGAGTCAAAAGCTTTTTTAAATCGACAAAGGCTACATACACTTTGTGTTTACGACGTGATAGACATTTTTGGATAATTGCATGTAATGTGAATATAATATCTGACGTTGAGTATTTTTTTCTAAAACCAGCTCTAGTTTCGGGAATCTTATCACGCTCGCATGTTAGCCCAATTCGTAATCCTGGAACTAAGTACTGATGTAAAAATCTGTCCAAGAATACTCATTAAGGATATTCCCCTATAATTGTCAGGATTGTTAAAAAAAACTCCTTTCGTGAGTATTAGAATAATTACCGAACAAGACCAGCTTCTGGGAAATATACCACTGTCAAACATCCTATTGAAACATTTTGGAAGAAAAGGCCTCATCTCAAATTTGGAACATTTTATCATTTCAGTAACAATATGGTCAGGACCAGCAGCTTCCCACAGTTTAGATGTACTATAGCGTCCAGAATTCCATCCTGTGATAGGTGATTCTAAAATATGTTTGTCAACAACAGTATAATATGAAGAGGAAATATCCATAATATCGTCAAACACAACACTGTCAGTGTTGAAAACAGTGTAATTTGAAAAAAAACTTTCATAAAATGTATATGCCACTGAGCCTTTGAGATACTATCTATTCTATTTGTCTGCTTCTTAATGAACGTATTTGTTTCCAAATCTAAGAAGGAGAATGGATAGTGTCACTCAGTGTATAAGCCTAAATTTACACAAGTCAGATTTATATTTCCTCCAGCAGAATTTGAATTGATTTCTCTTTTTGCAGTACATGTTTTTATTAGAGTCAGTACGTCTACATCTAATTGTATAATTGTCGCAATTTGAACTACGTTAATTCAGTAATATAACAACGAATCAGCTTAATATTGGAGGAAATCCCCAAAGTAGCTGAGTGATGAAATGAAACCAACGAGCACGTCTGTAGTGTTGACAGACAAGAGAACAATATTAAATTAACTAGCTGTTCTCTTCACAGTATAAGCTTTGTTTGTTTGTTGTCTAACGCCGCGCTCAATAATAGTCAAGCTATGTGTCGGCGGTCTGGAAAAAAACGAGCCTAGACCGAAATTGGGAGCGAGCCTGACCACCCGATCTAGTTAGTGGCCTCTTACGACAAGCATAGTCGCCTTTTACGGCAAGAATGAGTTGCTGTCAGCGTACAAGCTGCTTTCAATGGGGAGCTCCCGTGTGCCTGATTAGGATGCCAGTTTCTCATGCTTGCACTGCCTGCCGACTAAAATATGATCTGTGTTCTTTTAGACTTTTCTCCATGTCGTGTGTAAGCTGAATTTAGACACTCGTGTTTTGAATAGTTTTCTTGTTGTATACAGAGGCGACAAAAAACTTTTCGTAATCACGCGACATCTCTGCTAAAAACGGAGTCCATTGTATGATTCCGACTACCTAATATATAAGAAACATGTGTTTATGAATCCCTGTAAAATTGTGATGAACGGTCACTTTACACAAGCTACAGATGCTTACTTCTTAAAAGCAGCCATCAATTCATAAAGGGCTTGGTATTTTTTGTTTTATGTAATAAAATCACAGGACACTTTACAGAAGTTAATTTCAATAAATTACCTGTTTTGTGACGGTTCCCGAAGGGACACCATGCTCCATTGTCTGTTGCCCGTTTTCAATGACTGCAATAATATTAATGTGAGACATTGACACATTGTGTCTGTGTAATGAGAATAACTATTTGTTACTTGACTGATCGAAATTAAAAAAACTTCAATGTGCAGATGGGTATTGCATATTGCTTTAATGCAATTTGGCCCAAATCTATACTCTCTTTAGGTTCCACGAACTACCTAGAAAGAATTGACATGAGCCACATGTGCGTATTTGTGTGTGTATGCGTATGTGTATGCGTATGTGTATGCGTATGTTTACGTGAATGCGTATGTGAATGGGTATGTGTATACGTATGTGTATGTGTATGACTATGTGAATGCTAATGTGTATGCTAATGTGTACGTGAATGCGTATGTGTATGCGTATGTGTATGTGTATGTGAATGCATATGTGTATTCGTATGTGTATGTGTATGTGTATGCGTGGGCTTCGGGAAGAACTGTGTCATTCTATGTTCTCTTGTGTCGAGTGATTCAATTTGTATGCATAATATCATCATTCTCTTTGAACTGATAGTTTTGAACACTTTGTAATTCTTGAACCTGAAGTGTTGTTGTAAGAGATTGCGCAACATGTTTGGTATAACTTAGATACAGGGTTCTAAAATAGCTCACCCATAATATAGATTACAAGGGGGATTTATATGTCTTATTTTCATGGTTATACCTATATTATCATTATCAAGGTAATATGTGAAGTAATAAGTCAACTGCCAATTACCAGTGAGTTAAATGACCCACTACATGCCAGAACGAGTGATGCCTGTCAACGTATCGCTTTTGCGTAGTCCCACAACTCCCGCTGATACAGAGATATAGCACAACAAGGAAACGTTGTATTATCTTTAGCTAGCATCCCCATGGGCACCAACTGTGCTCCCCTTCTTGCTGGCCTGTTTCTTTACGCACATGAGTCGGGATTTCTTTTCACATTGGCAAAAGTCAAAACAAGGTAATTTGGCTAAGATGTTTAACCTGGGCTTCATGTGTATCGATGATCTGATAACGTTCAATAACCATCAAATAGCCAATTCACTTCCTCTGACGTACCCACCTGAACTACAAATTTAGGAGACCAGTGAGACAGCCTCATCTGTTTCATGTTTAAATCTATGGACAAAGAATCAGAGTGACAAAACACTCTCCACAAGACTGTATGACAAGAGGGATGACATCAACTTTCCAAAAGTCCACTTCCCCCCCTTCATGTCGAGCAGCACCCTCCCCCCCTTGGTATCTACAATTCTCAACTTTTGAGATACAATCGAGCACGCTCTTTCTACCAAACATCATCGTACGACTCTTGCCTAGAAGTTGTTTGATCAAGGGTACAGCCTAATGAGGAGGACATTTCCAAATGTGACGCATCGGTGACAAAAACATGAGATCCGATGCAGTTCCATATTTTGATTTGTACCATATGATCCCGTGTTTTTTCAGAGATTTCCTATCAATACGGAAAGGATTTTTTTAGCTTTTATTTATTTGGAACAGGGATGTTGGTGGATGTCAGTGTACAGTGAGGCCATGTGACGTAACATGGAAAGTCTACTTGTTCATATTGTTTTTGTCACTAGGCAAACAACAAGTTTGCTTTCGGTTTGTTTTATATTGTATAGAGTGAGTGAGTGAGTATGGTTTTATGCCGCTTTTAGCACTATTCCAGCCATATCACGACGGGGGACCCTAGAAATGGGCTTCACACATTACACCATAAAAGAAAATACACAAGTATTATTCAGAGAAATTTATTATTACACAAAGTTGGCAACACAAAAAAAACAAAACGTTATGTACAATATAAACAAACTATTTACATGTGCGAGCATGATATATTTACAAATGATAATATATAATGGTAAAACAAATAATGTCACAAATACTTCAAAATCAATACGATTAAAAGTATTTTTGTAAGGTCGAAATAAACCAAGTTCACAAAACATTGTCCTTCTTGTTCTCAAGTGTTCCTCATATAAACGAATAAATGTTTGTATTTGGCGTGACGTTGAGTCCCACTATTACACATGCGTAAAAGTACGACTTCGCAGAGGGAGTGTAAACCATGGTTTACACAAACTGATACTTGAGACATTCGTATTTCTTACAGCTGCATCCGGTGGGGATGGTGACGCGGGTTCTGCGGCACTGCTTGATCTCGCCGGGACAGAAGACGTAGATATCACGTTCAACCATGCCGTCGGGGACGCAGTAGTGGTGTTTCACCTCCGTGGTGTCCATGACGCAGTGACCTCTGGAGAAAAGAGATGATGGTGAATATTGTGTAATAATACTTTCTTGTACAAGCCTCAAATGTAATATCGACGTGTACATTATTAAAAGACCTTTTAACATTTTTGAATTGTGCGACTCAGAATCAGACCAAACTAAGATTGAAGACGTATGTTGCGCATATTGTTTATTAATACCTGTTATTCCCAAAATTAGAAACATAAGACCCATGTTACCCCAAACCACCATGAACTTGAAGGAAACCGTTTATCATGAATACTAGCATATGAAAGCTGGACATGTTTGGTCAAGCTAATTGTGTGACGTACCCGCATTGAGCGACTTCAACTCCCTGGGCTTCAGGCATGATGACGTAGCAGACCTCTCGGCGCCCGTTCTGGGTGTTGGTCCACCAGATTCTCTCCAGGAGCTCGGTGTTCTCGGAACACAGATCCTTGTATCGGTAGGCGGGGTAGTGGCTGGAATAAACCACAAGCATGGTTCAAACAGCTATAGTGCAATAATTATAGCATTGCGTTCTTGAAGAAATGTCTGTGCGGCTGGAGTTTAACGCCGCGTTTCAGCAATAGTCCAACCTACGGTGGAGTGAACCAGGCATGGGATTGACACAGTCGAACTTGGTTTCTGAGAGTGAGTGAACGTTTAACAACAAGTCTACTCCATCGCCCTCTATACAATTGAGTCGTGTGAAACATGGAGATGACATCACTGATCCGTTTGTCTCGTCATATAAATTGATAATATTGTCACGTCATAAACAAGGTAAAAGACTGTTTTACATAGGTAAATTAATTGTTTTATGTAATAATCACAACTGGTGGTATGACACATGTGATAGTACTCGAGTGATTTAGTAGGACACAAGATCAAATTGAGTTGGGTGAGTCAGTGCGCTGAATTTGGGAAAGCTACAGGTAACCTTCTAACACGTGTAAAAGTGACCTTCACCTATTGAGTGAGTCAGTTGCCTATTGAACAGTATTTCAGATATATTGCAACGGGACAGCTTAATGTGGGAGGTGAAATGACGATGAAACGGGTGATGACTAGTAGCTAGGGTGGATCATCTGTACCTACCCGGTGGAGTTCATCTTGTTGTGGAGGTAGCATCCCTGCACCAGCAGCATGTACTCCATTGCGTCGGGATCCTGTTCCAGGGCACTGAACACACGGTCACTGGAACAAACACGTTAACATTATTGTCAGCCTTCTCATACACTATGGTGTACAGACAACAGTAGAACTTACAGTGTGAACACACGGTCATTGGAACAACTAATAACGCATCTTTGCAATTTCACAACATAGCTTCTTAAAATTACAAAAGACACGGGGGACAGAACCCGAGCCATACAGATCTGACAAACGATGGCATTTACAACTTGGCCGTTCCGCCTTACTGCCTGAACTTAATTTACCACATAAATGAAAATAAAGCATACTTCGGATATATATAAATAATATAAAATAATTATTTTCCTGTTTGTTGTTTTCCTCAAATATTTATGCATACATTTTAAGGGAAAGACAACATCAAAGCATATTTCTAGATAAAATACATACACAGGGTATTTGTAGGACTTGTCGAAGCACAGCTTTTCCTTGGTAGGCCATTCGTACTGGGGGACGCCATTCTTGTCAAAGTAGCAGATTGGCTGTTTGGTTTTGGCGGAGAGGGCGCTGAAGATGCTGGAACCGTCACGGACGCGGGCACCAAACAAGGAAGACTTTCTGGATTTCAGGAGGCTAGCGAATCGGCTGGAGGTTGAGCCTCCCAGAGAACGCCCTCCGACAGGGGGTCGATTCCACGCCAAGGTGACGGCGGTGAGGGACATGAGAACGCATAATGTCACAAGAACTCTCTGGAAGAAATGAGAGATGGGGATTTTCATTTAAACTACTCTGCACATAAATAAACTGTATATCAAGACATTATCATCGTACACAGTTAGCAAAATATTCTACTTACCATATTTGCAAACAAAGGACCAATCTATGTTAAAATAGTTACTGTAGCTGTGTACAGCGATGGCTGACTTGCTGGGGCCTTTCGCTCGCTTTTATTCCCTCTCACCTCGGAAGGAGGAGCACATTTCAGCCAATCAGAAGTGGCGTTTTTGATCGAATGACCCTGACGTCAGACGGCAACACTTCTTCCTGAAAACAATGGCGGCAGTGGATTACGTACCTGCGTCACAGATCATAACAAGGAGATTTAAAGATGACAACCTCTCTCTTATACATTCACGGTGTTCCAAGGCCACTTAAGCCTCTTGCCCATCAATCAGAATGACAGAGTGAGAGAACATGACAATATATATATACATACAGATGACGCCAGTTATAATTAGATACATATAAATGACGACAGTTGTGACAAGATTGACGTTGTACAATAATGTATTGAGAGATAGAAATTGACGTCACAGAATTTGATGGACAACTGTCACGTGACAAGAGAGACAGGGCACGAGTCGAGAGTATATAAGGAGACACTGGCCCACTCTGAGCCAGCGACTGTGAACACCTCACGAACCGAGCTTCACACATCATCCTACCATGGGAAAGGTATATATCTATATCTGATTTATTTCTTAGAAATGGTTTATATGTTGAAATATATTTCAAAATGAATTGATTGAAAGCATTTAGCTGTGTATAAAGTTGCATATTGCTTATTGAAATGAATATGGTTAGCCTTTATCTTCTTTTTTTCTCTCACGAAAATGGTGTTTTAATGTGTGCACTTCGACCGTTACGTTAATGGTAGCATTTTCTGTTTAGTGGTGCTATTGTGACAAACACATATTTAGGTATATCTTCAGAGCTAATGTTCCGTAGGTAGTAATACTCAATGTTTAAGATTTTTGTTCAACTGTTCCGTTTATTCTAGAACCTTATGGATCATAAAAACACCAGAGAAATTGAATTGTTCTTTCATTACCCCTTTATACTCAAATATAACCAATTACAAAATGTGATCTTTGTTTTCCAGTTCACCTACTATATCGCGGCGTTAGTCGGCCTCGTCGCCATGACGACGGCCCTCCCCCATCTCCCCACTCCCGCCTGCTATTCCCAGCAACTTCTGTCGGACCAGAGCTTTGACCTCAGCTTTGTCTGCAACGACGGAAGACAATATCCCGAGTAAGTACATTGAGCTACTTCGGAAACAATGTACAGGGCAGGTTGTTTGTGTTTCGTTTGAAAAGCCTTCTTAAGTTTGCCGTTTGCTGTATGAATTTTCACAAATATATAAAATCAAAGTAAAATGAGTCATAAATGAATTGTATTTAAGTCGAACTGTCTTTGAATGACACACCATGTACCTTTAAGTCGAATTAATGACATGCGTTGATGTTATAAGAGTTTTTGCACCGTTAAGTCGAAATGTCAGACATATTCACTTTGGACTATATAACATGCACCTCTAAGTGGCATAACCGACATGCGTTGGTGTACCGTTAAGTCGGACTGTCTGACATTTTACTTTGTCTCCAGACAGGAGATCGAGGAGGCTCTGTACTACGCCGACGACCACTGGCGTATCTACCTCAACCTGACATCCACCTGCTTCCAGGACCAGGACACCTACTTCATGAACAAACAGTAAGTAGCGCCGCACACTAGATCTACTTTGAAATAAAGCAACAAAA
Source organism: Haliotis cracherodii (assembly GCF_022045235.1). Classification (NCBI taxonomy): domain Eukaryota; kingdom Metazoa; phylum Mollusca; class Gastropoda; order Lepetellida; family Haliotidae; genus Haliotis; species Haliotis cracherodii. The sequence goes on from NW_027266286.1 coordinate 70,923,417, forward strand.
CCCTCCCCAATAATCGAACGAAATGTCCATTGTCCTTTGCACGATTAGGACAATATCATGAGCATGTGTTTATGAATCAATATACAAAAAAGTAATGATACCAGATGCTGGCGACACAGTGAGCGTTTCCTGCACTTGTGGAACCCGTCACAAACACATGCAAAGACATCTCAATTGTTTACCTGAAAATATGCGAATATATTGTATTGATCAAAACAGGTAATTGCATCGATCGTCAATTTTTACCCCTTTAATCCGGACGCGTCGCTTCCAATGAAATAGCCCGGGATAACGATACTTGAGTTGGGAGTAATGTCTCACTGGTTGTATGTCATTCACAAGAATAAAGTCCTGAAATCGGGGTTCCGGATTAACAGGGGTTCACTATCTATTATCAACGACGTTCTTATATATTTTCATCCTAGGGAGTGCTTTATGTTAAATATACTGAAGAAATGTAGATAGGAAACACATTAAAACATCGTAAAATAATGTTCATTGCTCTATTCAGAGAAATGCTTCAGATGAAAGAAAATAACCGTACTGTGTTAAATGTTGGTACCTGGTTATTTCGTTCATTACCGAATGATACCTGGTTTTCCTGGTATCCATACGACTTTTGACAATACCAAACACATACTTCCCCCAGTTTATTTGAGGCTTGACATATACAAATTAAAACTGGTATTTGTGAATGTTACTATATTCTACATATATTCTGGAATCGCTATCATTCATTGACTTTGTCCTTGCAGCTCTGAGCCCAACTACTACAAGTTGAAGAGCGTGTGCAACACCACTCGTACCATGGTGCACACCATCTATGCCATGGACGGTCAAGTCTGCCACGTTGTCCGCCCTATGTCCCAGAAAGTCTTCTACGCCACATGCGGGTAGGTACACAGCTATGTTTTTAACAAGCAGTTCATTATACATACTAAAATTCATAACTAAGCAGTTGGTTATAATTAATATATTTTTAGTGATATGTCAACGACAAAGGCTTGATTATACAAAACGCAGGCTCCTACGAAGTCAAACAAATAAACGTTGGAGTAGTTTGACTGCATATTTATATTTTTGAAAAAGATTTTATATCTTAATATTCAAATGAAGCGAATCAAAAACCCTTGCATTCATTGTACACATTCATATATACACATTTATTGTCTATAAAGAAAGTTTAGCTGTTCAAATACTCATGTGAAATTAAGAATTGTTAAAAGGACATTCATAATAGCAATCTACATATCGACACTCTAAGACTAATTACAAGACTTATCATTAAAATAGTATTTATCCATTACATCTCGCTTTACTAAATATGCCCTGTTTGTTTTACAGAGGAGAATGTAACCTTGGTTACGACGGCGTGACCGGCTATCACTGCATTCAACGCGGAATCACCTACCGCAACTTCCTCGGTTACTGCCGTCTCCCCGACCCCGCAACCTTCCCAGAATCTGATCCCATCTACGCTCTTGACCCCTCCGTCGACAACTTCTACGACCCCCGTGTTGCCCCTCCAACCCACCGCATGCAGCACAACCTCCTCCAGAGCGGTGGCCACTACAAACCCAAGGGCTACTTCACGGAGTTGAGCGTTACCCTCCCCAGCTACTGCGGCTGCAGGGGATATTTCTGCCCCCACGACAGGATTGTTTAGATGATGACTACGTTCATTAAGGGACTGATACAAAATGAACAAAGACCAGTTGAAGCCAGTTGTTTTCCACAAGCATTTTATTTAAATAAGTGAAAACTATTTTTAAAGAACCAAACTCTTTCTGATTTTTAGAAGCCTTTTCAAGTAAATGGAAATTACAAATGTTATTTGGTTTACACTTCACTTTTTTCAAATCATTTCAGACTTACCTTTATTTTTTCCTCACTTTTATACCAAAATGTAATCTCGGTATGAAGTTGGCAAATATGTTAATTGTAAATATTTTGCGAATTCCATGTAAATATGTACTATAGGATGTTGTGAATATGTATTTTATATGTTCCATCTTTATACAGTTTAAACTGACATCATCATTGCTTGTGCGCGCATGTATAATATGTACAGATATTAATATGTGAAAATAAAAGCAACATGAAAATATGTACTGTTTCTGTTTTGATGATTATTGTTTAGTTTGGACAATATAAATGTATTTCAGTAATATATAAATTATATATTTATCATATAATGGGTAGGTTTCTTGGCAGGATAAAGACAACGGATAAAAACGATATCCGTTGGGGTCATATGCGGAAAGAGATGCAAATATCAAAGGTCAAGTAGGGACTACTTTCAGTGTTTATAAACAAACATGGCGTCGCCCTTGTCATTTGGCAATCGAGTCAGAATTAACCATCGGGAATCTGGATAAACTACAGAGATAATTGCTATAATAATCAAAAGAACAGTCTAATATACATAAAATCAGTGTCTAGCTGTGACGTAGTAAGGCATTTTATAAGTTTTGGCAACTTTGGAGATATAAATTTCGAAACAATTTTGCGAGGGCACTAGGCCTAGCCAAGCGGTATCAGTAGCAATATCTGTGCTTGTGGACCTCTGCGGCTTGAAACCTTTTCCACAAATAAAAATAGTTGGATTTGGCAGAAATATGTTTGAATTTTTACCTTGTTTCGTTTTGTCGCTGTGTGTACATCTGATTGCACTTTGTAACGTTATGACAGGACAGTCTTATAGACTAGGGTTAGAGTAGCTTCCCTTTGACAAAGGGCAGTTACTCTAGCGGCCAGACCGATGGATTCCCGCGAAATGCAAGTAAATAACAATTGTTGTTTTGCGTATATGTTGCTTCGCCACTGTATAAGAAACAGATTTCAGTTGGAACTATATTGGCAACTGTCACTGTCCGACTGACACATCACTTACCCTTTGACGTAATAAATATTATTGCGCTCTTTCCAGGAAAACTCGCAATGTTTAGGTAATGTTTGTGAGAGAGTGAAAGAGATTTTCAAGTACAGATTAAAGAATGACAGTTTATGATAAAGAGTGAGTGAGTGATTATGGTTTTACGCTGCTTTTAGCAATATTCCAGCAATATCACGGCGGAGGGACACCAGAAATGGGCTTCACACATTCTACCCATGTCGGGAATCGAACCCGGGTTTTCGGCGTGACGAGCGAACGCTTTAACCACTAGGCTACCCGACCGCCCCCTTATGATAAAGAAGTTATCACGCTTGTGTGTTTGGGGATGGTAAATATCCTGTATTAGGAATAAACACTACGTCTATTCCTAATGCAGGATATTTACCATCCCCAAACACACTCGCGTGATATTATATATATATATATATAATTCATATATAACTGAAATATAAATTATATATAACTGAAATACACCAATAGTCCTAAATAGGTCCATTATATTGGTGCTGTCAAAATGACATTTTTCTTCTTTTCGTTATGACATAATCTGCACGAGAGCCATCGAAGTTGTGGTCGACAGTGTGACAAGTCCTTCACGTCGCATGCAGCTGAGCGAGAGTCTGCAAGTTCATGACTAGACCAAAACCATCCCCTTCCAAAAATTGTATCCATCAGATTCACAATTAACTGTTTGATTGATTCTAGAAGTTGGCAAATAAATAAGAAAACCATACAACTTTATGGATAACAACTTTTGGTTTATTGCATATAGCGACGTTTCGATGTAGATTCTTACACCGTTACCAAGCTGGAGTGACAACAACCAAGCGATGAAATTCACAATTGTGTGCATGAGGTTAACGTTGTTTCTGTAATGTAACAACGAATTCGAATCACCTTAATATTGGAGGAAATCCCGAAAGTAGCTGAGTGATAACTGTGTACAGACAAGAGCACACATGAATTCATAAGCTGCTAACACTCTTCACCGTGTAAGCTGTTTTTAATTTGGTGCTCCTGTGTGACTGATTAGGTTGTCAGTACCTAATGCTTGCAGTGCCTGCAGAGTAAAACAGGAAGTGAGAGGTCAGGACTGGTGACTTGGCTCAACGCTCCCGACAGTGTGGATCGTTGGTCATGCTTTCAATCACTGGTTGGCCAAGTCCAGTCTCGATTATAAACAGGCCGCACTGTATAGCTGAAATAATGCTGACTGATTCACGCACTCACATAATAAAACGAAGTAAGTGTATCTGAAAAGTAAGGCGAAGCTGACATGTTCACTGTACGTAAAACAAGTATGGTTCTTAATATCTTTCTGCGAATTTGAAAAACTAAAGAATTGATAAGATGATATGGATCCCTTTAACACGTTCCTTCATGTCGTGAGTGAGCTGGGTTTAGATACAAACTTTTTCCATTGCACGATTCCAACTATATCATAAGCATGTGTTTATGAATCACAATCAAACAATGATGAACCCTAAATTTACAGCAAAAACTTACTTCTTAAAAGTGATATTTTTAATGAAGAGTTCTGTGTTTGCTATATGTAAAGAATACACGGGACGCTATACATTCGAATAAATTGCTTGTTTTGCGAGATACATTTTATCACGATTTTGACAGATACAGTACGCGATTTCCATTGAGGCTTATTTAAGCGATGTGTTACTCTAGGTCTTCCAGCCCTAAAGTGTCACCCACGGATTGTCGTTAAGTGAAACCCACGGCCAAAGGTATGATGTTGGCTATCCAGTCTTAGATTCGAACCAACGACAACCGGTAACTGAGCAAAAAATTGGCCAGTCTTAGATTCGAACCCATGACGACCGGTAACTGAGCAACAAAGTAGCCAGTCTTAGATTCGAACCCACGACGACCGGTAACTGAGCAACAAAGTAGCCAGTCTTAGATTCGAACCCACGACGACCGGTAACTGAGCAACAAAGTAGCCAGTCTTAGATTCGAATCCACGACAACCGGTAACTGAGCAACAAAGTGGCCAGTTTTAGATTCGAACCCACGACGACCGGTAACTGAGCAACACAGTAGCCAGTTTTAGATTCGAACCCATGACGACCGGTAACTGAGCAACAAAGTAGCCAGTTTTAGATTCGAACCCACGACGACCGGTAACTGAGCAACAAAGTAGCCAGTTTTAGATTCGAACCCATGACGACCGGTAACTGAGCAACAAAGTAGCCAGTCTTAGATTCGAACCCACGACGACCGGTAACTGAGCAACAAAGTAGCCAGTCTTAGATTCGAACCCACGACGACCGGTAACTGAGCAACAAAGTAGCCAGTCTTAGATTCGAACCCATGACGACCGGTAACTGAGCAACAAAGTAGCCAGTCTTAGATTCGACCCCACGACGACCGATAACTGAGCAACAAAGTAGCCAGTCTTAGATGCGAACCCACGACGACCGGTAACTGAGCAACAAAGTAGCCAGTCTTAGATGCGAACCCACGACGACCGGTAACTGAGCAACAAAGTAGCCAGTCTTAGATGCGAACCCACGACGACCGGTAACTGAGCAACAAAGTAGCCAGTCTTAGATGCGAACCCACGACGACCGGTAACTGAGCAACAAAGTAGCCAGTCTTAGATTCGAACCCACGACGACCGGTAACTGAGCAACAAAGTAGCCAGTCTTAGATTCGAACCCACGACGACCGGTAACTGAGCAACAAAGTAGCCAGTCTTAGATTCGAACCCACGACGACCGGTAACTGAGCAACAAAGTAGCCAGTCTTAGATTCGACCCCACGACGACCGGTAACTGAGCAACAAAGGACAAAGTAGGACGGGAGCCATATATGAATTGTGGCAATTCAAGTGATATACTACAACCGTTTCAATACTTGTTACAAGAGCTTCAGGCATAGTCTTCAAAGAGGGCAGTACAGCGGTGATAACATTGTCATATAGGTAAGTCGTGCCGAGAAGGTTCAGATAAATGCTGTAAAAATACGGCCATTTGCATTAAATATATTTTGATTGCTCATACTGTCGACGACTATCATCTCATCTTGACGGATGTCAATGCATCACCTCAAAACAGCTCATATATTGTGTAATATTACACCATCTAAAACGGTAGCCTACATATTAGAGACACAATAATGATCTCAAACAAACAGAAATATCTGCCTCAGGTGATTAACTCTCACATTGACTGATGTGGATACTCTCAATAATAATAATAGCACAAAGAAAATGATAATTTCCTGACATGTTTTGACATTTTAGGCTTGTTTGATTGATCAGATGCATTATCATTACACCGTGTTTGCTGAAATATATACATGCAGTGACTCACTTTGGATGAATCATAGTACAGAAGGGTTAGGAAGATTGAACTGTAGGAAAAACAAATGCGAAACGTGCTCGATAACAAAATCAGGGACAAAACTGTTGTGCGTAAACAATTGGAAATAATAACTGATGTATATTTATTGGAAAAATTACTCTTCATCCAGGCTGAAAATATTTTTGTGTTTGTAAGAGAGGCAATGCATTGCTTGCAGATGTTCTGAAATTGTCATTGATGATGGCTATGTTTTGGCTGTGTGGGATATTTTGAGGCGAAATCTAACGGCGATATTGTCATTGATGATGGTTATGTTTTAGCTGTGTGGGATATTTTGTGGCGGAATCTAACGGCGATAATGCCATTGATGATGGCAATGTTTTGGCTGTGTGGGATATTTTGTGGCGGAATCTAACGGCGATATTGCCATTGATGATGGCCATTGATGATGGTTATGTTTTGGCTGTGTTGAGTATTTTGTGGCGGAATCTAACGGCGATATTGCCATTGATGATTGTTATGTTTAAGCTGTGTGGGATATCTTGTGGCGGAATCTAACGGCGATATTGCCATTGATGATGGCCATTGATGATGGTTATGTTTTGGCTGTGTGGGATATTTTGTGGCGGAAAATAACGACGATATTGTCATTGATGATGGCAATTGATAATGGTTGTGTTTTGGCTGTGTGGGATATTTTGTGGCGGAAACTAAGGACAATATTGTCATTGATAATGGTTATGTTTTGGCTGTGTTGAGTATTTTGTGGCGGAATCTAACGACGATATTGTCATTGACGATTGCCATTGATGATGGTTATGTTTTAGCTGTGTGGGATATTTTGTGGCGGGAAATAACGACGATATTGTCATTGATGATGGCCATTGATGATGGTTATGTTTTGGCTGTGTGGGATATTTTGTGGCGGAATCTAACGGTGATATTGTCATTGATAATGGCCATTGATGATGGTTATGTTTAAGCTGTGTAGGATATCTTGTGGCGGAATCTAACGGCGATATTGCCATTGATGATGGCCATTGATTATGGCTATTGATGATGGTTATGTTTTGGCTGTGTTGAGTATCTTGTGGCGGCATCTAACGGCGATATTGTCATTGATGATTGTTATGTTTAAGCTGTGTGGGATATTTTTTTTGGCGGAATCTAACGCCGATATTGTCATTGATGATTGTTATGTTTAAGCTGTGTGGGATATTTTGTGGCGGAATCTAACGGCGATATTGTCATTGATGATTGCCATTGATGATGGTTATGTTTTAGCTGTGTGGGATATTTTGTGGCGGAATCTAACGGCGATATTGTCATTGATGATGGTTATGTTTTGGCTGTGTGGAATATTTTGTGGCGGAAACTAACGACGATATTGTCATTGATAATGGCCTTTTATGATGGTTATGTTTTGGCTGTGTTGAGTATTTTGTGGCGGAATCTAACGGCGATATTGCCATTGATGATGGTTATGTTTAAGCTGTGTGGGATATCTTGTGGCGGAACCTAACGGCGATATTGCCATTGATGATGGCCATTGATGATGGTTATGTTTTGGCTGTGTTGAGTATCTTGTGGCGGCATCTAACGGCGATATTGTCATTGATGATTGTTATGTTTAAGCTGTGTGGGATATTTTGTGGCGGAATCTAACGGCGATATTGTCATTGATGATTGCTATGTTTTAGCTGTGTGGGATATTTTGTGTCCGAATCTAACGGCTCTATTGTCATTGATGATGGCCATTGTGTATGGTTATGTTTTGGCTGTGTGGGATATTTTGTGGCGGAAAATAACGACGATATTGTCATTGATGATGGTTATGTTTTAGCTGTGTGATATATTTTGTGGCGGAATCTAACGGCGATATTGTCATGGATGATTGCTAAGTTTTAGCTGTGTGGAATATTTTTTGGCGGAATCTAACGGCGATATTGCCATTGATGATTGCTATGTTTTAGCTGTGTGGGATATTTTGTGGCAGAATCTAACGGCGATATTGTCATTGATGATTGTTATGTTTTAGCTGTGTGGGATATTTTGTGGTGGAATCTAAAGCCGATATTGTCATTGATGATGGTTATGTTTAAGCTGTGTGGGATATTTTGTGGCGGAAAATAACGGCGATATTGTCATTGATGATTGCTATGTTTTGGCTGTGTGGGATATTTTGTGTCGGAATCTAACGGCGATATTGTCATTGATGATTGCCATTGATGATGGTTATGTTTTGGCTGTGTGGGATATTTTGTGTCGGAATCTAACGGCGATATTGTCATTGATGATGGTTATGTTTTGGCTGTGTGGGATATTTTGTGGCAGAATCTAACGGCGATATTGTCATTGATGATTGTTATGTTTTAGCTGTGTGGGATATTTTGTGGCGGAAACTAACGCCGATATTGTCATTGATAATGGCCATTGATGATGGTTATGTTTTAGCTGTGTGGGATATTTTGTGGCAGAATCTAACGGCGATATTGTCATTGATGATGGTTGTGTTTTGGCTGTGTGTGATATTTTGTGGCGGAAACTAAGGACGATATTGTCATTGATAATGGTCTTTGATGATGGTCTTTGATGATGTTTTGTCTGTGTTGAGTATTTTTTTGGCGGAATCTAACGGCGATATTGCCATTGATGATGGCTATTGATGATGGTTATATTTTGGCTGTGTTGAGTATCTTGTGGCGGCATCTAACGGCGATATTGTCATTGATGATTGTTATGTTTAAGCTGTGTGGGATATTTTGTGTCCGAATCTAACGGCGATATTGTCATTGATGATTGCTATGTTTTAACTCTGTGGGATATTTTGTGGCGGAATCTAACGGCTCTATTGTCATTGATGATGGCCATTGATGATGGTTATGTTTTAGCTGTGTGGGATATTTTGTGGCGGAATCTAACGGCGATATTGTCATTGATGATGACCATTGATGATGTTTATGTTTTGGCTGTGTGGGATATTTTTTGGCGGAATCTAACGGCGATATTGTCATTGATGATGAGTATTATTGAAAGTTATATTACCATCGTTGAAGTTCATTGTTCGAGGTGTCCTGATATTATCTGTGATGGTGGCTATTTTTTTACTTTGCCGGGTATTTTTTGGGGAAAACTAACAATTCACAAAAGAACAATTAGCTCCATAGTATGCTGCCCATGTGGAAGGTAACTGATTGGGATATTGTCTAAGTGTAATCACAGCATTCGCAGATGGGTATTGCTTGAATGTCGTTTGGCCCAAGCGAACGCACACGCACACGCAAACGCAAACGCGCACACACAAGCACACGCACACGCGCACACACACACACACACACACACACACACACACACACACACTCGTAACCATATATAAGTGAAATAATCTTGAAGGCGACATTGAACCCAATTTCACCTCATCTCACCTCACCCCACTTCTCGTCAGTAATAGGCAAACTACAAGTTTTATTCAGTTGTGTTTTATTATCTGAAAATATTCACGGTAAACTTTACCAAAAATCTGAAAGTATTATTCATAGTGATTTTATGTGTTTCACAAAGTTGGCATCAGATAACGGTAACAAATATGTTGCGAACTCCACAGATAAATATACACGTTATGTACAGAGTAAACAAACAACTTACACGTGCGCGCATGATATATGTACAGATGATAACATATAATGGTAAAACAGATTCCTCAAACTTAAAATCATTAAAAGTATATTTACATGTCGAAATATACCTGTCATATTTAGATACCTTTATAAAGAACATAAAATCTGTTACAAACATTTTCCGGCCTGTTCAATTATGTTCGTAACATTTACGTATTCGTAAACATGTCGTAAGAGATCTCTGTTTGTGTATGAATAGCTGTATTTGGCATGACGTAGAGTCCTTGCAATTACGCCACTATTACACATGCGTAAAAGTACGACTTCGCAGAGGGAGTGTAAACCATGGTTTACACAAACTGATACTTGAGACATTCGTATTTCTTACAGCTGCATCCGGTGGGGATGGTGACGCGGGTTCTGCGGCACTGCTTGATCTCGCCGGGACAGAAGACGTAGATATCACGTTCAACCATGCCGTCGGGGACGCAGTAGTGGTGTTTCACCTCCGTGGTGTCCATGACGCAGTGACCTCTGGAGAAAAGAGATGATGGTGAATATTGTGTAATAATACTTTCTTGTACAAGCCTCAAATGTAATACCGACGTGTACATTATAAAAAAGCCCTTTTAACATTTTTGAATTGTGCGACTCAGAATCAGACCAAACTAAAATTGAAGACGTATGTTGCGCATATTGTTTATTAATACCTGTTATTCCCAAAATTAGAAACATAAGACCCATGTTACTTACAAACCCCAAACCACCATGAACTTGAAGGAAATCGTTTATCATGAATACTAGCATATGAAAGCTGGACATGTTTGGTCAAGCTAATTGTGTGACGTACCCGCATTGAGCGACTTCAACTCCCTGGGCTTCAGGCATGATGACGTAGCAGACCTCTCGGCGCCCGTTCTGGGTGTTGGTCCACCAGATTCTCTCCAGGAGCTCGGTGTTCTCGGAACACAGATCCTTGTATCGGTAGGCGGGGTATTGGCTGGAATAAACCACAAACATGGTTCAAACAGCCGTAGTAGGAACATAATAGTATGTACGTCTTGAATAAACGGCTGGATAGATCACATGACATGACTCCGCGTTTCATTAATAGTCAAACTCACGGTGGGGTGAACCGGACATAGGATTGACACAGTCGAACTCGGTTTCTCGGAGTGAGCGAACCTTTATCCACTAGGCCACTCCATCGCCCTTTATACAATTGATCATTTAGAGATGACATCACACATTCTGATTTTTCATCATATAAACATATAATGATAGTATCGTGCCATAGTACACAAGGTAAAAGACTGTTTTACAAAGGTAAATTGAATATATTTATGCAACAATAACAGCTGTTAGTGTAACACAGGCGATGGTACCTTAGTGATTTGATGGTCGTTATTGCTTCGACTCCAGATCAAAATAACGAAGACATAGTAACAGTTTACTACTGTGGCGAAAGCCAAGGGTAACTGCCTAGTATAAGAGTGTGTGAGTTGGGTTTAACGCCGCTTTGAGCAGTATTTCAGATATAGTGCGAGGGGACAGCTTAATATGGAAGGGTAGCTCGAAGTGACGATGAAACGGGTGATGACTAGTATCATCTGTACCTACCCGGTGGAGTTCATCTTGTTGTGGAGGTAGCATCCCTGCACCAGCAGCATGTACTCCATTGCGTCGGGGTCATTTTCCAGGGCACTGAACACACGGTCACTGGAACAACCACGTTAACATCAGAGTCAGCCTTCTCATACACTATGGTGTATAGACAACAGGAGAACTTACAGTGTGAAGACATGGTCATTGGAACAACGTATCTTTGCAATTTCCCAACATGGCATCTTAAAATTATTGAAATACGGGGATCTTACCCGACCCTTACAGATATGACAAGCGATGATATTTACAACTTGACTGTGCCGCGTGACTGCCTGGACTAATTTAACAGCATAAATTAAAATACTAAAGCATATTTTGGAAATAGTATGAAAACAAATTGCCAAAACGATGAGAAGAAAGAAAAATGATATATGTATACATATGCTTTTAATAAAGACAACAACACCAGACCATGTGTTTAAATAAAATACATACACAGGGTACTTGTAGGACTTGTCGAAGCACAGCTTTTCCTTGGTAGGCCATTCGTACTGGGGGACACCATTCCTGTCAAAGTAGCAGATTGGCTGTTTGGTCTTGGCGGAGAGGGCGCTGAAGATGCTGGAACCGTCACGGACGCGGGCACCAAACAAGGAAGACTTTCTGGATTTCAGAAGGCTAGCGAATCGGCTGGAGGTTGAGCCTCCCAGAGATCGCCCTCCGACAGGGGGTCGATTCCACGCCAAGGTGACGGCGGTGAGGGACATGAGAACGCATAATGTCACAAGAACTCTCTGGAAGAAATGAGAGACAGGGATTTTCATAAAATTGGAAAACCTGGTTGTTAATTATTATTTTTTGTTTCGTTTTATGATTTGGAATATGTCAAAACTATTGATATACGATTACAGCTGATACTACTACTACTACTACTACTACTACTACTACTACTACTACTACTTTACTACTCCTCTGACTACTAATGTTGCTGCTCCTACTACTACAACTACGAGCAGTACTGCTGCTATCACTCCTACTCATTCTGCTACTATTACAACTACTACTACTACTACTACTACTACTACTACTACTATTACTGCCACAACTACTAATACTACTGCAGCTGCTGCTACTACTACTATTACGACGACGACGACGACTACTGATGTTTCTACTACAACCACTGCTACTATCAATATTTTAGGCAACAGCTGCAAACGATGTTTACAATTCAACTACAAGATAATATTAGATAGAATATCTGTTAAAATACTGAGACCTTAATAAAGTGCTTTGCAAGACATTACAATCGTACACAGCTTGCAAAATATTCTACTTACCATATTTACAAACAAAGGACCAATCTATGTTAAAATAGTTACTGTAGCTGTGTACAGCGATGGCTGACTTGCGGGGAGCTAAAGCTCGCTTTTATTCCCTCTCGATTCGGAAGGAGGAGCATATTTCACCCAATCAAAAGTGGCGTTTTTGATTGAATGCCTTTGACGTCACGCGGCAACACTTCTTCCTGAAAACAATGGCGGCAGTGGATGACGTACCTACGTCAAACACTTTGATTGACAACTGTCACGTGACAAGAGGGCAGGGTACGAGTCGATAGTATATAAGGTGACACTGGCCCACTCTGAGCCAGCGACTGTGAACACCTCAAGAACTGAGCTTCACACATCATCCTACCATGGGAAAGGTATATATCTATATCATATTTATTTCTTAGTAATGGCTTATACCTTGAAACATATTTCAGACTCAACTTATTGCGAGCATCCATCTTTGTGTAAATTTGCTGGCGCCGAATATTGTCAGCTTTACTATATTCTTAATGTGTGAGACTGTTAAGGTAAAGATATCATTTTATCATTTTAGAAACAAGTGGCGCTATCCCTTTTCACTGTATATATAAATATATAAATATTTGATTATAAGAAGTACTCTTTGCGTTTCAGTTTATATACAACATCGCGGCGTTAGTCGGCCTCGTCGCCATGACGACGGCCCTCCCCCCTCTTCCCACTCCAGCCTGCTATTCCCAGCAACTTCTATCGGACCAGAGCTTTGACCTCAGCTTTGTCTGCAACGACGGAAGACAATATCCCGAGTAAGTACATTTAGCTAGTTAGGAAACAATTGACAGGGCAGGTTGTTTACTGTTTGCTGTACGAATTTTCACAAATATATAAAATCAAATTATATTTACGTAAAGTCGAACTGTCTGATATATTCACACATCATTACACATGTACCTTTAAGTCGAATCACCGACATGCGTTGATGTTATAAGAGTTTTTGCACCGTTAAGTCGAAATGTCGATATATATTCATTTTGTATGACATACCATGTACCTTTGAGTCGAATGTACATGTTATAAGAGTTAGTGTACCGTTAAGTCGACGGTCTGACATTTTACTTTGTCTCCAGACAGGAGATCGAGGAGGCTCTGTACTACGCCGACGACCACTGGCGTATCTACCTCAACCTGACATCCACCTGCTTCCAGGACCAGGACACCTACTTCATGAACAAACAGTAAGTAGCGCATTACAACGACCAGATAACGTTTGAGATAAAAACAAACTACCTATCATGAGCATGTGTTTATGAATCAATATTTAAAAAATGATGGTACGAAATGTTCGCGGAATATTGAGTTTATCCTGCCCTATCGGTGCCACCCCTCACAAACACATGCAAAGGCAACTCATTTGTTCAAACCTGAGAGCATAATGGTATAATATCGTTAATCCGGACACGTCGCTTCCAGTGAAATCGTCCGGTTAATGTATGTCCGGAATAACGATATATGAGTTTCACTCTGGTAATTTCACTCTGGTTGTCATTAACAAATCTTGAGTCCGGAAAACGGGGTTCCGGAATAACAGGGGTTCCTATCTACTTTCAATGACTACATCTTTTCATCATGTGTCGTGAAATATTGAGCCTATTTAGAAAGGAAGCACATACAAATATTGTAGAATAATGTTCATTCCTCTATTCAGAGAAATGCTTCATGTTAACAAAATAACGTTACTGTATATCTTTATATGTATATTTGAGGTCATGACATATATCAGTGAATTGCTGCAATTGGTGAATTATACCATTATTTACATATATTCTGGAAACGTTATTAATGACCTTGACTTTGCAGCTCTGAGCCCAACTACTACAAGTTGAAGAGCGTGTGCAACACCACTCGTACCATGGTGCACACCATCTATGCCATGGACGGTCAAGTCTGCCACGTCGTCCGCCCTATGTCCCAGAAAGTCTTCTACGCCACATGCGGGTAGGTACACGGCTATGTTTTTTAGATCGTTCATATTTGTTACAAAATTCATACACTAAAGTATACAGACGCTACGATATTAAACAAATAATTGTCGCAGTAGTTTATATATTTTTAACTTTCCAAGGGAACTCAAAGGTAACAAAAAAAACCTGCCTTTATTGTGCCCATGCATTATTTATATATAAATAAAATACTAATGCCAGAGGTTATTAACACGGCAATAATAACAAGCTTCATGTCGACACTTTAAGACTTCTAAAAAATATTTTTTTAAACTCTCCGCTACGACTTGCATTACTAAATATGTCCTAATTGTTTTACAGAGGAGAATGTAACCTTGGTTACGACGGCGTGACCGGCTACCACTGCATTCAACGCGGCATCACCTACCGCAACTTCCTCGGTTACTGCCGTCTCCCCGACCCCGCAACCTTCCCAGAATCTTCCCCCATCTACGCTCTTGACCCCTCCGTCGACAACTTCTACGACCCCCGTGTTGCCCCACCAACCCACCGCATGCAGCACAACCTCCTCAAGAGCGGGGGCCACTACAAACCCAAGGGCTACTTCACGGAGTTGAGCGTTACCCTCCCCAGCTACTGCGGCTGCAGGGGATATTTCTGCCCCCACGACAGGATTGTTTAGATGATGACTACGTTCTGTAAGGCACTGGTACAATATGAACAGGGACCAATCAAAAACATTTTTTTCTACAAACATTTCATTTAAGTAAGTTAAGGCCATTTTGAAAAGAACCAAAACGCCTTTTGAATTTTAAAACTCTTTTCAAGTAAAGCGAAATTGCAGGAGTCCTTTGCATACAGGTGATCCTTTTTCAAATCATGTTTCTGTCATTCTAATATTCATATTTTCTGCACTTTTATACAACGGTCTGAAGTTGGCAAATATGTTAATTGTAAATATTTTGCGAATTCCATGTAAATATTTACTATAGGATGTTGTGAATATGTATTTATATATTCCATCTTTGTACAGTATAAACTGACATCATCATTACTTGTGCGCGCATGTATAATATGTACAGATATTAATATGTGAAAATAAAAGCAACATGAAAGTTTGTATTGTTTCTGTTTTGATGATTATTGCTTATTTTGGCCAATGGAAACAGCGCTATTATAGATGGTGACTCGCATTGTTCATATGCAAATCTACAACTGAAATACACCAATGATCATATAATAGGTCCAATATAATAGTGCTTTGAGATTTACATATTTCTTGTTTTCGTTCTGAAAAATATGTGCTCGTGAACAATCAAACCTGTGGTCGACAGTGTGAAAACCTTTTCACATGATCGCTTGTAGTCATGACTAAACCAAGACCATCACTTGCTGGACACCGTGTCCACCCGGTTCACACTTTACTGAGTGAACGCCGCTTTGAACATTTTTTCAGTATTGAGACAACGCATCAGCTTGATATTGGAGGAAAGCCCCAAAGTAGCTGGTTGATGACTTAAAGGAAACCAGCGTCGAACCAACGACCAGTGGCAAGAAAGTGACGGAACCGATGGAAGTGGGATGGGAACAGGATATTTCCATGTACATATATACACTTTGGCAATACAAGGGATATTACCACTGTTTTGATATTTGCTACAAGAGCTTCTAGCATAGTCTTCAAAGAGGACACTACGGCTGTGATCAAAACGTCATTAATGTCATTCGTGTCGAGAATGTGACGGTAAATGCTTCTATAAAGAGAAAGCCATTTGTAATAAATATATTTTGATTGCGCCAACTATAATGTCTCATCTTGACGTAAATGCATCACCTCAAAACAGCTCATATATTATGTGATATGACACCATCTAAAACGGTAACCTATATTTTGGTGGACATATTGTGCGGATTAGAGAGACACACGCAATGATCCAAAACAAACCGAAATATCTGCCCCAGGTGATAAACTCTCACAATGACTGATATGGGTACCGTCATCAATTATAACACAAAGAAAATGATAATTTTCTGACATCTTTTGACATTTTAAGGTTGTTTGATTAATCAGATGTATATATTACATCGTTTTCACGTTTTCAGGATCCACAGACAGTGCCTCACATTGGATATCATCATATATGGAGCAGTAAAGTACACAAAGGTAAGGAACAATGAGTCGCAGTGAACAATAGATGCCAAACGTGTCAGATGAGAACTGGTAGGCAAAAAACAATATGAAATGGTATTTGATGTATAATTATTGGCACACTCACACTTCATTCAAGATGAAAACACTTTTCTTTTTGTTTGGGGAGGCGGTGTATTCCTCTGCGTGAACAATGGTCATTGCTCGAAGATGTTCAGAAATTGTCATTGATGATGATTATGTTTTAGCTGTGGGGAATATTTTGTGGCGGAAACTAACGAAGATATTATTAAGTAAGGATAAGGATTTATGGATGAACAACTGCTTTATTACAATTAAGAGCGAATTTTCGGTTTAGGTTCTAACACCGTTATCAAGCAAGTAATAAAGAAGTTGTTCAACCATAAATCCTTATCCCTACTTAGTACTCCAACTTCTAAATGCCCATCAAAGAAGAAGATATTGTTATTGAAGATGGCCAATGATGATGAGTATTATTCACAGTTATATTACCATTGTTGAAGTCCATTGTTGGAAGTGCCCTGATAATATTTGCGATGATGGGTCTTTTTAAACTGTGTCGTGTATTTTGGGGCGGAAACTAACAATGCTCGACACGATGCCCATCGCCTGCTGCTCATGTTCAATGTTACTAATAGCAAAAATGTTTTGTTTGTTTGTTGTTTAACGCCGCACTCAGCAATAATCCAGCTTTATGACGGCGGTCTGTAAATAATCGAGTCTGGACCAGACAATCCAGTGATTAATATCATGAGCATCGATCCAAGCATTTGGGATCGATGACATGCATCAACGAAGTCAGCGAGCCTGAAAACACGATCCCGTTAGTCGCCTTTTACGACAAGCATAGTCACCTCTTTACGGCAAGCATGGGTTGCTGAAGACCTCTTCTACCCCGGAATCTTCACGGGTCAGCAAAAATGTGACATTGAGACATTGTCTTTGTATAATTAGAGTAAGTATGTTTAACTGGACTGAACATTTCCAGATGGGTATTGCTAGAATGCCATTTCGCCCAGGCATATACTCCAAGTTACGTTGAACGCTCTATCGATATATCGCTATACACTGTGATATCCTATAAGAATTGACAGTCAAGCATATTTACACAAGCATTCGTGTGCTTTGAAATGAACTGTGTCATTCTATGTTCTCCAATGTCAACTGATTCACGATGTATACATCATATTACCACACTCATTGAAATGTTAAACGTTTTGGATTTTTGGGACTTAAAGTGTGTTTTTTCGGTGCAAGGTTGTAAGGTGTATTATGGACAAGATCGATGTTATTGGAGAACGGGGGCATGGGTGGCCCAGTCGTCTTAGGCGCTTCGCTGTGCAGGGTTACGTCCCTTAGGCACGCCAGAAACCTATGATTCTAGGTTTGTCAGCACCATGCCGGTGCTCGTGGGTTTAACCGAAGTGGTAAACGTCTGAGACCCGCATACCTTCGAGCTTTCCTCCCACATTAAGCTGACACGCCACAATATAACTGTAATACTGTTAACAGTGATGTTAAACCCAACTCACTCACTCACTATTGGAGAACGACAACCTTATACTCATAGGCTACCAGGGGATACCTCTTTGTGTCATCGAATAACCATAGTATTGTCCAGGTATTATGTCAGGATCATTCATTAACTGTGAGTTATCAGTCAGTTAAATCAAAACAAGTGAATGGCGTTAACACCACTGCGTCAAGATCAGGGTTAGATTTGGTCTTCAGGAGCCCACAGGTTCAGATCAGGCAAGCTGACTTGATTGATGCATGTCATCTTATCCCATTTGCGTTAATCGATGATCCAGACTCGATTATTTAAAGACCGTATTGCGTTAAAAAACACATGGACAAACAAACAGTTTTGGAGATGAGCCCAAGTGACCTGGGTCTGGACGTGAACCATCATGATGATGACAGTACTAGCAGGTGCCTCATGTAGGGGTTGAGTTGGCTAATTGTACATCTACCTAGAGTTGACAAATTGACTCTAATAGAGCCTCAAATAGGCTGGCTTCAAGGGTATATGTTAATATCCCGATGCTAGATACGCTACGCCAGTGGTCAATCCGATGATCAACTGCAGTTGGCCGTGATCAGCTAATGATGGAGCGATGCACCTACGTTACTAACACCTTGCAAACAGAGATGTCATTGGCACCAGCAGCTCTCACTGATAAAGAGATATAGCACAAGAAGCAGAAGAATGTTGTGTTGTTTTTAGCTGGTAAAACCATGAAGTTATAATGTGAGGTGTTATAAGTGAGTGAGTGAGTGAGTTGGGGTTAACGCCGCTTTTAACAGTATTCCAGTTATATCGCGGCGTGTCAGCTTAATGTGGGAGGAAAGCCCGAAGTGATGCAGGTCTCAGACCTTTACCACTTCGGTGAAACCCACGAGCATGCGTATGGTGCTGACAAACCTAGAAACATAATTGGGGCGAACCGGGATTCGAACCCACAACCATAGGCGTGCCCAAGGGACGCAACTCTGCACAGCGAATCGCTGCGCCTTAGACGACTGGGCCACCCGTTGAGGTGAAATTGGGTTAAACTTTGCATTCAAGATTATTGCACTTATAAAGCGACGCGTATGCACGTGTGTGTGTGTGTGTGTGTGTGTGTGTGTGTGTGTGTGTGTGTGTGTGTGTGTGTGTGTGTGTGTGTGTGTGTGTGTGTGTGTGTGTGTGTGTGTGTGTGTGTGTGTGTGTGTGTTTGTCTGTGTGTGGCTGTGTGTGTGGCTGCTTGTACTAGTATTTGTTTGAGCCCCGATCGCTATCATGTGTCGATTCTTTCGCAAGTAATGCTCCAACAAACTCGCGTCAGGGTGACATCGAAGGTGAAAGGCAAACAACAAGTGTTATTTCAGTTTGTTTTATTATGCAGAAATCATTCTTTGGAAAATCATAGCAGAAAGCATACAAGTATTATTCAGTGAGATTTTGTTTTTCACTGTGTTGGCACCAGAAAATGGTAACAGGTATCTCGCGAACTCCACAATTAAATGTACACGTTATATACAATATAAACAAACTATTTACATGTGCGCGCATGATATATTTACAAATGATAACAGAAAATGGTAAAACAGATATTCTCTCACATTCTTCACTTTCATAATCATTAAAAGTATTTTTGCAAGGTTGAAATATGTGTTTCATAAAAAAAAGTTATTTTCGAAGGTCAGAATAATTGTACATGTTATATGCAAAAGTCAAAAATTAATTGATACAAATAAAATAAACCAAATCGACAAGACATTTTCCGGCCTGTTCAACTATGTTCGTAACATTTACGTATGCGTAAATGTTTGTATTTGGCATGGCGTTGAGTCCCACTATTACACATGCGTAAAAGTACGACTTCGCAGAGGGAGTGTAAACCATGGTTTACACAAACTGATACTTGAGACATTCGTATTTCTTACAGCTGCATCCGGTGGGGATGGTGACGCGGGTTCTGCGGCACTGCTTGATCTCGCCGGGACAGAAGACGTAGATATCACGTTCAACCATGCCGTCGGGGACGCAGTAGTGGTGTTTCACCTCCGTGGTGTCCATGACGCAGTGACCTCTAGAGAAAAGAAAAGGGATAAAAAAAAATATGATAAAATAATACTTTCAACGGAGAACTTTGCTTGTCTCAAACAGCTCCAATAACAAGCCTCAAATGTATTCTAATACCGTCGCAAAAATTATAACGGCCATTTTGACATTCAGAATAGTGCGTTTTAGAATCAAACCCAAACAATGTAAAGATGTATAGCGGCTATATTTTTTTTTTATTATTCCCCAAATATAAATATAAGATCTGTGTTTATTGAACTTTAGTTTTAAATATTCTAAAAAGAATCCCGAATGAATTTGAAGGAAAACATTTATTACAAATTCTGGTATATGAAAGCTGGACATGTTTGGTCAAGTTGACGAATGTGTGACGTACCCGCATTGAGCGACCTCGACTCCCTGGGCTTCAGGCATGATGACGTAACAGACCTCTCGGCGCCCGTTCTGGGTGTTGGTCCACCAGATTCTCTCCAGGAGCTCGGTGTTCTCGGAACACAGATCCTTGTATCGGTAGGCGGGGTAGTGTCTGGAATATACCACAAGCATGGTTCAAACAGCTATAGTGCAATAATTATAGCATTGCGTTCTTGAAGAAATGTCTGTGCGGCTGGAGTTTAACGCCGCGTTTCAGCAACCTACGGTGGAGTGAACCAGGCATGGGATTGACACAGTCGAACTTGGTTTCTGAGAGTGAGTGAACGTGAGAGTCCGCGGATGTTCACTGGGCCAATCTGTGGCAACTTTATACAAATGAATCAGATGGAACATGACAGATGACATCACAAATTCTGATTTCTCACCATTTAAAGTGATAATGATACGTCGTGCCACAGTGTAGAAGGCAAGAGACTTTATAACGAAGGTACTTTAGATGGATTTATGTAATAATGACCACTTCTGGTGAGTGAGTGTGTGAGTTTAACGCCGCTTTGAACAGTATTTCAGATATAGTGACGGTGAAACGGGTGATGACTTGTAGCTAGGGTGGATCATCTGTACCTACCCGGTGGAGTTCATCTTGTTGTGGAGGTAGCATCCCTGCACCAGCAGCATGTACTCCATTGCGTCGGGGTCCTTTTCCAGGGCGCTGAACACACGGTCACTGGAACAAACACGTTAACATTAGTGTCAGCCTTCTCATACACTATGGTGTACAGACAACAGTAGAACTTAGTGTGAACACACGGCCACTGGAACAACCAATAAAGCTCTTTGCAATTTCACCACGTGTCATCTTAAACACGGGGGACCTAATGGACCCTTACAGATGTGACAAGCGATGGCATTTAAAACTTGGCTATGCTGTGTGACCGCCTGAACTAACTTTAGAGCATGAATGAAAATACTAAAGCATATTTTGGAAATAAGTATGACGAAAATTTGCCAAAACGACCAGAGCGTGTCTTTGAAAAGACTACATACACAGGGTATTTGTAGGACTTGTCGAAGCACAGCTTTTCCTTAGTTGGCCATTCGTACTGGGGGACGCCATTCTTGTCAAAGTAGCAGATTGGCTGTTTGGTTTTGGCGGAGAGGGCGCTGAAAATGCTGGAACCGTCACGGACGCGGGCACCAAACAAGGAAGACTTTTTGGATTTCAGAAGGCTAGCGAATCGGCTAGAGGTTGAGCCTCCCAGAGAACGCCCTCCGACAGGGGGTCGATTCCACGCCAAGGTGACGGCGGTGAGGGACATGAGAACGCATAATGTCACAAGAACTCTCTGGAAGAAATGAGAGACAGGGATTTTCATGAAACTGGTAAAACTGTATGTAAATTCTTATTTTTAGGATTTGGAATATGTCAAAACTATTGCCGCTACTGCTGTTGACACACAACGTCGGGCTTTCCTCCCACATTAAGCTGACACGCCGTGGTATAACTTGAATACTTTCAAAAGCGGCGTTGAACCCAACTCACTCACTCACTACTACTACTTCTACTACTACTACTACTATTACTACTACTACTACCGCTTCTAGAAAAGCCATATTCACTCATTTTCTACTACCATACTTCCTGCTCCTGCTACTAATACTACAAATACTACGACTCGCATTATTAACTCTTTTCTCTCATATTTTAAAACCCCTAATTAATGATGTTGAAATTTTCATGCAAATTCAACAAGAAATATATTTAAAACAATTCAGCATTTAAACCACTAATACGCAGTCCAGAACATATACTGCTTCTACTACTACTGCTACTTCTACCACTACAACCAATATTTTTTCACAACTGTAAGATAGTGTTAAATATGAACTCATTAAAATACTCAGCAAAAAACTGCCTTTAAAGACATCAGCATCGTACACACTTACATTACTACTACTAGTACTACTACTACTACGACGAAGACGACGACGACGACGAATACGACTACTAACGTTTCTACTACAACTACTACTACAACCAATATTTTACACTGCCTGCTGCGAACCATGTTTACAATTCAACTACAAAATAATATTAGATAGAATATCTGTTAAAATACTGAGGCCTTAATAAACTGCTTTGCAAGACATTACAATCGTACACAGTTTGCAAAATATTCTACTTACCATATTTACAAACAAAGGACCTGTCTATATTAAAATAGTTACTGTAGCTGTGTACAGCGATGGCTGACTTGCTGGGAGCTTTCGCTCGCTTTTATTCCCTCTCGCTTCGGAAGGAGGAGCATATTTCAGCCAATCAGAAGTGACGTTTTGCTTGAGTGCCTCTGACGTCACACGGCTACACTTCTTCCTTTGCATTACCTCATTTCTTGACAGTTACCCTGTTAATCAATCAAACTTGGTGAAATTTACAATTATATTTGACGCAAGCGAATAACGATAAGTAAGAACATTGTCCTTCGGACAAAGTCTGCAGAAGACAAATGTCATTCAATGCTAATTCCGTTAATCTTGTCGAGGGTTTCTGAGGTCGTCATAGGTATGACGCTGATGCGCACAAAAACGCATTTCAATTTAAATATGTCCTATCCAAACACTAGATATATTTGTATTTGTTTATTATTTGAAACATAAGTATTACAAATTTAAAAAAACACCAACTCCTCTTTGCTTCATATGTACTTCGGTCCCTTTCAATGATAAACTGACATTTTCTTTATATGTGCTACGATTTCGAGGCAGCATACGTATAAAGAGTTTGTTTGTATGTACTCACTATATTTCATGTCATAGACACCATAAGTACGGAAAAAAATTCAAATCAGATTAATTCAGATATTGTTGCAAGTGCTGAAACAACACAAAAACATATTGTGTAATTCAAAGAACAAACTCATAATAATGTACAGTAAACTACGTTTATAACGAACACGCTAATAACGAACTGTCGGATAAAACGAACTTATTTTTTAGTCCCGGCAAATTGTTGTATATATGCTGTATGTATGATTATAACGAAGTACGGTTTTTACGAACTAAAATTAGTCGTCCCCTCGAGTTCGTTATAACCGTAGTTTACTGTAACAGTATTTTGGGCCAGTGGCCTTTTATTGAATAAATTGTCTGTCTGTCTGTCTGAAACAATATTCGCTCCCTTTACGTTCAACAAAACTAACATCGACATATTTGTATGCATTTCTATGTTTTGATAGTGCTTAAAGGACCAACAATTAAATATGCATGTCCATTGAACTTTGTTTTCGTCAAAGCTGAAGACAAATTATGTTTTCTCAGCATTTTGGGAACAGATTTGTTTTCCATCCCCATCTCCGCCACCATCCCATATTTTCAAATGTCAGGCTTCTGAGACTTTCTTTCCGGGTGTAGTGGTCACTTCCTGCACAAGACGTACAGGTCACATACGTCAAACTGACCACTGACGACATAGGTGATGACAATGTCTGACTGGTCAGGGTAGATGCATTATGCATCCATTACGGTTGACAACTGACAAAGTGGTTTAGTTCTGACAGGTGACTTATTGTAACACGAGTCAGGCATTCTGATGAATGACAATCGCCATCCCCAAGTATCATAACTGTTCGATGTGATACCGTCGGAGTCACACACTCGACTCTGCTTTTGACAGTGATTTCTTATGAATATGGAAAGGGTTGTGTCGCTTTTATTTATATATTCATTATATAATAATTTTGTTTTCTTTTATTAATCTATCCATTAATTAAACTTTCGATGGTTTTTGTTGTGAATCTTTTGAGGTTCTTGAAAGAAAATATCTCTTTCAGCAATAGTATTGCTCATTTATGAATAGAGGTATTTTTCGTAATATTTCTTTGACTAGTACATAAATTAACATTTTATTTTATAATTAACAATTATTTTATTAGTTTGCTTGGTTGTTTTTTTAAACGTATTTTGAGAAAATTATAATTTTACTTTGAAAAACAGTTGTTCTCATTTATGCACATACACAAATTATTTGCGTGACAGTTGTTGTATTCATTTGGTCATTAAGTACGTTGTACCCGCTTCATACAACACGTTGGTGGGGACCAGTTATAACAAGGGAGATACTTGTTATAGACAGAACCTTAAATAATAGTCATACTGATTCATATCAACAACAGTCTGCAACAAAGGGTGTACCTTCCGTAATAACTCTTTCAAGAGGACTTACCAACTTATCATAGAAGTACATGTTGTTGTTTGTTTTATACACATGGGCATAATTTCATTTTTTCCCATTTTTCATTCACGTCTTTTATTGCAAATTGTGTGAGTGGCGGGGGCTACCGGCAGAGTGAGTGAGTGAGTGAGTGAGTGAGTATGGTTTTACGCCGCGTTTGGCAATATTCCAGCAACAAACGATAGGGACACCAGAAATGGGCTTCACACATGTACTCATATGGAGAAACGAACCCAGGTCCCTCGGGTCGACACGTTACCGTTAGATCATGACATCATTACCCTTTTAGCGAACACCTGGGCCCACTTGCACCAAGTGATCTTAGCGCTACGACTATTGTAAGCCTATGTTAAAGTATGGGAATAACGATCATCTTAGCGCTAAGATCGCTTTGTGACAGTGGACCCATGTGTCATCACTGACTTCCACAGATCGTTTCATATCATTTTCACGATTGTTTTGCCTTTCAGAATCTGTTTCAGCAGATACGCTAGACTAACTATTCTCTTGCGTTTACGTTTCATATTTTGATTATCAATGGTTTAATGATACATGTGGCCTCTCCACATGTAACAAAATATAGCCTTACATTCATACACACATACGTTCTCGCAAACTCTCTTGAAAGAGTACATATATAACATTTAAAAGTTATTAAAGGACCTGTTATTTCATACATTTTGTCATTTATTCCATTATCGTAGTAATTGTTTCGTTTGTTTCTTATTTGGGACGTATGTATGTGTATATATCTCCTGATATAAGAGCCTTACTCAGTCAATTCAAAGAAAAAGCCGTGTAGATGCGGGTTAGGATAAATCTTCAGCAACCCGTAACAGGCAACCGCTTGCCGTAAAAGGCGACTCTGCTTGTCGTAAGAGGCGACTAACGGGAGCGGGTGGTCAGGCTCGCTGACTTGGTCGATGCATGTCATTGTATCCCAGTTGCATGGATTGATGCTCATGATATCCATCACTGGATTCTCAGGTCCGTTCACCTGGGATATTGCTGAGTGTGACAACCAACAAACAGAAAATAAGAAAGAAAAATAACATAAACATATTGTGCCAGACAATTATGTACACAGAGTTGAACATATGGGTTAACATACACATATATTCATATAAATGTAGCCATGGTCAACAAGTACACTCTTTGTTGTATTTGGCAATGACACGTTCATACATTAATAACACGTAAATGTCAATCGTAGATCCCTATTCTAAAAGTGATAACTGACGTCACATCCTCGCATTGATATAGCTCAATTTACATGTGCATCCTTTTCCCTCTTAGAATAGAGCATGTCATGATTTACGCAAGCTAAATCGGTATATAACGTTTGAGCAAAAACTACATGATTTATGAGAAATACAAATGATTGCAATAAAATGTCTCTGAGAACCGCTTTCATTTCTCCTTAGTCATTGTCAGCGGTTTCGGAAAAAAAAAACAACGACATATACTTGAACTGGGTGTGCCGATGTTGATTTAAAATGGAATCTTCCCACTCCACTCCAATCTTTGCGTACATTTGTGAATGAAATAAAGACAAGGAACGTCTTAATCAGTTACCCCCCCCCCCCCCCCCCCCCCCCCCCTCTCCCTTACGTCACCACTTCATGTCAGAAGTTGTGTAAAACGAAATATCACGACGTGACACTGCAAAATAACAAATGAATAATTATGTATTAATGTCGCAAAAAGGTGTCTTTGCATGTATAATATGTCTTTAGGCTTATAAATTGAGTGTTGTCTTTGACGGAAATGCAATAAAATGTTTAGATTCGTGAATATTTGAATAAATGGGTGCAGTTGCCAGGTGTAGGAAATTGGTTTGCAGTTGGAAAATTAATGCTTTTTGTACTGCATTTATTATTGAGATGAAACTTTCCGCCTTCCGAAATAGAGAGGATTCGTCATTGATGTAAACAAGTACATACATTTAAATGTGAGACAGTCATTCAAGAATATACCCAATGACACCTGTACATCTGAAAACACATAATGTTTTGGACACTGGAAGAAAAAAATAAATGTCTCCATGATAAAAAAACAAACCCATAGCACGCTTGTTGAACGTGTATGTCATAACGTTCCTCGGGACTGCAATAACGTCAAAAACAAATGTATGACGTCATCATATTCGAGGACACCTAAACATTAATTAATCTAACTGATTCCTCATAATATGAAACACAGGTTTGTCAAATTCAGATTCGTTTATTTACAGACGTATTTATTTAATGAAGATTTGCGCTTAACAACAACAACAACAACAACAACAACAACAACAAAAAGAAAAGGCCCAACATATTTATCAAGAAAAGTATTCATACACCGTGACATTTCGAGAAAACTTCCGCGACTGGTTTTCCCACAATTCATCCCTCTCAATCCACCCTGGCTTCCTCGTGAAGTGCAAATAATCAACAATTCTCGAGGTGTGTCATATTATGTACTTAACGTATGGTAATATACTTCATCTATGTGTATTAATCACAAGTATATTTTGACATGTATGCAAATAAAAGCGATATGACCAATTGAACAATCATAAGAAGTACATTTATGTGCTAAACGCAGAGTTGATTGTACGATTCCGATTATATCACAAGCATATGTTTATGAGTCACTATCAGATAGTCACGATACCAGGTGTTCGCGGTAAGGTGAGCGTTATCTTCCCCATCAGTGGCACCCGTCACAAACACATGCAAACACAAGTCAATTCTTCACTTGGGAACTGTTGTGTAAAATTTGGAAATGCCCTCAACCTGTCAAGCATAAAACCTTTTGGGAGTTTTACTAAGGCCTTCAATGTTGTCACCTTCATCAAACACCTTTCGAACAAGAATCGTATGACGCTCTTTGAAATCTTCTTTAGAGGAGCATGCTTGTCCTTGTTAGAGGTGGTGAAATTTGGTTTAACGTCGCGTCCAAGATTATTGCACTTATATAGCGACGTACATGCACGTGTGTGTGTGGCTGCTTGTACTAGTTCGGACTGATGCCGATTTATAGTGCTAGCACACTGAGATATCATGCCGCAGTTTAACATGGATACCCCACTCACACACAGTATACTGACTCCGAGCCGACCAGTCCTTGTTTTAGCCCCTCAATGCCGAGCGCCAGACAGGGTAACAAGTACCATCTTTTAACGTCTTTTGGTATGACGCGGTCGGGGATCGAACCCCGGAACTTCCGCTCTCCGGGCAGACGCTCTACCACTAGACCACGGAGGCGGTCATCTTGTTAGAACCAAAGCAATAGTAATCATTACTTCAGAATAAAGTCACCATCAGAATTTTTTTCGACTGAGATGAATATTTAATAAGTTCGTTCCAGCCTAAGAAAGGATTGGAAAGGCCTAAATTAGGAATTAAAAATGTTCACAAATGCTGCCGGGATCAAACGCCTGTCAGTCAGGGGGGCATGCTAAGATAGCGAGAGTTATGTCCCTTTAACTCCCACATCACATTCAGTTATCAAGAGTTCTTTAACAAGGAATCAATGAGTTCTAATGAAAATTACAATAATTTATCTAATACCACTTCGACTACTACCATTTATCAAGTGCATAAGCGGAAGACTACTTCCATCATGAGGGCCCGATCACAGTGCATGGCATTATTCCCCCTGTGTGTACTTAACTTGTAGTCTCAACTCCCTGGGAACTGTGTGATCGCCCAAACCAATCTGCCTTGCGGGGATGGACATTTACTGAGTAATGTACTTATTATCTTATGATCTGAGATGTATCACATCTGTTATCTTTTACACTGATCATTCCAACCAAAATACCATTTTTGTTATTACTTTTGCAGAACTTCTGCCAGTTTCAAATATTATTCCTCTTGTACTTTTACCACAATCACAGGTTTCTGGGGTGTACAAGGGACGTAACTCTGCACAGCGAATTGCGGCGGCTTAGACGACTTGGAACATATGAAACAGTGCAAATAACAAAGTGTAAAATGGCCAACTTCTAAGGCATGACTGTCAAAGAATTCATGGACAAATATTTAACTGACTTCAAGCTTTCAATATATAGGGAATGACGCTTTAAAGTTCAGCCCTATTAGCGTGTCAACTTTATGTTGGTTAAACACACAAAAACAGGCCGCAGACGTTTATAGCATCTGTGAAAGTCACACGCATGTTTTGTAAGTTTGTTGTGTTTAACGCTGCACTTTATACTCTATCATCCAGCTATATGACGACTTTCTGTAAATAATCAAGTCTGGACCAGACACTCCCGTGACTGACATCATGAGCAGCGATCCACGCAATTGGGATACGATGACATGCTTCAACTAAGTCAGCGAGCCTTACCACCCGATCCCGTTAGTCCCCTCTTACGACAAGAATAGGCGCCTTTTACGACAAGCATGGGCTGCTGTTCAAAGACCTATTCTACCCCGGATCTTCACGGGGGAGACACGCATGGGTTGCTGAAGACCTATTCTATCCCGGGTGTTCACGGGTAGCAGGGTTAAGTGCTAACAGACTGATGAGTATCGGGACGAATCTTGGAGCCTTACAAAAATAAACAAATAACTTGTAAAAATCACATAATTAAATAGCTATTAGGCTTTAATGACAGAGATATATTAACCTGAATATGCACAAAATAAGGAACATAGTCTAATTATTAAAGCTAGTATGTCTAAATTTAACAGGGTTACTCTATAACTGAATATTTTCGAACATGTTTACCAAGTTCGTAACTAAGTGCACAGCTAAGGCTAGAAGAGTTACCTCCCATAGGTTTATAAATCTTGTCATCAGCTCGGCACCGTTTTACAAACCGACCATAGTGTTACGACGCTCGTAAGCCTATGTTAAAGTTTGGGCGTTACGATCACCTTAGCGCTACGATCGTTTTGTGGAACGGGCATATTTCAGTTATATTAGCGTGTCAGCTTTGTGTTGGTTGTAAAGTCACAAGCACGTGTATGTTTATAGTATCTGTGAAAGACACAAGCAGGGGTATGTTTATAGTATCTGTGAAAGTCACAAACATGGTATGTTTATAGTATCTGTGAAAGTCACAAGCAGGGGTATGTCTTTAGTATCTGTGAAAGTCACAAGCAGGGCTGTGTTTATAGTATCTGTGAAAGTCACAAGCATGGTATGTTTATAGTATCTGTGAAAGTCACAAGCAGGGGTATGTTTATAGTATCTGTGAAAGTCACAAGCAGGGGTATGTCTATAGTATCTGTGAAAGTCACAATCAGGGGTATGTCTATAGTATCTGTGAAAGTCACAAGCAGGGGTGTGTTAATAGTATCTGTGAAAGTCACAAGCATGGTATGTTTATAGTATCTGTGAAAGTCACACGCATGTTTTGTTAGTTTGTTGTTTAACGCTGCAATTATTTGGTAAAAAATAAATACGTTATACATATTTCAAGT
Organism: Haliotis cracherodii; assembly: GCF_022045235.1. Lineage (NCBI taxonomy): Eukaryota > Metazoa > Mollusca > Gastropoda > Lepetellida > Haliotidae > Haliotis > Haliotis cracherodii. Next base: position 70,953,893 of record NW_027266286.1, read on the forward strand.
TTTCAATATACAAAAAAACGATGTGGGTGTAACGCTGCTTGAAAGTTAATTTCAGTTATATTAGCGTGTCAGCTTTGTGTTGGTTGTAAAGTCACAAGCACGTGTATGTTTATAGTATCTGGGAAAGCCACAAGCAGGTATATGTTTATAGTATCTGTGAAAGTCACAAGCAGGGGTATGTCTATAGTATCTGTGAAAGACACAAGCAGGGGTGTGTTTATAGTATCTGTGAAAGTCACAAGCATGGTATGTTTATAGTATCTGTGAAAGTCACAAGCAGGGGTATGTTTATAGTATCTGTGAAAGTGAACAGCAGGGGTATGTTTATAGTATCAGTGAAAGACACAAGCAGGGGTATGTTTATAGAATCTGTGAAAGTCAGAAGCATGGTATGTTTATAGTATCTGTGAAAGTCAAAAGCAGGGGTATGTTTATAGTATCTGTGAAAGTCACAAGCAGGGTTATGTCTGTAGTATCTGTGAAAGACACAAGCAGGGGTATGTTTATAGTATCTGTGAAAGTCACAAGCAGGGGTATGTCTATAGTATCTGAGAAAGTCACAAGCACTGGTATATTTATAGTATCTGTGAAAGCTTCAAGCATGGTATGTTTATAGCATCTGTAAAAAACACAATCAGGATATGTTTATAGTATCTGTGAAAGCCACAAGCACAAGTATGTTCATAGTATCTTTATAAGTGAATATTAACGAACATGCTTACTAATTCATAACGATGTGCTTTGATGCAATATTATGTATGTATTTTGTACATATCATCTATGTACGTTCTAAATATATACATGTATGGAAGCGTATTAGTGCCATATTCTAAAAAAGTAAATACCATCATCGTAGATGATAGCGCTCACATCGTCGTAGATGATAGCGCTCACATCGTCGTAGATGATAGCGCTCACATCGTCGCTGATGATAGCGCTCACATCGTCGTAGATGAAAGCGCTCACATCGTCGTAGATGATAGCGCTCACATCGTCGTAGATGATACCGCTCACATCGTCGTAGATGATAGCGCTCACATCGTCGCTGATGATAGCGCTCACATCGTCGTAGATGATAGCGCTCACATCGTCGTAGATGATAGCGTTCACATCGTCGTAGATGATACCGCTCACATCGTCGTAGATGATACCGCTCACATCGTCGTAGATGATACCGCTCACATCGTTGTAGATGATACATTCATCTACGTATATCATATTATAATCTACGTAGAATAAGATATCATCAACTATCGAACAATATATCACTATGTGAGTAACCATACTCACGATAATAATATCATATACGCAGATGAAAGTGTATGCATTTCTTATGTATTTATTGTTGAATATATAGTGATAGGAAAAATGAAATATGAAAGACAATGCAAATACGTTTTGTTTCTTCTCTTAATGAGGAAGTAAATATGCCCGTCCCCCAGCCATGTTTATGAACACGGCACTACCGACTAATGTCCGATAATATCGAGACCCAATAGTTTATGAACAGTTTAAAGCATATTGAGGTAAAGAGTTTTTCTTTTCTTTCACACATATTTATGTTAGGCCAAGTATGATGTGGATTCATAAAAAAACATGTTCATGGTATAGTAGGAATCGTACAATCGACTCTGCTTATGCAGATATCCTATTGAATATGGAAAGGTTATATTGTCGCTTTACTTATTGGATACGTTGTCTTGGCAAGCGATGAATGCGCCAGTACAATCCCACTACAAACAATCAGGTTCGGAAGAGTTATCTCCCATTATTTTAGGAATCGCATCACCATCTTAATGCACGAAATATAGTTTTTGTTCGCGACAGATACAGGCATATTTACTGCAAAACTAAATACCTTAAAAAGACATCAAGCTTTATACACACAGCAAGGAAACGATGATAGTGTAACGCCGCTTTAAAGTATATTTCAGTTATATTTGCGTGTCAGGCTGTCAGCTGTATGTTGGAGTAAACACGAACGCAGGTTGTAGACGTTTATAGCCTTAGTGACAGCCACATGCATGGGTATGTTTATAGTATCTGTGAAAGTCACAAGCAGGGGTATGTTTATAGTATCTGTGAAAGTCACAAGTAGGGTATGTTTATAGTATCTGTGAAAGTCACAAGTAGGGTATGTTTATAGTATCTGTGAAAGTCACAAGCAGGGGTATGTTTATAGTATCTGTGAAAGTCACAATCAGGGGTCTGTTTATAGTATCTGTGAAAGTCACAATCAGGGTATGTTTATAGTATCTGTGAAAGTCACAATCAGGGTATGTTTATAGTATCTGTGAAAGTCACCAATCAGGGGTATGTTTATAGTATCTGTGAAAGTCACAAGCAGGGGTATGTTTATAGTATCTGGGAAAGTCACAATCAGGGTATGTTTATAGTATCTGTGAAAGTCACAAGCAGGGTATGTTTATAGTATCTGTGAAAGTCACAATCAGGGGTATGTTTATAGTATCTGTGAAAGTCACAATCAGGGTATGTTTATAGTATCTGTGAAAGTCACAATCAGGGTATGTTTATAGTATCTGTGAAAGTCACAATCAGGGGTATGTTTATAGTATCTGTGAAAGTCACAAGCAGGGGTGTGTTTATAGTATCTGTGAAAGTCACAAGCAGGATATGTTTATAGTATCTGTGAAAGTCACAAGCAGGATATGTTTATAGTATCTGTGAAAGTCACAAGTTGGGTATGTGTATAGTATTTGTGAAAGCCACAAGCAGGATATGTTTATAGCATCAGTGAAAGACACAAGCATGGGTATGTTTATAGTATCTGTGAAAGACACAAGCATGAGTATGTTTATAGTACCTCTGAAAGACACAAACATCGGTATGTTTATAGTATCTGTGAAAGCCACAAGCATCGGTATGCTTTATTATCAAATATGAAAGCCACAAGCACTAGTATAGTGTTGACACAATTGACGAGGGTCGGGACGAATCTTGGATCGTTACAAGGCTAAGGGACAAAACACTGTAGGACGATTCCAACGAAGAACACCTTCTGAGCTGCGTCCTCGTTTTCGAAAGATAAATATGATACATAATCATCTGTACATGAGCACCATGATGACATTCCCGGTACGACTGTTTTGTTTGTTTGCTGTTTAAAGGGAGCACATCAAGTAATGCTATCGTTTAACGCCGCACTCAGAAATATTCAAGCTGTAAATAATCGAGTCTGGACCAGACAAACCAGTGATTGGCAACGATCAACGACGTCGGGGTTTACAAGGGGTCAACCAAGTCTAGCCTAACAACCCGATTCAGTACGTCTCCTCCTACCACCAGGTTGCTGGAGACTTAGCAGGAATCCCAGCACTACCGGGCAAACAGAGAGCCTCGGTTCCCCAGGCGGAAGGGTCGACTAAAAATGGCACAGTGTGGTCAGGCTTTGTTTAGATGATTGTGTGTGATCGTACCCCGACTGCGTGGATCGTTCCTCATGATTTCAGGCACCGGCTTTCCTGGTTTTGACTCGATTATTTACAGGCCGCGGATATTACTGACTGGGCTGTTAAAAACACTTACTGAAATATATGCGTAAGTAAATGCACCAATGGTGTGTTCCTGTGGTAAACTGTCTACAAGTAGAAAATACAACATATCAACAACATACATAATTATACGACAGAACAAGGAAACGGGAACACTATCAGTTGAATATATTTTATTTCTAAAATATATATATTTCGAATGTATCAAATACTTCCAGTGAAAGAGCTGTACAAATGCATACAATCAACCCGGCTCACTATAGGACAATGGACGGACATAGTTGTAAACAACCATTCACAACCTGATTCAATCTATCACATAAGTAACTCATTAATAAATAGGAAAATAAATGCTGGATGCCTCTATGGACTTGCGATTCTGTTGACATTTGATTATTTATTTTTAAACACCGCCCTGAAGTGCATGACATAACTGAACGACAGTTTCCTTGGAATCGTGAAAATGTAGGTCCACTGCCTTTTCGTCAATCGGTATTTGGGTCCTAGAAATGGAACGTGTTGAAAACAATGACATCTTTATGACAGTTCTTACAATAAAATCCTTTCACTAAAATATTCATTTAGTTCCAAATGATTGAGTTATATAATAAATGCTTCTACAATGATGTCAAGTGTCCTAATTTCAGTTATAATTCATACGTTTTTTTCATATTATCTTTGAATTTGACTAATTTTAATATCATTAAATAACCCATAACATACCATGTTTGTACAATATCGTTTCTTATAAGTTCAGGGCAATCTTGTAGTTCCGATTTAAAAACATAATGCCTATCACAGATTTTTCTGGGAAGCTATGATTCCCTCGAATTCAACTATCTATCGTGAATATGGTTTTACGCCGCTTTTAGCAATAATCCAGCAACATCACGAAATGGGTTTCACACAGAGTACCAATCTGGAGAATCGAACAGGGGTTTGGGCGTGACGAGCGAACGCTTCAACCACTAGGTTACCCCAACGCCCCACAATATATCGGGTTAAGGAGTTCGAGGTAATGAGGTGTCGCATTGTGAGAAAGGCACAGGGTTCCGATATTTTCACTGAAGCAAACCAGCGTGCAGTGAATAGGATGCACGTCCACGTGTCCGTTTGTCGACATCTAATGTCGCCCTGTTATGAGGAAGAAGGAGAAGATGGCTCATCCATCCACATCCAAAAATGCCCAGTGAAGCTATATGCTGCTGCCGTGGCACCATGTTAAACGTCTTCGTTTCAACGTGAAACTAATACTATATATCCACCTTCTAACATTAAGCGAATACCTAAGCAAGAATAGAATGGAAGTGGCATGATGATTCACGCCCAATAAAGAATCACATGTCTTGAGACATTTTTAATTTTTTTAAACTTTACCAGTGTTAATGTGTTTAGATCCTGATATAGAATTGCACCCAGTCATGAAACATGTGGATTTGAAACGTACGAGGCAACAACAGTTTTTGTTCATCTTGATATACGTGATTCAAGAAACCTTGATGTGAAGTTGGTGACATTGCACCACCGTTATGTGATGCTGCTCAACATTTGATAGGGATATTCCTAGAGTCTATTTGGGAACTGAATGTGTCTGATTGTTTGAGAGATCCAAAGAATTGAGGTATTACTTGTGCTGCTTAATTTCGTTTTGTTTGACCCCAGCAATATTCCAGCTTTATGACGGCGATATGTAAATAATAGAGTCTAGATCAGACAATCCAATGATTTACATTACGAACATCGGCCCACGCATTTGGGTTACGATGACATGCATCAAGTCACCGATCCTGACCACCCAATTCATTGAGTCGCCTCTTACGACATGCATAGGTTGCTAGGGAACGGGCAAGATTCATTTCCAGTTAAATCATAAGTACACATTTAAAAAGTTGCTGTACTGCAGTTTGATTACAGTATGATTATATAAACATCCCTTTCAATTGTTGAGTAGGATAATACCTCTACTTCCTTAAAACCGAACAAACGATATTCCAAAACACCTAATCCTTCCTCTGTCGTCATTGGGACTTGTCATTAATCGTTGTACAAGATCATAGTATAATCATGAATTCCGTGAAATTAAGCCATCCTCCGCCTTCGCATTTACAGCAACGAAGGGCAACTTCGTGTCCATCAGTCCCCGTCCGCCATAATCCCCCTTCCTCGCGATGTCACTCATGTAAGTCTTTTCCCGCGTCAGAGTCTGTTCCTGCCTCAGCGACAGACGAACAGGATCATGGGACCGTCTGGGCGGCAACACGACCTCATAACTGTCTGCTGGTGATTCCCTTGGAAGGCTAACCGTCACTTTCCTTGAATTTGGTTTACTTGAGGTGTCGGAATCCCATGAAATGTCTCTGACAGAGTATTGTGAATCTGACTCTCGCTCGTTCAACTCAACCGAGGAGTCTTCTACACACAAAGAAGCGGTCCTAAAATCCCGAGCATTCTTCCTCCACGGGTCGTCCTCTTTACTTTCGTCGTTTTCAGAATCGTTGGTAAAGTCGGACATACTAGGCAGTCTAATCACACCTTCACTGACAACGTCTTTGGATTTGGCTTTTGAGGATTTTGTGGTTTTGAGTTCTGACTGTGTTGACCCTGCACGTTTGTTGGGAAGTCGATACTGAAATTTAGCAAAACGTTCCCCTTGCCGTGAGTGTGAGTAGGCTGGGGCAGGGGAACAACTGTTTCTCATCGAGTCCGTTTCATCCTCATCCCTGGAACACCCCGTAATGAGCAAACGTTTATGAGCGGACGAGATGGGATGAGTCTGTTTACTGTGTGTAACATGGGTAAACTCGTCTGCGTTCGGTGCCATCGTCAAGAAACGATGTAGACGGAACTCTCGCGTGGTTTTGAAGGAAGAACGGTTAGCACTTTCAGAAGATCTCGTTACATCATCTACATCTCGTTTTGGTCTCTGAACACGTTTCTTTATCACAGGAGTGGTTGGATTGATGGATGTGAAAGGTACACTGGTAACCTCTCTCCTGAACGGTAACATAGGAGGAAAATTTACATCCTTCATCGTATCGCCAGAGTCCCTCAGGGCGATTTTAGAAGGAGACGTGGTTGGATATCCACTCTGAACACGGCGTTCCATCTTCTTTGGACTCTGAACGGGAGAGTCTGCTTCTTTTGTTTGTAGAAATCGAATGACTTGTTTTATGTTCAGCTTATCTGGGTCGTTGTCGTTGATGGGAGTTGTACTCCTCGGTAGCTGGTTCACATTTAACTTATATTTCTTATTTTTCTTATTGTCCTTCCCGAATGCGTCTCTATGTTTCTGAATCTCCATCTCCCCTGGTGTCAAGGTAACCGATCTCCAAAAACCATTCTGGGACATGAAGTACCGCCCGTCCAGCGTCTTACACGGGGACGGCTTTGGGAGAACCTTAACAGTCTTCGGAACATCTATGGTGGACAAACTATCACTTGAGCCCAGAGATTCAGAAGGTTCAGGAGTTCTAATCACAATTCGATTATTCACGGTATTCACACTTTCTGTCGTTACTAGCGTATCTTTAACACGGGAATTATACTCCGATCGTGCTCGCTGGGGAGGAGCAGTGATCGCAGTTGAAGGATGTTCTCTAGGCTTTCGTTCTGAGGACACACGACGGGGTTTGGCGTCATACCTCCGGCCCTGCGTTCTCGTGACGGCCAGGGTGGGGAATCCCCTAGCTTGACCATACACTCGAGCGCTGTCAACGTGTAGAGTAGCGGACTGGGATGCATTGTTGCTGGAAAAGGGCATGAGCTGCAGAACGGTCGGTTGCCAGTTGTCAGTCATCAAAATGGCGGCACTCATCTTGTCCATGGAGCCTCTATGAAGCTTTGCTACAAAGGGATGGCGGGTAACGACGTGTCAATATTCACGTTAAGCATCCATGGTTTATCTAGACGTTCCGACGAAGCCAATGTCTATTTTCGCTTGTACATGACAACTCTTGTGATCATTTCTCCACAACTGCTTGCTTCCAGATCCAGTCATCGTGGCATCCCCAGACAGCTCCACGGGTCGCGGTCATCGTGGTTTCTGCAAACAGAAGCATAGAAACGTATATGTTAGTTTGTAGCAATAGTCCGAGGAGGTAGCATTGCCAATGGCAACCTTAACGGAAATATATTAAAATCATATTTGTATTTCGTATTTACCTTATTCATTCTATTATATTAAAATGATATACAATTCTAAAGCAGAAAATATAATTAATGGTTAGATTTAATAAAATAACAGAATAAACTGATTACTATTAACGCCTTCGATAAGATAAAAATCCTCGCTCTGTCGACATGTTACTCATGGAAACGCCATTCGACGTGATATTACCGAAATGCTGTCAAGGACGGCGTTACCCCCAACACGATTTATTGAATGCGTTCATTATAATATGCCTGTTTATACTACCCACCTATGCATTGATCATGAAGAATACCAATCCATCAATACCACTAATGGACTTCAAGCATAGAACATCTATCAACATTTTACAGACATCAAATTCTGACCTGACATGGCAGCGACGCACGGTGACCCGAGAGAAGCCACAAAGTGAACTGAAGTCATTCTAACCGTGGATACTCCAAACAGCTTATAGTAAGTAGAGTCAACAAGGGTTACTCACCATCGCGAGTAATAATACACCCAGTGTTCTAAACAAGCTCATCTCCTTTCCCACTCAACTCATTTCCCTTATAGAGTTGTCCAAGCCATGATAGATCATTGAAACGACTAATTACAAATACAACACGGGCCTTCCATATTGTTTGTCATGTGTTATCAGTTTACCCAGCTCTTGAACCTTCCGATGGATTCTGTGTTGAAACAAGGCAATGCGATCATGACGGCCATCGATCAGGGCAAATACCTGTGTCGTTGTGACTCGCTGTTCTTTTGTCCCGTAATGTTCTTTGAGAACAAAGTCGCTGATGAGAGCTGTGGGTCGAGGTCGGGGAGAAATAGTGGGACTTTATTGAATACCTGTCGACCACACTACAGGATAATGACATACAAATCCACGAGCGACAGGGAAAGTGGGTCCGTCCCTGTAGATGTCTGCCCCATGGTCTCAGTAGGCTTGGTCAGGATCAAACCGCTCAGTTGTCTCCACGAAATGGAACGAAGGGCCGAAATGCCAGTCATGTTTGTGACAGGGACAATTAACGCATGACATAATTTCTTGACATGAATTTCTTTGCCGAAGAGGCCAAGTACATGGTCATTTTGGACGAGATTTTGGCAAATACTTCTTTGGAGAGAATATATTCTCGACTGACTATTAAACTTCATTTATCAATATCTTTTGGTTGTCTGTATACCCGTGAAGATCCGGGATAGAATAGGTCTTCAGCAACCGATGTTTGCAGTAAAAGGCGACTATGCTTGTAAGAGGCGACTAACGGGATCGGGTGGTCAGGTTCTCTGACTTGGTTGATGCATGTCATCATATCCCAATTGCATGGGTCGATGCTCATGATGTCAGTCACTGGATATTCTGGTCCAGACTCGATTATTTACAGACCGCCGTCATATAGCTGGAATATTGCTGAATGCGGCGTTAAACAACAAACAAACAAACAAAATGATACTTTCTTAGACACGCCTGTCTTACATTCATTCTTTTCATTCAATCCATCTCACGAGGTGGTTAGTCACCAGTACAACATTGCAGAAAGCAGAATTTCCATTAGTGAGATACTGTGTGTGGCAGAATATAGATAACATAAGAGCCGTCGAACTGTCAACTGAGGTGTCGTGATTTTAGTTCTTGTTAATGAATCCGCAGGCCGCAATATTTTGAAAAATAACATTCTAACAACACGACAACATCAATGACAGGATTTAATTTTACAGTGAAGAATTACCAATAAATCTTTTTAAAAAGGCTATGGTTTGTTTCCTGTCACTTGTTTATCCCCTTGAGTGACAAGTAAAGAGTTGATAATTGTGAAAATGTGAATTTTCTTAGGTCACAAGATGACATAATCACGGTATTTAAAAGAAAGCATAAATAATGCTACGAATACGTATTTTCTTTCTGATCTCTGAAAACCACGAAAACCATAGCGTCGAAGAGAATGTCGGGTATAACAATGTATTTTCACTCGAGTGAAATATCAATTTATTTGTACTTTCACACCAACGGAAAAGCACCAATCTCCCCCTTTCATTCTCACTGTACTAATTATAGGATATTTAAAATGAAATTGATTAACAAACAAAACAATTCATAACGCTTGGTGAGTATTAGGCGTCATGTCAGTCACAACTTGTTTGCAAACATGTATGGTTGTAGGCCGCTGAGTGCAGTGGGGAGCTGTGACTGGTGGCAGCGATAGCACACAGGTATGGAACGGGCTATCACCACGAGAAGCTTGATACATGTATGACTATCATTAACGAAGGAGCAGTGTAGCCAGCATACCTATGTCTGTACGTTATTACTGCTGTAACCACTGCTTGACGAATACCCGCCTATCACACAACGCCTGGCAGATCAACCTACCCACATTGGTGAGAACACCAACCTACTGTTATCGTCCACATTTGACGCTCGGACACCCATGTTTGCCAGATATGGTGATAGCAGCAAATCCATTCACAATTTCAATGAAACCATTACGTATGAATAGGATCTATTTGGCCAAGTCAATCGCTGAGACAGACACCCACCTGTGCGTGTTATTGAACAGCGTGGTACGTCTTATTGGAAAAGGGTTGATTTTAACGTTTGGAAATCTTCAACAAGTACCCTTGGATTGATACAGCCTTACTGTTAAGTATTTGAATCTCAGCATATGAGTTTTCTTTTTCGCCACCTGCTGTTATTAAGGGTTATATTGGTTTATCCTTAACCAACGTAAACATCAGTACTATGTCTTGAGGCTCGGGTGGCCCAGTCGTCTAAGGTGGAGCTATTCGCTGAGCAGAGTTGCAGAGACCTATTATCGTGGGTTCGAATCCCTGACTCGCCTTGATTGTGTTTCCATGTCTGTCACTACCATCCCAGTGATTTTGAGTTTCATTAAAGTGGTAAACATCCTACTTCAGCATTAAGTCATGTTTTCCTCACACATCAGTCTGACACGTCGTGATATAACTGAAGCACTGTTCAAGGTTCACTGTTTAAACCAAACTCTCTCTCACTTACAACACTTGGACGCCGTGATACAACTGGAATAATGTTAAAAGCAGCGTTAAACGTAACTCACTCACTCACTACAACACTTGGACATTTTTTTAGCGTTTATTGAATATAAGGACGCTAGAAATAGCCGTCCAATCAAATTACATTCAAGAGCCAGGGAAATAATGTGTGGAGTTCCTGGATTCAGGGTTTATATACAGCAGATCCATTGGATCTTCAAGGATTACACACTGATAACGTCTAAGAAAATGGGTTCTTAGTCCCTTATATACATGGTCAGTGAGTGTTTGAGTGAGCAATCTTGAACACAATGAACATAGGAGGAACATAGTTTTCAAGTTGACCACTTTCGTGAAACCCAAGAGCACGTGTATGCTGCTAAAAATCAAGAATCATAAGCATGACGAATGTGCGATTTGAACCCCCGTCCATTCTGACATGTCTTGGACGACTGAATCACATGTGATAATGATTGAAACCATGCTATTATTAATATACTTACAACAATACATATATTGATGCGCACACAAATAAAAGCATTTGTAAAGACTACATTAAAGAGACGAATATCGCTTATATCGACATCGGTAATCCCGGAAGACCTCTTATCCGAACATTACTCCTCGATTCAGTTGCTATATATTTCGATTTCTAATGTCAAAGCACTAAGTTGGATACATCGACCTCAAGATAACGCTAGATGGTATCATTATTAATACGCACAATAACATTAAATATAAGATGGCTTCGTGATAAATCGCAAAGAACAATGAAGAACGAAGCGTGGTTTATTTCACGATAAAACATTGTTCTATCATGACGTCATTTCTGGGGATTCGAACATGCGCTCTCAACTTGATGACGTCGTAAAGAGGACGACGTTATGTTTGAGAGGGAAGTGTCGATTGAGTTGTTCTCCATAGATGTAGCTGGACAGCGAAGATGAACGCAATGGCCGAACGATCGCACCCAAAAATGGGAGAGATATGACAATCGGTAATCGGAGAAAAGGTGCAGATAATGAACGTCAAAATTGTACATAAAATGGAGTTGTCCGGCATTGCCGGCGTCGGATTATATTCGGGGAGTCATCATTATTTTAAATATGGTTATATGTTGCAAAAGCTTGTACAATTTATTGACATCATAAAAAGGGTGTACAAGATGTTGATTACGCATGAGTTTATTCTCCCTGCAATGTTTTATTGTACGTTAAATAACTCCAACTCCGTTTATTTCTTCAAAAGAAATTCACTGTAAAAAGCCTTTACGTTCAAAACAAAACTCGAAGGTACCACCGAGAACAGTAAAATAGTACCATTAAATAAATCCCTCTCCAACACTATTCAGGCCATGGCAACACTATTCAAGCAGGCATTTGGACTCCCTGACCCATCAAGGCTTATGTCTCATGTTGGCCTGTAGGGTCCGCGCTGGTGGTGATATGAAGGGGTGACAATTCCCCACTATAAGTCCCTACTTAGACACCGGACACACAACAATGCAGGTCAAGGAGATATGAAAGTTCAGTAAAGTTAAGGACCATGTGTTTTATAGATCATAAACCATCGACTTAGTTGTGGTTCTTCGATCCAATAAAAAGAAGTTCTATTGCTCCAAGTCGATATCTCTCCGTCAAGATTTATCAAACCTTCAAAGGGGATCACGTGAGATGGATTTTCTAATTTCTAAGCATTCGAAGCAGCACACCTGCCTTCTGTATCTGACTTGCGAACTACGTTGCGGATAGGTCACATTCTTCCGTCTCAGTGGCGTCTTTTAATAAGACTTTATTTCCAGGGATTTATCTACTGGTCTAAACGAATTGTCAATGGCAGACGAAATGAGGGAAAAGATATTTTGTACAAAATTGGGACTTTCGTTAGTTAATAGTCCTTATTTCTTAAATTCAGGATTTTAAAATAGGCTATTCAACGCAAACCTTCAAATCTAAACACTTAAACCTCTTCTTGTTCATTGCTCCTGTTGTCAGAGAAATGCAAGTCACCTCGGACTACTTTGATTGGCTCATTTTTCAACATCCAAAGTTCGCGGAAGTTTCACCTGACGTCACATACGGAGGGTTTTGGAGATGTTGGCGGGGCAAGGTATCGAATCGTAGTGAAAGATCTGAATGAATGAGAATGAGTGTTTCTCGAAACTCGCAAAACCTGCAGGGTATATGGGACAGCATCTTCGTAAATAATCATGAGATCAATACCTTAAGTCCTAAAGCACAGTTTCAATGACGCTTAAATCAATATATTAAGCATCAAATAAGAGATTTTGTTGAAATAACAGGTGGTTATAAACATTCAGGCTAACTTCTTTCAATCTCGATTATCTTCCTATTGGGCGTATAAAGCAAAATAGGAGTCAAAATTATATGAATGAATCACTTAAAATCAGTGTTTGCAAAAGGGTAAGCATGTTCGGCCCTACAGGTAGCACCCGCCACACACACAGTCTGACTATATGTTGTTTGACAAAGCACCAGTTATACGACGGTGGCCTGCAACAATCCAGTTTGGACCAGACAGGCAAGTGATTGACAAAGCAATAGTACTTACAGTATAAGCCTTGTTAATTCGAATTCCGTTGTATCGATATGTCATTTTGGACGAAGTAACTTTCTGCCCCCGGCTATCCACATCAGAACTGTAGTCTAATAGTTCCACTCGCTTGTCTCGAACCAAGGATAACACGACATGTAGCCACCGGGTCCCAGGACTTCGAATTAACGAGGTTTCTTTGTATATTCAATATTCTTCGACCTATATGTAGACTTTAATTACAACATGTGATAAGAAAGTCCGAGAAAAAGAAAGTATACTTAAAAATTGGAGTTGACCATGTATAACATGCGTTATCAAAACGTTAAAGGCTCAAAACGATCACCGAAACATTGCAAACTTAAGATAGAAAAAAGCGACAAAACCATTTCCTTATTCAAAAGCCGAGTCAATTGTAAGACTCTGATACCCGTATCAACAACATCAAATACGAAAACTCTGATACCCGTATCGAATGCATCACCATCGAGTAACAATTTCGTGTTTGTTTCACCTGACGTCACATACTCTTATCTACCATCGAATATAACTGCATACTGTCTTTTGCCCACCAGTTAATGAAGCTGAAATCACCACATAACTTCAAGTAACTTGATGTTTCTCCCAGACAAATAAAGCATACGATGAGAACACGTCCGTGAAAGTTTTCAGGATGTGTGGATCAATCGACTTTACAATATTAAGCAACGATCTCACGTCGCCATAACGTCTGTCAAAGCTTGTAGGACTAATACCCAGGAGCAGGATGTCAAGATAGACTAGTGTGGACAGACATACGAGTATGGGCCATTTATATAAAAAAACCACATACCAGACACAATGCTTATGAGTCACTTCAACAAGAACTGATAAAAAAACCCCACAGTAATCGATACCTGCACCAAGCTATTGTACAAACAATGTTCTTCCTTGTGTGTGGCTTATTTTACGGTATATGTAGTAATACATTATTATGAAACTACTCGAGCAAATCTCTTGCCTGCCAAACCAACGGAATACTATGTGTAGGTTGATAGACGTTACTGACTGGGAATACCCTATAACTAGAGAGCTTTATGCTGTTTTGCTGAAGTAGGAAAATCACCTCCATGGTCGAGTGGATAGAGCGTCTGCCCTGAGAGCGGCATGGTGTCAGACCGAAAGACGTAAAAAGATGGTACTTGTTGTTACTCTGCCTGTTGCTAAGAGGATAAAAAGGACAAGCTGGCTTGTAGTCGGTGGGCTAACAATATGAAACACACACACACACACACACACACAAATACACGTACGTGCTTGCACGTTGCTATATGATTGAAAAAATCTTGAACGCGACGTCAACCTATTTCACCCCACTCTTAAGTATATAGCACTACTTAAATTTCATGAGGCTGCACCCCAAAACGAAATATTTGCTCATAATTATTCACATATAATAACTAGAGCAGATGTCTCATCAATGTTTTTACTTCTCGCCATGTAAATCTTGTTTTTACTACATTATCAACAAGAAGATTGTTGAAACATTCGATAACACGCACAGCGCCACTCCTTATGCAACACGACAAGCGAACAAAATCACTTCCAGTAGAACATTAATGAATCACGATTTGCCTGAACGTGACGAATTCAAAGAAAATGCAACTCCCTCAATTACCCTCTGAACGCTGTAAGTCGGGCCTTCGGTTCATACAAACAATCTAATCGCTGCGGGGATTCGATCTATCGAACAAGGTTGCAATAGTGAAATGCGGAATGCAATAGAAATCAATAGACCCGTATTGCACGTATTAGAGACATGCGTTTTGTACCACCACCCAATTACATGTGCATGGAACAGAGTTGGAAATATTCAGAAATTTAGATAATGTTTTGATAAATTACTAAAGTTTTAACTTTGATACGATAGTAGATATGTAGATCAACGACCTGACGCAAGTTTGAATGTGTGGATAGTCTATGGGGACAACGGGCGGTAAAGCGCCGAGTATAAACTAGAAGTGAGTAAGTGAGTGGTTTTACGCCGCTTTTAGTAATATGAGATCAAAATCAAGGTGGGGGACTCCAGAAATAGGCTTCACACATAGTAGAGTTAATGCAAACCACTAGGCTACCACACCGACCTTAAAACCAATAGGTGATAAAGCGTTCGATAAAGGTTTTACAATAACCAAAATTGTTTAGTTGTTGCAGTGAACAAAATGAGTTGGTCAGTACTTCAGTACTTACAGGAAGTGTAGAGGAGTACGTCATGCCAATCTACTAGAAATGTCTCGCGGGGTGAAATATCACCTCTTACAAGCACAGGCAGTTCTTTTACCCTTTCAGGGTCAAATGTCAACCATATCGCTCCGTGAACTAATAAAAGGGTCACTTATATCACAGGGCGATAAGCACTGGGGTAACTGGGTATCTGAGACACCGCGTTACCAGGCTGGACTGGGCGATCGAGTGGGTTGGCTGTGTTAAGTGGGCCCAAATGCATGTATAATTCAAATAATATAGACTCATGTTTTGGCCCAATTTGTCCAAAACTAAACAACATATTTAAATATGCACTGTAAGTAACAGCGTCTATCTGTTTCTGGTTGAATAATGTTATCTGTAAACAGTCTTTACATCTCTGATAATTTCCTTTAAAATTACGAAAAATACTTTTTCAAATAACAATCCCCTAAAAGTATAACTTCGTCAATAGTTAAATGTATTAATCATCTGTTTAAATAAGTATTCTTGACGATTAGTTACACACGTGATACAATTTCATGGTCTGGAATAAACTGAATGGTCGGCTACTAGAAACACGTATAAATGTTTTGCTGTTTGTTGGCTAAACGTTTATAGCCCCTATAAAGAGGACAACCATTCTGATATAAACATACAACCTCGATATAACACTATTTGATTAAGTCATATGTTCACTGTAGATTATGGCAATGGGAAAAATACATGAATAAATTATTGGCATTGCTAAGCGCAGGTTAAATATTGATAGAAGATTATTTGTCTATTTGTGTAAGTACGATATCTGTTTTATCACACCAACATAAACAGCCTTGTGAGAGTTGAGGTTGTTATCACCGAGATTACGAACACAAAGGATAACAACGATGTAATATCATAGCGATAAAGCATTCATCCTTTGCAGGATATATATTTCTGATGAAACCGCCTCCGAAATAAACCACTGCAGTTTAATACAGTCTGTTGCAATTGGTCTCTCTGGGCGTTGATAAATCACTACATCACATCGTAATCTATTCTACGTATATCCAGTGGCAACTGAGATTAAATATATATCTGTCGACATGACAGGACAAGATTGTTGGGTACACAGATTGTCAAAGGTAGACACAACAAATCGGAATTCAATGTTATTTTCGCAGGCATGTTTAAAAGGACCACTAAATAGTCAATACTCACCGGGCGGTCTCTCGACTAAAAAGCCCTATAGTCATGGACCCAGTGTTCCCCGCCCCGTTTGGGACCCATGATACCGTGTACATCAAAACACAAAGACATGTTTAACGTCTCACAGCTCATTCATCCTGGCAGCCTGATTTCTCCGCCATTGACACAAATTGACGAACGACGGATAACTTGTGAATAAGATTATAAATAGTCGTGATATAAGAGAACGATAATTAATTAAAACCTTGTTTACGAAGAGCAGTTCACCCATACCAGTTACGCTCATGCATTAAAACTCGGGTATCACTCTACCTAAATAAAAGCGACAAAACCCTTTCCATAATCAAAACATATCTCTCCTAAAAGCAGAGATTAGTGTACGATGTAGGTTATTTCACCAAAGAAACTGCATGAAAAATAGACGGCTTATGCATGACTAAAACAAAACAGTGAGTGGTACCTGTTATACATACGCAGGGCTGATTCTCACATATCCAGGGGGTGGCAAACCAGCACCTTGTCTGACACCACGCTTTACACACCACATGTTACGGATGAGCTTTCCCTGCTAGCCCAGGGTGGGGCAAGTCACTACTCACACGCATGAAACCTAACGCCTGTCACCGAGCCTCGAAGTCTCAGCCATACAAAGAATTGGCTATTCACTGACAGACAAAATTCAAACAAGATTGAAGTATTGATTTGCCACGTCTTTCAAGACTAGGGTAATTATGAAGTCACCTTTTCCCTTTTTTGTGTTGTTCAGTTCAGTCATTGTGTTACTAAGGTTCAAATAAGATCCATGTAAAGTTGATTTCTAAAAACGCTGTTTGTGGGTGCACAAGTTCAAAGGGTTCGGTGCAATCAACTTGAGTACTCAACGTGGCAACCACTCTACTCTGAAGCCTCGTATATCTAGTAGTTTCATGAATAGCTTCTTCAAAATTTGTTTCTTCATGAAAAAAGTCTTAGTAACTAAAATACATGTTTGCACGTGTGTACAGGCTCCAGCGCAACGTTGTGATTAAAGTTTAATATCACATACATTGTAAATCATAGCGACAATGGAGTTCATTGTCTCGTACATAGTCAATTTAAAGTTTAATCATTCAAATCTGTTTGGGATATCTAAAGATCGATTTGGTGAAAAAGCAACAATCATATTAAACACAGAAACAACATTTTTATATATAATCTGTGGTCACTTCAAGAAGAAACATGACTCTCAATGTGAGTGAGTGAATTTTGTTAAACGCCGCAGTCAACACTATTCAAGCTATATCGCTACGGGCTGTAAAAAGTCGAGTCAACCGTTGGATGATATTCTGAACAACGTCCTACGCCGTCGGGGTATGATGACGCCTGAGACGCCGAGCCTGACAACCTGGTCCACTATAGTCGCTTCCTTTTGTCATGCATATAATTGCTACCTGGGGGCTACTTATATTCCGAAATTCAAACCGAATTAGTCCAATTATAAACCATTATGTAATATATCTACATCAAGTATGCATAACTATGTCGACTTTTAAAAAACAATACAGCCATAATCATAATGAGAAATAAAAACAAGGAAAGCCATATTGACTCTTTTTCCCTCAGTGACAAAGTATTTGATCTCGGTCACGTGAACTAACAAAATCTCAACATTCTGACATGGGGGTCAGATAATAAGTGATGTCTGATGCAATTCCCTATTTTGACTTGTACCATATGTTCAGTGTTTCTTCATGTGAATAACTGACTTGCCTTTGCATGTGTCTGTGACGATTGCCACCGGTGGAGCAGGATACGCTCATCCCTGGTCTCATTACGTTTTGAAAGTTATTCATAAACATAAGGTTATCAATTCAGTCGGAACCGCACAATGGTTTAAAAAAGGGTTTTGTCGCTTTTATTTGAAGAATACTCGATTCTGACTGGTTGTGCAGGATATTCAGTTCCCGGCCCTGGTCAATCACGTAACAACATTATCAAACTGCTGGGTAAAAGAAAGTATACACCCATGTTTGACGGTGGCTAAAAGAGAAACAAACAAGAAACGGTTATTCGTTGGTTGTGTATTTGATACGGGTATCGTAGTTGTGTTTTGGACTTTTAAGTCGACTATGTTCAGCCGAATAAGACCGCCTCCGTGGTCTAGTGGTAGAGCGTCCGCCCGGAGAGCGGAAGGTCCGGGGTCGATCCCCAACCGTGTCATACCAAAAGACGTTAAAAGATGGTACTTGTTGTTACCCTGTCTGGCGCTCGACATTAAGGGGCAAAAACAAGGACTGGTCGGCTCTGAGTCAGTATACTGTGTCTGAGTGGGGTATTCATGTTAAACTGCGGCATGTTATCTAAGTGGGCTAGCACTATAAATCCGCATCAGTCCGGACTAGTACAAGCAGCAACACACACACACACACGTGCATGCACGTCTCTATATAAGTGCAATAATCTTGGACGCGACGTTAAACCCAATTTCACCTCACCTCACTTCAGCCGAATAACGTTTTGATAGCGTTTGTATGTTTTAAGTTAAATCCAATCCAAGTTTATCCTTTCTTTTGCGCGGCAGTTTAGTTTCAGTGATGACTATAACGATATACTTTGTACGCACAGTAGGATGCATATCTTAACAGTAAGGTCGCGACACGATACAAGGTACTCAACCTTTGTGATGCAAGAAGATATACTCCATCATTCAGGGGAATGAATGAAGCCCAACCAGAACATATTTAGGAGATTTAGATTATTAATGAAAAGTTGGCTGACACCTTTTGTACATACCGACAGTAATTAACATTTTACAATTTTTTAAAAATATAACCCTAAAATACACTTGCACTGTTTTGCATAAATATTATGAATCGTTACATCCCTAGTGGCAATAAGGGTGTATCATGAGGAAGTGATTTCAGTTAAATGCCACATTGATCAGCATTTCAGTTTGTCAAGGTGTGTCAGCTTAATCAGAGAGAAACACCCGAAGTGGTGCAGGTCTTGGATGTTTAACTCTCGTGAAACCCACGAGCATGTGTGTGGAATGCTGACAAATCAGTCATCGTATTCAGAGCGAATCTGGGATTCGAACCAACGATTATAGGATTCTGACAGCGAATCGCGACGACTCAAACACCTGACGGGTGACGCTAAATCTAGATTAACTACCTGTAGACTGAATGTAGAAATTTCTTCCCACTGCCAACGCATAACACAC
The DNA here is from genome assembly GCF_022045235.1 of Haliotis cracherodii. NCBI lineage: Eukaryota > Metazoa > Mollusca > Gastropoda > Lepetellida > Haliotidae > Haliotis > Haliotis cracherodii. Next base: position 70,973,724 of record NW_027266286.1, read on the forward strand.
AAGATAGTAATTACTTTTACATGGAAAAGTGCACGACCATGAAGCAAAATAAATGACAAATAGCAAATATAATATGTTTTCATGATTTGCAGCAGGAAGAGGCGTTATTTGTTTCTCATCCAATATCGGCGAATCGTTGATCTCGTACGCACAATCCCCATTGATGTCAAGAGATTGACAGAGAGGCCGGAGAAGCCAAGACGTGGACTGTGTGATCACTTAACTCTCTAATGTAGGGTTGACGACGGGTCACCAAATGTCCGTCTCTTAATCAATGAAAATGTTATTTCGGGTTGGGATCTGTTTATTATTACATTACCTTTCACGTGCTCCAACATTACTTTATCATACAAACAATATACATTTATGATGTACACAATATAGAAATTGTCATGAAAATGAAAAGGCTATATATGGAACTGCTCCTGTCAATGTAACGAATGCAAATTTCATGAGGGAGAGTATTAGACGAAACCATACCTTTGTTAACTGACTACTGTAACGATACTTTATATAGCGGTGAATTTCAATAGTAGATACTCAATTTGCAGGTACAGTCTCATTAATTAGCTTAGTAACATACATCCTTAGGTACAATGACAAATATGTTCTTCAAAACTTACATATCGTGATTATTGTACTATTCAATTTAACAATTATTATAGATCCATATTCCTGAGGATGTGAACAGACATGACTATTCTTAATGAAATGTTTACAATGTGATTGCTTTATGTACAGCTATGTATTTTACACTGCAAAATATAATCTAAAGTTGTTATATAGTTGTTTATTTTGGGTGTGGTTCCGTTAATCCAATGCACTTACCTTATCGAATAGTATTATCACCTAGCTATATCCAATACGACACCTTGAGTCACAGATCATTGTACAAAACAGCCAATTAATGAAGTATCGTGAAGTGTTTTCACCCCGTTCGACAAAAATACGAGGACAGTTCATACAGTTTGGAAACATCATTGCAAAACGTCATGTATTGACAATAATGCCGGGAATAGTACACACATATCGAGTGACAGACATTCAGGTTCGTCAAAGCTGCAAACTCGCAATTAATGCATGTATGGCAGGTGACAACGGACACCCGGAGCACCAAAGTAAGTGTAACAGGTGCTTATTATTTATTAACACCTCGCTGGTATATGTCTCCCCTGGCACCTATATTCTCATATATTAGCAGGTGGTGATAACGAGAACATTGATTCATCAGAACATGTCCACAGCCCCTCTGGGTAAGCAATACAATGGATATCAAAACTTTAGGACTGAATCAGCAACGAGTCACAGAAGTATCAAAGCCTATCTATCGACAAGGAGATCATGGACAGATACGGCATTGTTCATGAGAGCATGGGACACCCTTCAAAAGGCCCAGGCGTACCTTTATTAAACTTAAGAGTGCCTACCAGAATATTTTTGATCCACTTTCAAACTTTGTGAATGTCATTGTACCAAGAGCTTGTAATATGTACTTTATCCGCTAGCATTTCCTTGAGATAGATAATACCCTTTTCAATTGCATGTATATGGCTTGAACTAGTAACTGCGTTTTTATAATACCAGTCAATTGGTGCGAAAGTACATTCACCACATGAATCATCTGTCCACGGGATGAAATCGTTGTGTTTGTTTCTTGTTTAAAGACGCATGCAGCTATATGACGACGGTCTGTAAATAATCGAGTCTGGACCAGACAATCCAGTGACTGACATCATGGGCATCGATCTAAGCATCAATCTGACCATCCTGTCTTGTTATTCGGTTCATTAAGCATGTGTTGCTGGAGACTAATTCTTTACCGGATCTTGTCGCCCTGACTATAACTGGGTAGCAACATACCCGTGGCAGTGGGATTACGCCAGGTGACTGAGCCTGCATCACCTTGGGCACTCTTCCCACAATGAGCTGATACAGACATACTGTTCAACGCGGCATCAAATACAAGTCACCACACATATCCATCAATTGTCCATGAGTTGAGGACCCGTGGAGATCCGGGATAGAATAGGTCTTCAGCAACCTTGCCGTAAAAGGCGACTATGCTTGTCACAAGAGGCGACTAACGGGATCGGGTGGTCAGGCTTGCTGACTTGGTTGATGCATGTCATCGATCCCCATTGCGTGGATCGATGCTCATGATGTCAATCACTGGACTGTCTGGTCCAGACAAATTATTTACAGACCGCCGTCATATAGCGGGAATATTGCTGAGTGCGGCGTAAAACAACAAACCAACCCACCAGCCATGAGTTTAGACGACTGAACTTCTACAATATGGCAAACACACATTTCCTACATTTTCTAACAAAAGAAAGAGGACTAACTCGCTACTCGAACGTACTGACCATTTTGCAAAATATATTTACTCGGGGCAGATAATCGTTACTTTTTGGCAGCTCCTAAGTTATTATCCTCTTATAATCTATCAATATATACTCTTTTCTCGGCTCGGGCCATTGGTTGTTAAATTGATTAACGCTGGCAAATATTGGGCGTGCCTCGTGTCGTTCCCCTTGGTGATGTAATGCGCCCTATGAACAAGGGTCGATTTTTTCTGTAGCCTTGTGTGCCCATGGTGTATGGCATTGCTATGTTACTATGGAGCTACGTGTGGTGTTGTGACGTGTGTACATGTTGTACTGACATGTATATCAGCTCAGATCTCGTCGACACCCCGTAGACATGGAACATTGATAAAAACAATACCTGAAGTGTGAGAAGTTTAACGTGGCGTTCAAGATTATTGCATCTATATAGCGATGTGCTTGAACGTGTGTGTGTGTGTGTGTGTGTGTGTGTGTACACTACTGCCTAAAAGTTCATTCCCCTAACACGCGTTGAGAACGCGTGTAACACGCATGTGACACGGGTGCTCAACGGGTTGCACACGGGGTGAGCACCCGTTGGACACGGGTGTGCAACGGGTGTGCGTCGCGTGTGCAACCCGTTGCACACGCGTGTGCCACGCGTGTAACACGGGACCGGGTTCCAGTTGAAGTTGACAAATTTATCAAATGAATAGTGAGATAAAACAAAACAGTGAGATGTGAAATTTGAGTTAATGAGCGGCCATTGAGCTGTGCTCACCAGACCGTAAATACAAGGTCGGCCCATCTTAATTAGTGTTCGGTTGCTAGACTTTTATGGCATGAACCATTCCACTAGGGTCCAGTCTAGCCATTGTGGCTAGCCGACAGTAGAACAGTAGTGAATTTAGATGCGAGTTTATTGCTAGGGGAACCCCCGTGTTGACACGATTGTCGCGGGTTGGTAAATGTTCGCCATTAATAAAATGATTGTTTGTGGATTGCGAACATATTCATTTGCCCACACGAGTCATTCCATTTGATTGCAAATATAACGTTTTTCGTTCGCCAAATTTATGCTTTAGACAGTACAATTATGATATAGCCGTCACCACTACTAATGTCTCATTATTTCACGTAGGAATATGTCCCATTTCCCCACACCCCACTTTCTGTGTTGTATTTTGAAAGAATAAATAAAAGAAGGTTTTATGTGGGACACTTTTATACTAATTATAAGAGGATGTTGTAAATGTAAATGAATATGTCTGACAGTTGATAGAATTTGAGATCTTCACAATCACCGGGTGTGACCATGTTGACAGAATCTCGTTAGGGTTTGTGATTTTTACATTTGCCCAATGACCATGGTGAGTATTGCTGGGGATACCAAACGTAACAGTTTATTATTGGAGGTTGTGAGTACCTATACCACGTAGATAGGATATCTTTAGGATTTTAATCCTTCTTTGAGAGGCATTTAGAAGTTGGAGTACTACGTTAGGAGAAGATTTATGGGTGACTTTAATCCTTTCTTTCTCTGTGGGTAATCCTTTCATGTTGATTGGAGGAAGTCACTCAACCAGGTCATGACAGGTCGTGAGTTTACTCACGAACTACTGTGAGCGTTTTTGGCATGACATCTTTTCTTGTATAAACATAGAAACGATGCTCACTCACTCACTGTTAATCTTCTGCAGTTTGCTGGCAAAGTGGGGATAAACCTCAGTGTCAAAGACGATCAAATTTAGTTCGAATCCTTGTTTATATGTGACATCTCCCAAATGGGGACATTTTCATAAACTTGGCAAGTGATGATGAATTTTAATATTAATATTATTATAGTTTATGAAATTGTTAATAAAACTTTAATAAAATTGTGCTTCACTCTCACGAAAAATATATTGTTTGTGAGTAAATTTATATGCCACGTTACATCGGCATTTTTCAGTGATATTGGGACTACATGAAACATGGCTGGTTTTACATTTCTGATACAGGTGCTTGACTGACTGAGTAGTTCATGATCAATAAGATATGTTTAAATCAGTCAAGTTTGCAACAATAGATGAATAAGTTGATACATTTGGACCGCAGTTACCGATTACCAACTTAAGACATAGAGACAGGGAGGAGATATATAACCAAACCTATGATCCTGTTGAGACAGTTGACAGTTAGAACGTTGGATTAAATGACAGTAACTAATTTGAACATTCCCCAGTAATATCATAAAATACATCATAACTCATAACAGTCCGAGAGACAGCTTCCAGACTTATACTAGTATTGAAGGGACAATAGCTTTTGACAGTTTAAAAGTAAACTCACCTTAAGGTGCTTGGCAAGTCAAAACTTACCTCCCTGTATATGTTTTTTAGGTTTGACAGCAACTATGCTTGTAGATTTCATAGATAGACATGATTGGTTAGCTAGATGTTATTACAATAAGCGAAAATGTCTTAAAAGTCCACAGTTTGTTTAAAAGTACAAAACGTGTGTTATAGATCTATCAACGTTTTCTTTTATTGAACATAATATTTGCACTATATTGCTGTAAGCTGTAAATAATCTAGCCTCCCCATGTACGTAACTTACATATATTTATGTATGACCAGAACAGCAAATAAAGTTCTGGTAGATAGGTACCTCGGAGATTTAACGTGCGCTTTCCGACTTTAGCCTATCTCGCACACGGGGAAGCACTTATACTATTAGGGTAAAAAAGCGTAATGATTAAATAAAGAAGTGCAAACACCCCCCCCCCCCCCCCCCCCCCCCCCCCAAAAAAAAAATTAAGTTTAGTCCTTGTAGTAGTCTCTTGGTCAGCTTCTCATCCTGGGGGTCGGGATTCTGGTAGAGACTCTTGGCAAGGAGGGCGGCGGTATTGGCGACGAGGTGGTTTGAGGTCGGTACGCCACTACTCCGGAAGAAGTGGTACAAGTCTGTGTAGTTTGTGATGTCTTACTCGATGTCCTGTCCCCCCTTCTTGTGCACCATGACGAAAGGGACTCCTTGTTTGGCGTAGAGATATTCCTTTTGGGTGTTGATCTGGTCAACCTTGAGATCCGGCCGGGGCTTGTAGTGGTTGATCGGAATGTCTGATTTTTCCACTTGTAAATAAAGTTCTTTGGTATGACCTCTTTTATCCCTGCTGACGTTATCCTAATGTTCAATTTCAGTCTGCCTCACCAAGCGTAAGAAAGCATTGTACATGATAAACCACACTGATGCAATTTTCTATATATATATTTGTAGATATGAAGCATTCTAGTTAATTGTGGATACACTGGGCAGACAGAATTGTGTTTATTTCCAGGCCATCCTGATCGTCGTTTACTACTATAAGGTGTATGGTTGGAGGCAAGATCAAAGGCGCCGCACAGCATTTATTAGATAACAGACGGGGTCGTCCGTTTCGCTTTGAACAACCACCCCACCTGTCTGTAGGAGTTATATAATCAGTGCGCAAATAACTGTGTCAAGTCCACTGCCGGGCTGATGCGGTGTCAGTGTCAGCGATGAACATGAATGCCCAAATCATAGACCTGTAGCACTCACAAGTTGCTTAGCCAAAATATTTGAAAAGTGTATATTCAATTCTCTGATAACAGCAACTATAACCTTAGAAAAAGATTCAACATACAAACAATCAAATGTAGAACACAGACCTATGCTTATTATCATTTCTTCTGGATATGATCAACCTGCGGAACCCTCTATCCGATGAAGTAACTAATGCTCGCTCATTAAAAGAAATCAAATCCTCAATTAATCGTTCTGATGCAATTATTAATAATTTTGACTTCAAATATTTTCATAGATCATGCCAAATTGTCCACTGTCGCCTTAGGCTCGGCTGCAGTGACTTAAACGCTGATAAGTTTAGACGACATGTATCAGACATACCAGACTGCACTTGTGGATATCACCTTGAAGATGCAATTCACTTTTTCTATAACTGTTAAAAAATACGATAATATCAGAAACACTGTGTATTTCTACACACACGAGTATGGTCTAAACATGATATTACATGGCAGTAGTTAAGCAGTTCTACAAACATGACTCTTCTTAAATCAGTTCATGACATCATTGTCAAAAGCAAAAGGTTTGAGTAGCTTAATTTTATGCATGTAGTAAAGGAAAACTGCATTACCTTATTTCACAGACACCACTTGCTTCAGTGTACTGGCTTCGTGTATTTCATTTGTGCATTTTGTATGTTTATGTTCATCACTCTCTTATATATATATATATATCCAGCTGTTGTTAAGTTGTTACCTGGTGAGGTATTACATAAGCAAGTTTTGCTTGTTTACCGATCCAGATTTCTTTTGAAATAAAAATACGTTTAAGCCAACACAGCTAACCCTAAAACACATGATTGTAAACTATTCAAAAAGGAGCACTAATCTCTGGCTTCTTCTCGGGTGTCGAACTCAAACTCAAACTCATTTATTCTTAGAATAACATGACATACAATTATCTACAATTTTTATTATGTACAATTTAACAAAAATAATGAAAATAGGATACGTGGATACTAATACAATTTACCAATTGTATTGTACACATTGTTAAGGAATTTAGATAGGCCTTTTAGATTTCTTACACTGTTAGTGGTCATAATTTTCTTAAATGTTTGGAAACTTAAGATATTGCTTATTTAAGAGTTCATATCGCCGTTGGTGTAAAGCTTCACATCGGAATGAATAATGCAATTCATCTCCCACAGCGATAGAATCACAGAGTGGACACTGGCTGTCTTCCCTGGGAATGTTCAGCCATCGACCAGTTTCAACTGGTAATCCTTGGTTAGAAAGTTCTGAATTTTAGTATTGGGAGAAATATTGATTTTAAGAGCAGTAGATATTTCGCAAATGAAGGTTGATTCTTCAGGTAATACGACCTTTGGATTTCCGCTTGGGCTTACTAGCTGCCGTGAGTCAATTTGCTCGTTAACGCAACCGAGCGTGACAAGAGACTGGGCTACCAGTCTGCAAGGACAGCTAAATAAACTTACGCAGTTTTGAAAACTGATTGGTTACCCGTGATCTATGAAGATTTCAACAAAGGGCGCATGGTAATTAATTTCTTCAGCCTAAACAAACAGACAAATAACGGCGAAAGCTCATCGGATGTCGTTATTTGGAAATACCCCTGATTGTTACAGTTTGATAATAAAAAAAGTATCCCTGAGTGAAAGCATTTGCGGATTTCGGATTGCGTGGATGATACAATTACTACTCCCTTGTTGTCATCCACATTTTCTGGTATAACCCTACACTTCTGTATTTGTCGTAATTCACATGCTGCTCAGTTAATGAATTTATATTATGTATACTCAGTTGTAGCACCACTCAGATTACCGGATAAAGGTTCAAATTTGGTCTTTCTTGTAACTGGGGTAATTATTTAATCTAAATCCAGGTTTGAAGTGAGGTGGAATGTGAATTATGCACGTGGCAGCCCAGCAAGAGATGTATGATCAGTTGATTTACTTTTTTTGTAAATCAACTGATCATTCCCAGACATCAAAGGATCAACAGGAAATACGTTGATTGATTAATTACTGTTATCTTGCACAGTGGATATGTCAAAAGTAAGTGTTTACATGTGAAGGTAGGGTTACTAAACCTAGGGAATACACTCATATCATGGCGTGAAGTACAGATGTAAAAACAACATACTTTGTTCAAAGGGTAACCGATAATACACTGACTGGTTGTTCATTGTTATCTAACTCAATGTATGTTTTTAAGAACCGTGGACATTATAAAAATAGTTGTCACGTGGGCTTTCTCAGCTAACTTGGCACCTATGTGAAACAATTGAAACAAACTAAGTGATCAGTTAAGAAACCGACACGGGTTATAATATTCGATACATTTAAATAACGTTTAAAAACGATACATTTAAATATTTTAATATATTTCATATATATTCTAAATATTGTTTCCAAATAATTATTATTAAAGTATTTGATTCTCACATAGACATTTGACATCGAATAAGTATTTTTGTACAGCTGCAGACGCAATGGATATTGTTCCTTTATGTTGATATTCCCGGATACATTATAACTTTGGTAGGTTGTAATAATGATATTTGCATTTTGTTTTCATTCATTCGCTGCAGCTTTGAACAGAATCATTCTTGTTCCTTTCCGTTTGGTTGGGAAGTTTTTCGATGCGCGATAGACGTTGTTTTTACAAGTATTTTCTTTTGTAAGCGTGTATATGTTACAGTCAATGTGTAAAATATGATTCACTCAGGCAATTTATTAAATATCTAAATATTTCAGTCATTTTACAAATTGACTGAATAATCCATTCATTTATTTAACCGACTGACTAAAAATGATAAAGACGACCAAAAGAGCTTAAACACGTCACAATATATTAATTATGCTAAGAAAAGAAGCCAAACAATACAGAACTGTACTTGGTGATGATATTAAACATAAACAAATATTTGGAATTCGTTATCATATTAATAAAGATGGACATATTTTTCAGTTAATTTGTAAAATGAACTGAATATTTAGGTGTTTAATACATTTCCTTAGTGAAATCTGTTTACATTTTGAATGTAAACATATACACACGGTAAAATAAGCAATGTGCAGATGAAATATTTACTTTGTGTTGCAAGTCAAAATAGTGTACACGAAGATCGCACAATTACCAAGCAAGTGACTTATCAAAACTGCATCACCATTACCGATGCTCCCCACAAATATACCTACATTTCAAAAACTGTATTTCATTTTTGTTGATCAGTGTGACCATATGTCCTTCTACTTTCAATAAAAATGCGCTTACGAATGGCGAGCACAGGTCGCGAACAAGTCTAGATTTCTGCTATATCATCCGGGTACTCACTGAGAAAATACAGTAATGCACAGGTAACAACTACTCCCGCGGAATTGCTTTAGATCAGTGCTCTTTTGTACGTTGAAATACTATATATTGTGAATGCCAAAATGATGTATCAAGGATCAAGTAGAAGATACATTGACCGTTGCACTGGGAGTTTATTCAACAGACCGTGAAAATAACACTGCTGTATCTTATTATTTATTTTAGATGACGCAGTCAAAGCTCACTTCTCCTGGCGGCCATTATCGAACGGCCAGCTAAAACACAACCCCGCGCTTACGTCTACAGGTCTCTTCCTGTAGTACGGTAATTAGTATTCTCTCCCTCAAGTGTATCCTCAATGATATAACCCACCCTCATTAATTACATGCTGCTCTTTTCCAGCCTCACGGCTATGGAGCTGTGGTAAAGAGTCCAAGTCATCATAAAGTAATTAAGGTCCAATAAAAACAATGCGCCGCCAAACCTCATACATATTATCACTGAAAGTCGTACTACGGACGGTTAATGTCAAATCATAATAAAAGCATTTCAATTGCAATAACATGTTCCAGGACCATGTATTCTCTTAACACCATCGGATTTAGAAGCAATGGTCGTATAAAACAAAACACATCTATTTGATCACAACAGTATTCATGTTATTCCCACAAAATCACATAAAGAAAGGAGACATTAGGAAATACATGTGCATTATCATTTTTCGTCAGGATAACAAAATTTTCTCTCCTTGTTACCATCTCCAGGTTCAGCTTAAGACGGGTCCTCCTTTGGTCAAAAGTTTGTTCCCCCTCTAATGAGTGTGTCACGCGTTGCACACGAGTGGCGGACGGGGTGCACACCCGTGTGCAACGCGTTGCACACGGGTATCACACGCGTGACCAACCCGATGCACACTGGTTGCGTAACGCGTTGCCCATGCGTGTAAGGGGAATGAACTTCTAGGCAGTAGTGTATGTGTGTGTGTGTGTGTGTGTGTGTGTGTGCTTGTAAAGGCCGTTATAACGCAGGTTAAATAGTGCCAGCCCACTGAGATACCATGCCGCAGTGTAACATGGATGCCCCACTCAGACACAGTAAACTGACACGGAGCCGACCAGTCCTTGTTTTAGGCCCTCAATGCTGATCGCCAGGCAGGGTAACAACAAGTACCATCTTATAATGTCTTTTGGTATGACGCGGTCGGACATAGAACCACTGACCTTTCGCTCTTAAGGCAGACGCTCTATCCACTACACCTCGGAGGCGATCAGAATCACAACATAATATGAAAGCAATTTATACAACATTAAATAAAAAATAATTTGGATTTAAGAACGTCATTCCTTATTTACTGAGAAGAAATTCGGCATTATATTTCAAGGAACACTGATGCTTTATTTTACATCGTAAACGCGAATACGATAAGATTCAGTTCTGACCGGTTTGAACGAGCCAAACAACATCATGCAATGAAATGTGGTTAGTGCAGCATCATCAACTTCTGTGCTAATAAATTCGTATGTTCATTCCAATGCCCAGGCTTGCCGTAAAAGGCGACTATCCTCACAAGAGGCGACTAACGGGATCGGGTGGTCAGATTTGCTGACTTGGTTGATGCATGTCACCGTATCCCAATTGCGTGGATCGATGCTCTTGATGTCAGTCACTGGATTGTCTGGTCCAGACTCGATTATTGACAGACCGCCGTCATACAGCTATACTTTTGCTTAGTTCTGCGTTAAACAACACACCGACCAACCAAATCCAATGCCGACTGGATAGGGAAGCAATGTTCTTTCCACACAACCCAGCGAGTTAGGAGTGACTGTTGACAATATTGACCCAACAATGCACTCAACGCTATATAATAAACATAACACGTTTCAATTGAACAATTGACTTGTCTTTGCATGTGTTTGTGACCGGTGCCTTCGTTGGTGCGGGATATAGTCGGGATCATACGATTGATTCTTCTTTAAGAAGAGATTTCGTATCATCATGGAAATGTTTTTTGTTGCTTTTATATGTATTGCAAAACATATTGGGTAGTACAAAGTCGTGAATACATGACACTTTTTATGGACAGCAGATTCTGTTGTTCTTTGTCACGACGTTTCAGAGCTACTTCCTGATTCTTCATCATGTAAATGCTTGTACTTTTGTAAAGTCATACTGGAAAAAATACGGTCTTTGTTTATGTCTGTGTATTATTTACCCTAGTTACCTTAGTGCCACCGGACAAGGTACACAATAGACGCACGGTACAATATTGGAGGTAACATAGGATCTCAGCTCAATAAAAGAATCAGTGGCCCTGGTTCTGTAACCTTCTTCGAACATCAATATGAAAAGACAAGAAATTCAATACTCCTTCTCGTCGTCTTGCCCAAACAAAGCGTGCAGTGCAGTCAGCAACGTGGGATTAGAAGGTCGCAGTCCTTGCCTTACATTCAAAATGACAACCTTGCAAAACACGATTAAAGTATTACGAACAATACGATTACACGCACGTGTAATCCCGTGCTGAGCTTAGTGGCCCTGTTGTCCTCTACCTGTGCGCGGAGCAAGTGCTGGCTGAGACTCGAGTGTAGGGCTGTTAAATCAAGAGCTGGTAGGAGATCAATACCCGCCAAATTTACGACTTAAGGTGTGACGAGTCAGAGAAGGGTATAAATCTACTTGGCGTCACGGAGGGCAGGAGAACAGTTTGTGTGTCACATAAAGAAAGTGAATGTTTGGGTGAGTGCGTGAGTGGGTGGGTGGACGAGTGAGTGGGGTTTTTGGTGAGCGGATGGACGATTGAGTGAGCGAGTGAGGGAACACGTGGGCTTTTTGGGGGGATACAGTGAATACTCGTAAACTCGAAGTCCTCGGGGTCAAAGAAAGTACATCAAGTTATCCATAGTTCGAAACAAGCAGAGTACAGATAATGGCTCACAGTGCCGATAAGGGGTCATAACATGTCATTTATCCTCTCTTAGATGATTGCTAAGTCTGTCGCTGGAGCAAATAAGACTTCAACAGCGATCTATGTTGAAAGCCTTATGTGTGAGATTACATATATCACATTATGTAAACTGTTGAAATACGCTGTGTAGTATCCGATATAATTCTACTGCTATTACGTGGGAGACATGTTGGGTTAGGCTGGATGAGGTTTTGACAGATTCAGAAGATGAGTGAATGTCCTCTTCGGATTAACAGGCAGTGCGTTTCGACAACGCGGTTGTTCGATCCCGATCTCTGTTCTGGTTTCACCGAAAAAACGTATACAGACATCACTACTAGGGTACCATTCACTAATTAACCATATCTATGTGTTTTGCATAATTACGTGTAAGTAAATGAATGCAACTCCCTTAAAAGCTTGCCATGCATAACTTGTCCACGTATTGGTTCGTCGATCATATATGCATCTAACGCCCTAAAGGATGTAACGCCCTGAAGGAAGTATTGCCCCAAAGGACGTAACGCCCTGAAGGATGTAACGCTCTGAAGGATGTAACGCCCCAAAAGATGTAACGCCCTGGAGGATGTAACGCCCCAAAGGATGTTACGCCCTGAAGGATGTAACGCCCAAAAGGATGTAACGCCCTGAGGGATGTAACGCCCTAAAGGATATAACGCCCTGAATGATGTAGCGCCCCAAAGGATGTAACGCCCTGAAGGATGTGACGCCCCAAAGAATGTAACGCCCTAAAGGATGTAACGCCCCAAAGGATGTAAAGCCCCAAAAGATGTAACGCCCAAAATGATGTAACGCCCTGAAGGATGTAACGCCCTGTAGGATGTAACGCCCTAAAGGATGTAATGCCATAAAAGATTGGTTTGCATGTTGCTGTTTGATGTTAAATGCGGTTTAATATAATGCTTAGAGATATTTCCCGTGTGGTTGATGTTTCAGCATGTTACCATGCTTGAAATATAATGTTCGTGTGGTTAACATAATGTTTAAAATACTTTGTCCGCATGGGTAAGTGCTTTAGTTAATGCTTTATGGGTTGTTTATACACAAACCATGCTTATATATGCCAGAGAAAAATAATTAAAACCATTGTTTTCTTCATCATATTTAACATATAAAACGTACTTGAAATTATGTATTCATTTAACATTTGCAAAATGGAAGATCTTGGATTACTGTAAATCGGCATATTTTGACCAAAGGCAAGGATCATTCGTAAACAATGCGGTGCAAAACAACATCATTATATTAGGTACAATTGTACTAGAAAGGTATGTCAACAGCAATGTTCGTCATATTAAGCACAATACATTACTGACTACACTGTAAGCCAGATGTGCTATTACTAGAGTAATTCTACAGAATTACAATGCCAGCAAGCCAGAAGCTTTGTATCCTGTACAATTGTTGAGAAAGTGAAAGGCAAGTATGTGCCATTTGATCCCCGAGAAGGCCTGGCAAGGGCTATTTATCTCGATAATGTCGCTGTCATGTCATGCGGGACCTTGTACAATACATCCAGGTCTGACGTTTGTCACCTTGCCACCTTGCCATATGGCATGTAGGTAGATTGGGGTAGAGCTGTACCAATTGGAATCATGTCTACTCACAGTAATGGCGTACGGAGGGTAGACAGACACACGGACATACACAGACAGACATTTAATCAAACAAGGTTAAAACGTCAACGCCAGAGAATAACAAGCCTCGATTATTTGCTCAAACAGATCCATTGGGAGCAAAAGGCACAATAGCGGTGAACATTATATAAATGATCACTGAGGGTCAGCGATGCCACCAGGTGTTCATAAAAAGGGTAAACATGTCCTGCCCAATCGATACCAGAAGGCCATCTGCCAATACTACATACAAAGATATGACGGATATACCAATGTGCATGCTGAGATATATCTATGTATTATGGGTTTCCGTCATACATATACTTTATCTGAAAATAAGCCAAAATTCTATTGTTCATGACTATGAGTAGATTCCATGAGCTTTGGTTAATAATATTCTTAACACGATGAATTAACTGATATAATTGAAGCGTGTTTCCGTTGAAATACAAGCCTTCTCGTGACAATCATTAGCTGAAATATCTGTTCTGAAATACCCACAGGCTTTAACAGATAATATGCAAATCTGTGTACTTCGAGTTACGTTTATAACAAACCATATGAAAGATAACAATATATCTGACTGCATCCGTTTTAATCACAACTGTTTAATTCATGTGCCATCAAGAAATATTTAGTACAACGGCACGCATCTATTCACATCGAACTACGGCGCCTGAAATTAGACAATGGTCCCCTAAAATTGCATCGTATCATGTTTCATATCACGACAGTAATATCGAGATTGGCATGATATAAGTGTATTATCACAGCCCTACCCCTAGGTCAGTATAACAAGGGACCCATGACCTACAGCTCTGGTATGTTATCGAGATTGGCATGATATAAGTGTATTATCACAGCCCTACCCCTAGGTCAGTATAACAAGGGACCCATGACCTACAGCTCTGGTATGTTATCGTTATATTCCACAACAATGCTGTACATTGTGCCCAGGATATCAACTGTCAGTGAGGGTGCTATTGTTATCAGCACAGCTAGAGCCGTGACCAGCGAACACTAAAGGAGATAGCCGGCAATACTGAACAAACATTGGTTTTGATATAATATCCTACAATGTCACAGAAATACACGTAATCGCGATACAAATGTAGGAGGTATTGTGATAGAATCTGTTTTGTCAACATGGAAAAGAAAATATATGTAATATATATATATATCACCGTTTAGTTGATGTAGGTTTATGTAAAGGTTTAAATATATTCTTAATATCAACAAATCGTTGATGAATCCTTCATAATTTGATCTACCTTCCTGTCCACACAGCTGCTGAGTTTCTTTTGGACGAATGCAAGTAGAGAGTGAGTTGGTATTATTTTACGCCGCTTTTAGCAATATTCCAGCAATATCACGGCGGGGGACACCAGAAATGTGCTTCACACATTGTACCCATGTGGGGAATCGAACCCGGGTCTTTGGTGTGACGAGCGAACGCTTTAACCACTAGGCTACCCAAAAGCCCCGCAATGCAAGTATTCCGCGAGTGCATATGCGCTGTACAATATGCAACCGCAGCAATTAAATGATGCACACTATATACTAAACTCTGCATCTTTGCTGCCATAATATATTAATGAATTCTAACCATGCATTAAACATGCTCCAGATAAGCTGCGTGTCTGCGTAAAATCCGTATTGATAATAATTACCAAATTAATTTTGAGTTGCTTGTGGCCATAAATCCGCATAAATGATTTTTAAAAAAACCCCAAACAAATAGCACTACAACACTGCATAATTAACCAATGGCACTTTCAGCTTGCGTGCCTGTATTTCATTATAGATCCTTTTTTACTGATCGAATGCAGGTATCACATTCATGGACTACACTGCAGGGAAAAATGCACAAAGACGTCTTGCTGAGCGTAACATATATCGTGTTATGAGCTTATGTCATATGTTACACACTGAGGGCAGCAGATGAACAGATACAAATTAGAAGTCGTCTGAAACAGCATTTCAAGCAGAATTGTTTGGAATATATCGTTGGTTTAAATACACAATAGACCGACCCAAGGAAGCCAAAATATATTGAATACCGAGATGAAAATATCAATACCCAATGTGAATGTTTATATGAGCGTATTTACTCAATGGGCCCAAACCTGGATATCTGCATGCATGGTACATAACAACAGAGTGCCCGTGTAATCCAATCTACGTTAAGTACTTCTCTCCTGGGTTCCCTTGAACGTTAGTGTTATCGTCTTTACATTATATCCACAGCTGCCATGTATAGATCCTGACAATACAGAGTACTGTTGCATACTAATATATGAGACACTGTGTACAGAAGCAAAACCCTTACTCCTGACTTACATATAGCGATGATCCCTTGTCAAACACACAATGGGCATACGCAGGACGAAAATCCTTGTTTATATTTATAGGCATAATTAGTGTCACAACCAAAACTTAGAACTGCACTTAAATTATTCACAACAATGTTTCCTATTTACATTGGGTAATGACGCAGCAAGATCCTCCTCGGCGAACTTAAACGTCACATAAAGAGCTAGAAATGTGTATGTGAAGTTGCCATGGCAGCCATACCCATACACATGACCCACCATCTCGTATTCAGTGTATGAAAACAAAATAGTTTCATAGTCTTTAGTAAACAATGACTGGCATATAGCACCGTCTTAGTTACTACCTTCTGTAACAAATCAGATCAAAGGGGCGTGAAAAGGATCCATATAAACCCTGACTTTTTTGCACTGTTTTCATGAAGCGAACACAACTAAGGGGGCCACCATTAGGTATTCTAGCAGAGGCTGTGGCCTTCGGTATCAACAAATGCCATATGTTCTGAAAATAATATATCGCCATAATTTTTATAACGCATGCTTGTAAGATATATGTTTCGTTTTACAATTGCACTAAATATAAAATGTCAACGCCAGAGAATATTGGTCTTGATTATCTGCCCAAACAGATTCCATTGGTCGAAAAGTCGAAATAGCAGTGAAAATTATATGAAAAAATCACTGAAAATCAGTGATGACACCAGGTGTTTGCGAAGAGGGTGAGCATGCCCTGCCCTATCGGCAGCACCCGCCACTCACACAATGTGCATAACAAAGTAAGTGTGTTTTGTTGCCTGGCTCCTCCTTTGAGGGGAAACAATTTTATGTCTTCAACACCTGACGGAAGTAAAGTTTGCCGCAAACAAAAATGCCAGCTCCTAGAAGGAATACTAAATGGTCGATCCTTAAATCAATCACAATTTCTACTTACCTTCTTACACGTCCCTTGGATCTGACCCATAACACCTCCTCAGTTCGGGTAGTAATTAAAACTAGTAAAACCACCTGCCTATACGCACTGTGTATCATGTCACAATACCACCACGGAGAAATGAAATACAATCTTATTTCATTGCAGGTTTGTACATATGATTAAGGAACGAGTGAGATACCTTGCCAGAAATACCTAACGACCCCCTAATCTTGTCTTTATCAAAGCGTGTCAACAATCGGGACCTCCCGTCCAACTCCACAAGTCTACTTGTACGACTCATGGCAAACGCCTTCATAAATGAAATGACTGCTCACAGAACAACACATTTTGACCAAAGGCAAGGATCATTCGTAAACAATGCGGTACAAAACAATATCATTATATTAGGTACAATTGTACTAGAAAGGTATGTCAACAGCAATGTTCGTCATATTAAGCACAATACATTGCTGACTACACTGTAAGCCAGATGTGCTATTACTAGAGTAATTCTACAGAATTACAATGCCAGCAAGCCAGAAGCTTTGTATCCTGTACAATTGTTGAGAAAGTGAAAGGCAAGTATGTGCCATTTGATCCCCGAGAAGGCCTGGCAAGGGCTATTTATCTCGATAATGTCGCTGTCATGTCATGCGGGACCTTGTACAATGCATCCAGGTCTGACGTTTGTCACCTTGCCACCTTGCCACCTTGCCATATGGCATGTAGGTAGATTGGGGTAGAGCTGTACCAATTGGAATCATGTCTACTCACAGTAATGGCGTACGGAGGGTAGACAGACAGACGGACATACACAGACAGACATTTAATCAAACAAGTATGAAACGTCAACGTCAGGGAATAACAAGCCTCGAATATTTGCTCAAACAGATCCATTGGGAGCAAAAGGCACAATAGCGGTGAACATTATATAAATGATCACTGAGGGTCAGCGATGCCACCAGGTGTTCAGAAAAAGGGTAAACATGTCCTGCCCTATCGATACCTGAAGGCCAACTGCCAATACTACATACAAAGATATGACGGATATACCAATGTGCATGCTGAGATATATCTATGTATTATGGGTTTCCGTCATACAAATACTTTATCTGAAAATAAGCCAAAATTCTATAGTTCATGACTATGAGTAGATTCCATGAGCTTTGGTTAATAATATGCTTAACACGATGAATTAACTGATATAATTGAAGCGTGTTTCCGTTGAACTACTAGCCTTCTCGTGACAATCATTAGCTGAAATATCCTGAAATAACCATAGGCTGTAACTTTAACAGATAATATGCAAATCCGTGTACTTCGAGTTACGTTTATAACAAACCATATGAAACATAACAATATATCTGACTGCATCCGTTTTAATCACAACTGTCTAATTCATGTGCCATCAAGAAATATTTAGTACAACGGCACGCATCTATTCACATCGAAATACGGCGCCTGAAATTAGACAATGGTCCCCTAAAATTGCATCGTATCATGTTTCATATCACGACAGTAATATCGAGATTGGCATGATATAAGTGTATTATCACAGTCCTACCCCTAGGTCAGTATAACAAGGGACCCATGACCTACAGCTCTGGTATGTTATCGTTATATTCCACAACAATGCTGTACATTGTGCCCAGGATATCAACTGTCAGTGAGGGTGCTATTGTTATCAGCACAGCTAGAGCCGTGACCAGCGAACACTAAAGGAGATAGCCGGCAGTACTGAACAAACATTGGTTTTGATATAATATCCTACAATGTCACAGAATTACACGTAATCGCGATACATATGTAGGAGGTATTGTGATAGAATCTGTCTTGTCAACATGGAAAAGAAAATATATGTAATATATATATATATCACCGTTTAGTTGATGTAGGTTTATGTAAAGGTTTAAATATATTCTTAATATCAACAAATCGTTGATGAATCCTTCATAATTTGATCTACCTTCCTGTCCACACAGCTGCTGAGTTTCATATTGGACGAATGCAAGTAGAGAGTGAGTTGGTATTATTTTACGCCGCTTTTAGCAATATTCCAGCAATATCACGGCGGGGAACACCAGAAATGGGCTTCACACATTGTACCCATGTGGGGAATCGAACCCGGGTCTTTGGTGTGACGAGCGAACGCTTTTAACCACTAGGCTATCCCACCGCCCCGCAATGCAAGTAATCCGCAAGTGCATATGCGCTGTACAATATGCAACCGCATCAATGAAATGATGCACATTAAATACTAAACTCTGCATCTTTGCTGCCATAATATATAACTGAATTCTAACCATGCATTAAACTTGCCCCAGATAAGCTGCGTAAAATCCATATTGATATTAAATTACCAAATTAATTTTGAGTTGCTTGTGGCCATAAATCCGCATAAATGATTTTAAAAAACCCCAAAACAAATAGCACTACAACACTGCATAATTAACCAATGGCCCTTTCAGCTTGCGTGCCTGTATTTCCTTATAGATCCTTTTTTACTGGTCGAATGCAGGTATCACATTCATGGACTACACAGCAGCGAAAAATGCACAAAGACGTCTTGCTGAGCGTAACATATATCGTGTTATGAGCTTATGTCACTTACACACTTAGGGCAGCAGATGAACAGATACAAATTAGAAGTCGTCTGAAACAGCATTTCAAGCAGAATTGTTTGGAATTTATCGTTGATTTAAAATACCCAACACACTGACCCAAGGAAGCAAAAATATATTGAATACGAGATGAAAATATCAATACCCAATGTGAATGTTTATATGAGCGTATTTATTCAATGGGCCCAAACAGTACCTGGATCACTGCATGCATGGTACATAACAACAGAGTGCCCGTGTAATCCAATCTACGTTAAGTACTTCTCTCCTGGGTTCCCTTGAACGTTAGTGTTATCGTCTTTACATTCTATCCACAGTTGCCATGTATAGATCCTGACAATACAGAGTACTGTTGCATACTAATATATGAGACACTGTGTACAGAAGCAAAACCCTTACTCCTGACTTACATATAGCGATGATCCCTTGTCAAACACACAATGGGCATACGCAGGACGAAAATCCTTGTTTATATTTATAGGCATAATTAGTGTCACAACCAAAACTTAGAACTGCACTTAAATTATTCACAACAATGTTTCCTATTTACATTGGGTAATGACGCAGCAAGATCCTCCTCGGCGAACTTAAACGTCACATAAAGAGCTAGAAATGTGTATGTGAAGTTGCCATGGCAGCCATACCCATACACATGACCCACCATCTCGTATTCAGTGTATGAAAACAAAATAGTTTCATAGTCTTTAGTAAACAATGACTGGCATATAGCACCGTCTTAGTTACTACCTTTTGTAACAAATCAGATCAAACGGGCGTGAAAAGGATCCATGTAAACCCAGACTTTTTTGCACTGTTTTCAAGAAGGGGGCCACCATTAGGTATTCTAGCAGAGCCATTTTTATAACGCATGCTTGTAAGATATATGTTTTGTTTTACAATTGCACTAAATATAAAATAACAACGCCAGAGAATATTGGTCTTGATTATCTGCCCAAACAGATTGCATTGGTCGCAAAAGTCAAAATAGCAGTGAAAATTATATGAAAAAATCACTGAAAATCAGTGATGACACCAGGTGTTTGCGAAAAGGGTGAGCATGTTCTGCACCACCGGCAGCACCCGCCACTCACACAATGTGCATAACAAAGTAAGTGTGTTTTGTTGCCTGGCTCCTCCTTTGAGGGGAAACAATTTTATGTCTTCAACACCTGACGGAAGTAAAGTTTGCCGCAAACAAAAATGCCAGCTCCTAGAAGGAGTACTAAATGGTCGATCCTTAAATCAATCACAATTTCTACTTACCTTGTTACACGTCCCTTGGTTTGACCCATAACACCTCCTCAGTTCGGGTAGTAATTATAACCAGTAAAACCACCTGCCTATACGCACTGTGTATCATGTCACAATACCACCACGGAGAAATGAAATACAATCCTATTTCATTGCAGGTTTGTACATATGATTAAGGAACGAGTGAGATACCTTGCCAGAAATACCTAACGACCCCCTAATCTTGTCTTTATCAAAGCGTGTCAACAATCGGGACCTCCCGTCCAACTCCACAAGTCTACTTGTACGACTCATGGCAAACGCCTTCATAAATGAAATGACTGCTCACAGAACAACACACATATGCCCTGACCGACTACTCTTCCTTGACTTGGATAGCCAAGGCTATAGACGCGTACTATGTGTAAAGAATATGGATACAAAGTGTAAATGGACGTATTCAGGGAGTAGCTATAGTGGCAATACAGCACAGAAACGACCTTTCGTGTTAGAAATGAATAGGGCAAAGAGACCAACCTTGCCTTACTCAAGTAGAAATTTCACTTACGTTACTCCAATAATACCCGGTGAACTTTAAATAGGCAATAAACCTACCTGTTAATATACTTGTGATTCGTAGGTCTTATGAAAGACATTAAGAGTACTAAAGAGTATTCTAACATCACCGCATATGGCATCACAACGATTTCTTAAAGGGGGGTTCAAATCTTGAAATGGTACAATACTGTATTTCCAAAGACTTATTGGTATTCATTATCAGGTCCGAATAAACCTTTCTATCCCAGTCTGAATGTTGTTCGACAGTATTGACCTGACTTTGTGTATCTGGACTCTTAATCGCGAAACGACGGTAAATGGGCATGACTTATTTTGAGCAGCGATGTCTTGGACTATATTTATTCACTGGATGTTACCATCCAACACACTGTATTGTGTAAACAACACCGCATTTCTTGCAAGGTGGTACTTATGTTTTCGTCGACAGCATAGCTATGTCAATTAAAGCCCTGTATGGATTCCGAGATAGAAAAGATCCCAGTGGCCAATGCTTGTCGTAAGAACTGTCCACAGAGAATGGGTGGTTTAAATGTGTAACCCGTGTTATATTGCACCGATGGCTTGGGTCGTTCCTTTTGCTATGCGATGGGGCAGCTTTGTGATTAAAGCGTTCGCTGGTCATGCCGAAGGTCCAGGTTCGATTCCCCACATTGGTACAATGAGTGAAGCCAATTTTCTGGTGTCCCCCGCCGTGATATATATTAATCGATATTCCCGAACAATACTAAAAGCGGCGTCAAACCAAACTCACTTTTGCTATCGATATGAACCACTGGTTTGTCCGGCCACACTTGAGTATTAAGTGTTTGCCGTGATTTTTGAGTATGGTTTTACGCCACTTTTAGCAATATACCAGCAATATCACGGCGGGGGACACCAGAAATGGGCTTCACATATTGTACCCATGTCGGGAATCGAACCCGGGTCTTCGGCGTGACGAGCGAACGCTTTAACCACTAGGCTACCCGACCGCCCTGCCGTGATATGTCGTGAATACTGCAGACAACATCGTAAAACAAACATCTACACTGCCACTATACGGTTTGAGGTATTACAAGTCGTGTCTAATCACTTTGATATTGAATATGTGTCAACAATGACATAGCCTAATCAAGCGTGTAGGGCATGCAGGATTTATCCATTAGGTTCCATAAACCTCCTACTCCCAGCTGTCGTAATTAAATGTTTTGTAAACACAATGTGTGCTCTGAGCATGTATACCGGATGATGTTTATGCTAATGACTACTCAACCTGTGTGTGCTAAATGATATATCCCCACACGTATAACATGAATATGTGTTAAAAGGCTTATCAGCAGGTCTTATCGTTTCTGGTCAATAAAATCTTTACCGTTATATTGGCACACCATTCAATGTTTATGTGCTTTGGTTGTAGCTCCTTGGTACGTATATGCCATATTTTCTCGGTAGAAGTATACGTACTCCGCCATCACACTACACTGAGTAAGTAGCTCTCTGCTTAATGGTATGCCTTACTTGACTTACGCCCCTTGTGGATTCCATGTCAGAGTAAGGGCGGTCACGTAGCCTAGTGATTAAAGAGTTCGCTCGTCACGCCGAAGACCCGGGTTCTATTCCCGACATGGGCACAATGTGAGAAGCCCATTTCTGGTGTCCCCCGCCATGGTATTACTGAAATATTGCTAAAAGCGGTGTAAAATCATACTTACTCACCCATGTCAGAGTAGGCCCCAGCAACTAAATGGATCGGGTTGGTGACTTAGTTTATTGCGTGTCATCGTATCCCTATAACGTTGAACGTTGCACATAATACCAATCACTGATTTATCTGGTCGGGATTATATTCTTTTCTGTCAGCCGTCCTACCTGGACTATTGCTGAGTACGACGGTAAAAGACAAGCAAATAGACGGGCTTGATTGGCCTGTTTAATAACTTCCTGAAGGGACATTTCAAGCAATTGTGGGTGAGTATGGTTTTACGCCGCTTTTAGCAATATTCCAGCAATATCACGGCGGGGGACACCAATAATGGGCTTCAAACATTGTACCCATGTCGCAGAACGAACCCGGGTCTTAGGTGTGACGGGCGAACGCTTTAACCACTAGGCTACCCGACCGCCCAAGCAATTATGGACTTAAACATTGCTTGATGTATAGAATGGTAGGGTCTTGCTGGTTTGCAGCCCGAAAAAGCTGCATATAATCCTGTCCATCAAGAGGGCCTTTCGGAGTGAACGAGTGAGTATGGTTTACCCATGTCGGTTATCGAACCCGGGTCTTCGGCGTGACGAGCGAACGCTTTAACCACTAGGCTACCCGAACACCCCAGGGCCTTTCGGGATGCCTGGTTCCATTTCATTTTTTTATGAAAGGATTATCTAATCAGGATTAGTGTCTCAAGATCTCAACAGTAAATTCAGACTTTCTGGACGTCCGCATCACCTATAAGGTAATTAGGTCTAAAGTTGTTGTTGCTCCGGTTACGCATCGACACAGAACATTAGTCAAAAAAAATTTCATTGAGTGTATGGCAATTATGAATCTAATCTGTTTTAAGGTTGTATTTTGAAAATGATATTTGTTAAACAGTTAGTTTGTCAACCAATCGACACACATGGATTTGAAATCCATGTAATCGAATTGACAACATGAAGCCTCAGGATTTGTTCAGTTAAGCGATTCTTCAAACAGTTACCTAACACGAATGTTTAGTGATGTCGACCAGCAGCTAAGTGCTGAAGCGTGAGATCATGTATCGATATCGTAGCGTTAGATAATTTATCGATATCTTAGGGTTAGATAATTTATCGATATCGCATCGCGTACACCGTACGTCAAAAAAGGACAATTTTCCGTATGAAAATAAACTGTAAAATTGTAGTCTATCACATTTTAAAGGTATTAAACTAACATTAATGGTAATGTCTTTAACATACCATTGATACCATACCATATACATACTATTGATTCAAGTTACAACTTCTGATGTATGGAATATCTTATAGCGATCTTACTATCGCGATACATTTCGTATCGTGACAAAATGTATCGTACAGCCCTTTACAAAATCCTTCATTACAATTCCATGTAACGGTGTTAACAAAACGTGCTCGGCGTACTCAATAATGTACTCATTAAGGTCAATTTGAACTATTCAGCTGAATTGCTGCTGAAAAGAAAAGCTGCTTGAAGTTATCCGTCACAACTAACCACAAGTTAATGCGGATAAATCTATCACCGTCAAATCCCCTATGATTAGGAATTAGTAACCTACCTGTGGTACACGTCTTAACGCTGATACACATATCAGATTAATCAGAAATAAAGCACTAAGCTACTCAGATAATGTCTTGGCTTCCGACCCAAATCTGTTGATATGACATGTGTGTGGACGGGGTTAGTGACTGTGGATCAGAGTTTGACAGAAATGGGTTTAGAACCTGGTTATCTGGCGAGTAACTGGACTCTGGAAACTGGAAACTCTGATTTATGCACAGAGTACATGAATGTTCATAATATTTGTTTCCATTTTTACTCCATAGCGATACATCACTGAGCTTTGGTCAAAAGTTAATAACATGATCAACGATCCACAGAATGAGACCGAAATACCATTACACCCCGTTACATCATAGTGTGATCCAGATATGGGGTCCAGGTGGTCCGGACCACCCCATTTTAAAAATCAAATGTAGTGTGTTGTAGGCAGTAAAATTGACAGAGAGAGGATTTTGATATTTTGGACCCCTCCCTTTAAAAATGCTAGATTCGCCCTTGTACAGTGTTAAAACCTGTTTATTGACTGTATTTGATAATTATCGAAAATAGCCCACACACAACAAACCCATACAACTTAAACACGTTTCCGGTGAAATAAATGTTTATACAAAGACGGGGGGTAAATAAAAGCGTCAAAATCCTTTCCATAATCTCAGAAATCTCTGCTAAAGCAGTGTCGACTTACCATTTGGACTAATTCATGCACAAGCGTTAACGAATCACTATCAAATGGTGATGTTACCAGGTGTTTGAAATAATTCATCATAAAACGGTCCCTAAAAATCCATTTTGACCATTGAGTCAAACTGAATATGAAATCGTTTATGATGAACAAATGCTGTTGACGTATTCACATTCATCGTCTGAGGTTAACTTCAATTGTTTGAATCAGTCTTCACGCCATGTGAAGTGAGAATCAGTTGTCTCTTTGTCAACCAAATGCAAATATCATGTTTTTAAACTGAACAAATGGAACAATCCCATCGTTTGCATATACACACCTCTCGTATTGCTCCCTGTTTATACTACTAATGCCCTGACATAATCAGTGAAAAATATACTTACTTTTCAGAGTCAACAGACCAACGAGTCAACCCGTCTCATGTCCGGGTGTAAAAGCAGACGACATTTCGGTTGAGAATATGCTCGCGTATTTCCAACCCGTCAAACCACTACCGCGATAAACAATCTTACTCTGCTCCACGAAACGGGCGACAGGCATCAACACTGGCCAATCTTCCGCCCGACTGATCGTCAATAAATGCCGGATCAAGTCAACCCCACATGGCCATAACGAGCAGGCCCGGCAACGACAAGGGGAGTAACTCGCACTGACAACAATGTCGTAATGAAGGTTGTGTGAAGTTATGCATCGGCATGATCGATACAAGCACTCTGTTGAATGGGGTTGTTTTTATTTGTGATTTTATGGATTAAGTGGGTCTATTGTTAGGGGAGAGTATTGAGATTTGTTTGAGTGCTCAATCTAGTGCGTTTCTGCCTTTCTACTTAAGAAATCTATTAATGTTGTGATTAAACAGCATTCAGTCTTCACAAATTACATCGTCATTAAAGGGCCACCCATAACTACATCATATGGCTGTATTAAGCTACAGTAATTTAAAAATAATGATGATGATGATGATGATGATGATAATGATGAGTGCCCTCTGTCAATTATAAGCCCATGCTTGGTGTCTCTCACTGGAATACGACTGGAATATTGTTAAAAGCAGCGAAAAACCTTACTCTCTCTCGCGTCTTCCTCAGCCAAGCTTTAACGTTGTGTGTAATTCACTTTATGAAGTAAACATCACAACTTAGACTGTCCGTGTCGGGATAACGCATAGTCAGCCATGTCAGACATTGTAGCCACCCGATCCCCATAACCATGGGATCTATTTAGCCCGCCTTCTCCACGGGGATCACACCCCTTTAAGTTCCACGCAGTTCCCGCTGCAAGCTGTGACCTCTGTAAGGTTACACCGACCTCATCACAAATCCTAATCACATTATGCTATATTAAGGCCTTTATTTATGCATCATGTCCTTTTATACATGGGGAGATTCAAACACCCGATAATCACGATATGAATGGGCGGTTATATAAAATGTTTGCGGTTAGGTAAATGTATATCCTTTTATTATCGCAGGGGATATTGCAAGATATGTCTAAAACTTACTGGTTATGTGATTGTGAACCTTCCTACGCCTCACAGGCAGCTTGGGTTGTATACTCCCCAGGGAGCTGAGAATTAACACTCATCCATTGACCGGGGTAATAATAATAATAATAATAATAATGTAGGGCCATAAGCATGCACTTGGTGAATGGCGCATAATAATGGACTTATATATTATTACTATTATCATTATTATTATTGTGAGTAGAAGTAGTAGTAGTATTTGTAGTAGTAGTGGTAGTAGTATGTAGCAGGAATATCGCTGTCTGCGGGATACAACTACAGTCATTTACATCCACAAGGGGAGGCCGTACAGTGGAATTATACCCCAATAGTTGATATGTCAGTGACATAAAAACGGAAAGGAATCCAACACCCTTCTGCTGTATCCGTCTCTCCCGTACAAACCTCTCGTTCCAAACATTCATACACTTACTCAGTGAGATAATAAATGTGTTTTCACAATGTGAGTGTGTTGGGTTTAACGCTGCTTTTAACAGCAATCAGCTTAATGTGTGAGGAAAGCCCGAAGTGATGCAGGTCTCAGACGTTTAACCCACGAGCACGGGTATGGTGCTTGCAAACCTAGAAACATAATCGGGGCGAGCCGGATTCGAACCCATAATCATAGTTTTCTGGCGTGCCCAAGGAGACGCAACTCTGCACAGCGAATCGCGGCGCCTTAGACGACTGGGCCACCCGTCCTATTTTAATGTTGTCTTATCACGTAGGGCGGTTATTTCATGTTTATTGAAAAAGAGTATGCATTGTGTATATTGGTGCAATGTAGTCCCTATAATGGAAGTTGACAATTGAGTTCATTGGATAATGATAGAGAACAATGCCAATTTTGAATCTACATCTCTTTCAAAGCCTAAGTGAAACCATCTATTGAATGATCTGACATATTACTACATGAATAAATGTTTAGCGCAGTCCGAATCTACATCAGCCATCATCTGTGCTTCGTACATTTATACTACGACCGTGCGGACATACGCCTTGTATTATCAACACTAAGCAAGGTCAGACTATTTTTGAACAACGGGAAAAGTAATAAGTTAACGCTTTCGTAAACTGATTATTCGTGATACAAGATCAATTGTAAAAAAGAATATCGCTTTATTGACGAATATAGAATTACGCTTTCTAAGGAATAGGTAATACTTGTTCTTCGACACGTTGTGTTTCCGAAACATACTGTAGGCTCCAATACGACAGCCTTACCATACTGTATCCATATGGTAGGGCTGTCGTATTGGAGCCTTCAGTATGGTAGGGCTGTCGTATTGGAGCCTTCAGTATGGTAGGGCTGTCGTATTGGAGCCTTCAGTATGGCAAGGCTTTCGTATTGTAGCCTCCAGTATGGCAAGGCTTTCGTATTAGAGCCTACAGTATAAGGAGCTAACAGTATATGGGGTGTCGTACTGGAGCCTACAGTATAGGGGGGTGTTGTATTGGAGCCTACAGTATAGGGGGGTGTTGTATTGGAGCCTACAGTATACAGGGTGTCGTATTGGAGCCTACTGTATATGGGTGTGGTATTGAAGCATATAGTATACTGTAGGCTCCAATACGACACCCCGTATACTGTAGGCTCCAGTACGACACCCCGTATACTGTAGGCTCCAATACGACATCCCGTATACTCTAGGCTCCAATACGACACCCTCTATACTGTAGGCGCCAATACGACACCCCGTATACTGTAGGCTCCAATACGACACCCCGTATACTTTTGGTTTCAGTGCGACACCCCTACCATACTGTAGGCTCCAATACGACACCCCGTATACTGTTGGCTCCAGTGCGACACCCCCTTTACTGTAGGCTCCATTACTACCCCACCCCTCTATACTGTCCGCCCCCAGGTCGGACTACACAGTACTTCAAGTTGTGAATTTCAGGAATGGCAGTAACAGTTTCAGTAATGTTTATCCAACACTTGCGTTTTGATAAGAGGGCAGTTTAGTTAGACACTAGAAACCATCCATGGGAAGGTAGGTAAAGGTTTAATGTCTCTGGCATTATTGCCACCGCATATTTGCCGAAATCATATATCAGTAGTGTTTACATGCTCTAGTGACGCTGTCGTTTATGTCCATGCCCTCGTCCACATATATGGATGTTCTATAAATCTCCCAGTGGTGTATGGAAGACGCATCAATTCGCTGTTCAGAGTTGGGTCCCTTAGCAGTGCTAGGATCCACTGACCGAATGTTCGAGCCCTAGATTCAGACTGATTCCGACCTATGGTATGTCAGTACCATTCCTGTGCTCAAGGGTTTCAAGTACTGCGACACGTGCCTCCGCCAACACACGGTTACGTAACTGAAATGATGTTCACGCGAACTTAACCCTGAAATAATAAAGTCATATTGGTGAAAACAAATGTCATGTGTTGTGTTCTAAATTCATTGCAAATGCGATACAGTTAAAAAGTTTTGAAAGGTTTTAGGTTGCTGTTTTATTTCTTAAATTTACGCTTGAATCGAGCGCTTGCACGTTCAATGTGTTTATTTCTAATTATGAAACATCTTTAACTGGGTTTGTTGCGATTAATGTACACTCGTCTCCTATTATCTTTTATTTTTTATCGAATGTTGAGATGTCGCCTATATTTGTTATAAGAGAATACCGAATATTCATTGTCATGACTCCAGTGATTTGACGGGCGCTTCTAAAGATTAGTGAGTGTAAATATTTTTAGAGTTTCCGATGGATTAGTCTGACTGACTGAGGTTGGGGATTTTCCGACTACAAGCGTATGTCGCACACGGAGATCAGTCAATGATGGATGTTTTCCTGAAACGTTAAACGTTGATAGTTTGTTTTTCATTGATTAGACCAAGTGTATTAGGCCAGAACTATAAGTGACCAGCAGAAGTGGACCACACAAACAGTCTGAGGAACCGAGTATGCCATTTATCTGTGTTTTGTGAGGCCCTGTACTGTGAAAGGTTTCCTAGAAACTATGAATATTATTCTACCCAGTACACAAATGTCAGAAGTGAAACCCTATTAGTCGGGAAACCTCATGCTCTGGACGTTCATATTTGGAAACATCTTTAAATATACAATGTGCATTACTCCAATACAGGATTTGTTAATCCAGATTCTTTAAAACTCTAGATTGAACTGAGAACGGTGCCGCCGGGATCAACGAAGCCGCGCTGTATATTATGAAGCTGTAGGTCTGCCCGAAACAAGAAAAGCTTTGAGGTTGAACTTAATTTTTTAACTCATAATTTATTTTGTAGGAAGGCTAATGTTTATTTCTTTCTATTTCTTGGTATTTTATCTGCAGTGAAACAAACGGTACTGCGAAAATCAAATATATTTATATAAACGTAATTAAAAGTCTTGCATTACATTAATGATTGATTAACCTGTATTGTCTATTATGGACTATTATTAGTGGAAGTTAAAAATATCTCTCTCTCTCTTACCCGTGAAGATCCCATGCTTGCCGTAAAAGGCGACTGTGCTTGTCGTAATAGGCGACTATGCTTTTCGTAAGAGGCGACGAATGGGATCGGGTGGTCAGTCTCGCTGACTTGGTTGATGCATGTCATCGTATCCACGTTGCGTGGATCGATGCTCATGTTATCAATAACTGGGTTGTCTGGTCCAGTCTCAATTATTTACATACCGCCGTCATATAGCTCGGATATTGCTGAGTACGGCGTTAAACAATAAATAAACAACAAATAAACAAACAATAAGCAAACTTGTATTGTAAAGGAAGCAGCATCCGTGATAGGATGCTGAAAATTAATAGAAGCGCCAATAAAATATGAACGTTATAACTAAGACTTGCGATGTTGAGACAATCTTACGGTGACACCTTACACCTTATCAAATTAGGTGATAATTGCTAATGATTCATAAATACAAGTTATGCTTATGATTTAGTCGGCATCGCAAAGTAGATTATCGTACAATAAGATATTTCTTATGATAATGTTTGTTTATTTGTTGTTTAACGCCGCACTCAGCTATATTCAAGTTATATGACGGCGGTCTGTAAATAATCGAGTCTGAACCAGACAATACAGTGACTGACACCACAAGCATCGATCCCCGCAATTGGGATACGATGACATTCATGAACCAAGTCAGCGAGCCAGACCGTCCGTCCCGTTAGTCGCCTCTTGTGACAAGCCTAGTCGCCTT
Source organism: Haliotis cracherodii (assembly GCF_022045235.1). NCBI lineage: Eukaryota > Metazoa > Mollusca > Gastropoda > Lepetellida > Haliotidae > Haliotis > Haliotis cracherodii. Next base: position 71,004,795 of record NW_027266286.1, read on the forward strand.
TTACGGCAAGCCTGGGTTGCTGAAGACCTGTTCTACCCGGGATCTTCACGGGTCGCTTATGATAATGGAAAGGGTTTTATTGCTTTATTGTAAATCCTCTCACTAAGTACAACAGATTTCGAATACAACCCATTGGGTAGCATTTGTGTATCTGTGTACGAGTAAGGGAGCGAGATTGGTGGAGGCCTGCTGGATGGGCATCATGGGGTAAGTGAATGAGATTGAGGGGCAAGGGAAGGGTTGGTTAAATGTGAGATCTTTGGAGGGAATGAAGGCGAGGGTTTTGTGGTATAAAGGAAGGGGATTGAGGGGCGGGATGGGTACTACCGGTAGGGCAGGGCATGCGTACCCTTTTAGCATATAACTGGTGTCATCACTGTCAGGATTTTCAGTGATTCATTCATATAATATTTACTGCTATTGTGTCTTTTACACCCAATGGTGCATGTATATATTTCGTGGTTTAATCAAGATTGATTATTCTCTGGCACTGACATTTTTATTAAATATTGGGGAGTGATAAGGGAGAGGAAATGAAGGAGGGAACCAGAGCATGATTATTCTCATAAGGAAGGGAGTGTATGGATGTCAATTGTTGTACTTGTTGGTGGATGTTCCTATATCATCTCCATGTTAATGTCGAATCAAGTCTTTGTTAAGGCATTTAGAAGTGATACACATAAGGAAGAGAATTTGACATCCATAAATTCTCTTCCTTTTGTGTATCACTTCTAACTGCCTGTCAAAGACTTGATGATTATTCTCTTCCGAAAGAACCCATTACATCAGCTTATAAAAACACGGTACAATGGAACTATATATTTTACTGATTAGTTCCCCGCTCATTTTGTTGACCTAACATACTCTGAGTCACTCACTGCGTGCATCATTACCCTGTGATTGTTAATACAGAGAATTATAGTTAATTCGTTCTGTGTTGAGACAATGTAACTCTATGGTCAGGGCAGTTCATACATACAGAGAAATATCGTTAATTCGTTCTGTGTTGCGATATGGTAACTCTGTGGTCAGGGCAGTTCATATGGGGAAATATCGTTAATTTTTTCTGTGTTGAGACAACGTAACTAACTCAGTGGCCAGGGCATTTATTACGGTGAAATATCGTTAATTCGTTCCGTGTTGAGACAAGGTAACTAACTTAGTGGTCAGGGCAGTTCATATGGTGAAATATAGTTAATTCGTTCTGTGTTGTGACATGGTAACTCTATGGTCAGGGCAGTTCATATGGGGAAATATCGTTAATTTGTTCTGTGTTGAGACAAGCTAACTCTATGGTCAGGTCATAATTCTTGTCCAGGGCATAATCCTTGTCGCTGATATGCACTTGGCAACCTCGAATTACGGACTGCTCGACGTACTTCCAGGTCTCTAGGGCCTGACGTTCGAATATCAGGTCATGTCATTGTCTTACGATAGCTAAATAATTGATCAAATTCTGTCGACATGTACATTACAAACATTTTTATTGGAATTGGGACTGATATCGATGTCTTCCCGATTAGAAATAGACACTGGCTGCTTAACCGTTTCGCAAACCTGGTGTCTAGGCCTGGTTATCAGTGATCCAAGCATATAATTGTCATCCCCATTTTGCCTTTTGTGCCAAATGGACCCTGTTCGGCACATAGTCGAGACGTTGACGTTATATATTTAGTGTAGTTGTAAAACATAGCAGATATATAGTCAGTGTCATTAGTGAGGGTTCACACAGATAATAAGCGATAAGTGTCTTCAGAAACGTCGCGTTTTCAACTTCCAAGAGTGCGGTTCATTTGCATAAATAATGACACAGTATATACCCACAATGACTGGTACTTGTCGTGCCCTGCACATTCAAGGGCTAAACCACTGGTTTTGGAGGCTGTTTTCACAACCTTCAATCTTGCACGTGTCATTGCTTTTAAGAGTCATCCATTTTTCCAGTTTCATAAAATCAAATCCAACCACTGTGACATAGACATTAACAACATGATCTTCAACTGTTAATCACATTCTCAATATACTCAGACCTATTGACGCTTATTAGCATATGTTCATGTGTGACATTCTACAAACCTAGGCGACCCTTCAATAATGACGCAGAGTATAGATCTTACAAGCATATGTTATGTAATCATCGCGATATTGTTTTCTCGGGAGTAAACATTCTGAGGATAGAAAGTCCTCACAATCATTGAAATGGCCACCAATTAAAATAGCACTTGCACGACCGTACTCTTCTTTCAATGATAAATTGTTGACATAAATGAACATAAACACTTTGATACCACAATATCATCCACTCCCAAATCGCGCTTCACGCATCCAAAAAATAGTATTGTTTATCTGACGCTGCAGCAGAATGGACGTTTTTATCCAAACGTTTAAATTAAGAAAATACACCCATTTGACAAACATACTGTCAGTCAATATATAAACACCATGCACGTGCTGGGGGCCATACCGCAGGTGTTGATCACAGCAACACTCTTGTCACACGTGCACATCCTTGAATGGATCCACCCGAGACGACTACATACTGAACATTTATAGAATAATGTAGCATGTTTGCTTGGAAAATTCGCTTGGTTTCGCCTTTAACATGTGTAAAAAGCACGAAGCATCTTCAGAATCTCAGAGCTATTCTGTTACGTTTAAAGTAATGTTTTTGTGGCTTAAAGTGCACTGAAAGGGTACCGATTTACCCTCACGGAGATCCAAGTTAAGATTGTGACATACCATATCACAATGTTTATTCAGTATCATGAATAATTATAAATTAAATTCACATCGACATCATTAAATATAAAATGTGACCAACCATGACATAAGGGACCTTGTGGGTGAAAAATCATATTTTGACTTCTTAATATATTTTCAAAGTGCAGTATCGTAGGACCACAGAATTACAATTCATAACCTTCAATTAATATTGATAATTTACGTAGCATCAAACAGTTGGCCTCATTTTCTGCGAGGTCCCCATTTCAGACGTAAAACGGTTTATGTAAAGATTGCAGTTTTTAGAAATAATGTCAGATTAATTTACAGTAGACATATGTGCTGAAACGTTTTGAAATAATGTTTTTATGACATTATGAACTGACAGGTAAAAAATAAGATATGTTTGTACAGTCGTCACACATGGCGATGTTTTACGGAAGTAAGTTGACGTCAAACATCTTTCTTTATGACATCACAGCCCAATTGTATCCTGGTGCTTATGAGGTTCCTTTTCTCCTGGTGGGTCACATATCTTATCTGACAATTCTGATTTTTTAAGCTTACAGCAAACTCATTTCAGAATTTTTGTCATTTTCATGTTAATACATATGTCACGTCTTGATCAGCAATCGATAAAACTCACACATGTTTTCAACATGTTCTAAATACCAATGTATTCACTTTTCGAACTTTGGGATGATAGCACACTTGAAACATTTGAAGGTATGTCAGGGCCAGTGTAAGGTGTGATGGTTACGTTCAACATCACACTGTTTATTCAAAATTAAAATGCTTCTACGCTCGTTTCTGATTCATGAGAAATAACTTGACTTCTTTTTTGACAGAATTAGCGCATCTTTAAAAATCAGAGATCACTCTGCCAGGACCGTTGACGTCAAAAGACTATTCGGTAATTTCTAGTTTCTCAATAGACTGTGACTCGGTGTCGTGGGTGTCGTCGCTGACGGCGGAGGAGGCAAGAGAGATGGCGGAGTGGAGACGTTGCCTCATGGTGTCAATAAACACCAACTTGTCAGGAAGTCTTTCTGGAAGCTTGTATTCAAAGTCAGAACCCGCAAAAAAAGAGGGCTCGGGTTTCTGGCTAGCTCTCGGCAGTAAAGGGGGCCCGAAATATGTCTTGTACGATGGCTCCTTATACATTGTGACTTTTCGCGGACTCACGAAAACAGGGAACAAGGAATCGACAGTGGATTCTCGCCTTGTCTCGTTTTTCTTACTGGCGTGGGATTTTGACACGTTACTGAATCCTAACTCTCGCGGGACCTTTCCCGACATAATTTTGTAATTAAGGTCCCGGATGTTATGGAAGTACATTGGGGTGCTCGGCGTACCCCTCTTCAGCTTGTGTTTAAGCCGGGCTATCGTAAAAGCAGTTTTTTCGTTTTGTTTGAGTTTCTCTCTACGCGTTGAATCATCATCTTCGTCAGGTTTCTTATGAGGGACGGGATGGCACTGTAAAGCCTTGGGGAGGTGAGACCGTGCTATTTCACCACGGGCTATTTTTGTTTGAATATCGGTATTACTCATCCCAGGGTATAAACGCTTCACCAGGGTAGATGTGGTGATATTCTGCTGAGTCACCCTCAGACTTGGAAACGAGGCATCTGCATGATCCCTACTCTTGGCACGTGACTTGGACTTCCGGCACTCCTCACAGGCGCTAGGTCCCATGACTTCACAGGAGTGAGAAGACCTCATCTCATCCAGGAGTTCATCGTCCGGGTCTGGAGTGTTCGGCTTGAGCGTGGATTGGGCTGAACTTATTCGGCTTCTTCCATCCCTGGGGTCGATTGAGGGGGTGAGGCTCTGCTGCTTGTGGAGGATGCGGCTGGCACTGGAGTGTGGTCTTGACAGACCGTCATCGCGGCGCACATCCTTCTGCGCAAGTTCTAGAACATGGCGGCGGTTCCGGTAGGATGACCTTGCCCTTTCTTTTTCTGCTAGAAGGTATATATCGTCCACACTCAGAGTTTTGATATCACCAGGGGTGCCTATGTTCCTCTTATAGGACAGAGACATGTTGGGTTGGCCGACACATCTTGTCATCTGAAAATATACAAGACAAAGATTGTAACATATTTCGTAACACAGACGGATGAATATGGCCAGGTGGTGTAAAGTGAAATGGGATTTAACGTCGTGTTCAAGATTGTTTTACCTATATATCGTGCGTGTGTGTGTGCGTGCGTGTGTGCGTGCGTGCGTGCGTGTGTGTGTGTGTGTGTGCGTGTGTGCGTGTGTGCGTGTGTGGTGCTATCGAACTGAGTTAATCTACCGCAGTTCCACATGGATAGCCCACTCTGCCCGGTCAGACCTTGATTTATCCCTTTAATACCGAGCGCCAAGAATGATAACAGCAAGTAATAATATTTATTTTAGCGTCTTTGGTACAACGCGGACTGGATATCTGACCACCGACCTTCCGGTCTCCGGGCAGACTTTTCGTCACTAAATTCGTCGAATTAATTAAATTTTGATGACGTGTTAATAATCCACCATGTCTTCAAATGGGTTAGCTACAATTATAGTTTTTAGCGCAATACCTTTACGCTTGATATACCCGATGATCACATATAAAACCGTTGAATGTAAAAAGGTTCAGTACCCTTCAAAAAGGGAGGGTGCACATCTCTGGATCTACGTTAGTCTAATGTATACAGTTTCATGTGTCATGGTGACAGACACGTGTAATTGATATCATCTTACATTGTCAGTCACGTTGTAATAAAACAACGCTCCAGTGAGAGGGGAGAGTGCAGTGCGAGGGGGTTGTGTAGTGCAAGGGGAGTGTGTAGTGTGAGGGGAGTGTGTTGTGTGTAGTGTGAGGGGAGCGTGTAGTGCGAGTGGAGCGTGCAGTGCGAGTGTAGTGTGTAGAGTGAGGGGAGGGTGTAGTGCGAGGGGAGGGTGAAGTGTGAGCGGAGCTTGAGGGGAGCGTGCAGTGCGAGGGGAGGGTGTAGTGTGAGGGGAGGGTGTAGTGTGAGGGGAGAGTGCAGTGTGAGGGGAGGGTGTAGTGTGAGGGGAGGGTGTAGTGTGAGGGGAGAGTGCAGTGTGAGGGGAGGGTGTAGTGCGAGAGGAGGGTGTAGTGCGAGGGGAGGGTGTAGTGCGAGGGGAGGGTGTAGTGCGAGGGGAGGGTGTAGTGCGAGGGGAGAGTGCAGTGTGAGGGGAGGGTGTAGTGCGAGGGGAGAGTGCAGTGTGAGGGGAGGGTGTAGTGCGAGGGGAGGGTGTAGTGTGAGGGGAGGGTGTAGTGCGAGGGGAGGGTGTAGTGCGAGGGGAGGGTGTAGTGCGAGGGGAGGGTGTAGTGCGAGGGGAGGGTGTAGTGTGAGGGGAGAGTGCAGTGTGAGGGGAGGGTGTAGTGCGAGGGGAGGGTGTAGTGTGAGGGGAGGGTGTAGTGCGAGGGGAGGGTGTAGTGTGAGGGGAGGGTGTAGTGTGAGGGGAGAGTGCAGTGTGAGGGGAGGGTGTAGTATGAGGGGAGAGTGCAGTGTGAGGGGAGGGTGTAGTGCGAGGGGAGGGTGTAGTGTGAGGGGAGGGTGTAGTGCGAGGGGAGGGTGTAGTGTGAGGGGAGGGTGTAGTGTGAGGGGAGGGTGTAGTGCGAGGGGAGGGTGTAGTGCGAGGGGAGGGTGTAGTGCGAGGGGAGGGTGTAGTGCGAGGGGAGGGTGTAGTGTGAGGGGAGAGTGCAGTGTGAGGGGAGGGTGTAGTGCGAGGGGAGGGTGTAGTGTGAGGGGAGGGTGTAGTGCGAGGGGAGGGTGTAGTGTGAGGGGAGGGTGTAGTGCGAGGGGAGGGTGTAGTGCGAGGGGAGGGTGTAGTGCGAGGGGAGGGTGTAGTGTGAGGGGAGGGTGTAGTGCGAGGGGAGGGTGTAGTGTGAGGGGAGGGTGTAGTGTGAGGGGAGAGTGCAGTGTGAGGGGAGGGTGTAGTGTGAGGGGAGAGTGCAGTGTGAGGGGAGGGTGTAGTATGAGGGGAGAGTGCAGTGCGAGGGGAGGGGGTAGTGTGAGGGGAGGGTGTAGTGCGAGGGGAGCGTGCAGTGCGAAGTGAGGGTGTAGTGTGAGGGGAGGGTGTAGTGTGAGGGGAGGGTGCAGTGCGACGGGAGCGTGTAGTATGAGGGGAGGGTGTAGTGCGAGGGGAGCGTGCAGTGTGAGGCGGGGTGAAGTGCGAGGGGAGTGTGCAGTGTGAGGCGGGGTGAAGTGCGAGGGGAGCGTGCAGTGTGAGGCGGGTTGAAGTGCGAGGGGAGTGTGCAGTGCGAAGGGAGGGTGTAGTGTGAGGGGAGAGTTCAGTGCGACGGGAGGGTGTAGTGCGAGGGGAGGGTGTACTGCGAGGGTAATGTGTAGCGAGACAAGAGGCATTCAGCTGCACCGCCATGTACCTGTTACTGTTTCGTATATCTGGCACAACTCGCTGTTAATAACCATTGTACTTAGCCAGTGAGTCGTAACCATCACGCGAACAAATATACCGCGGCTCTATGACACATTGTGTTCTTGACAATGTCTCCAAGAAGGGTCAAAATGAAAGGTCAAGTCTTACACCAGCGCTGCACGGGGACATTTTGTTACATGTTGCTGGGTCGCATAATGACTGAAACAATACCAATGTGACGTGATGTTTTGGACGTTAAACATATAAAATCTACACATTTACAGCGTAGTTAACATACTTGGAAATATCAACACTGGATTAATATCTGGATGAAATATGTTTAAGAACCATAGCTTTATTCAGCGTATGATACGAACAGTGAGAGCCTCGGTGGTATAGTATAGCACTTCAAACTAAAAAGGCATTGGACGATTCCGTCTATGGCATAAGCGTGCGTTAATGAATCATGAAAATAGAGATGATACGACAAGGGTTAATGTTCTGTATTAACTCATCATATTGTTATTTAATCATAATTACATGTTTCAACAGTCATCTTTCTCATTTGAAATTGAGACTTTTAATTTTTTTAAACAGTTTTTTTTAATCAAAACTTCAACAATCAAATTCTTCCCAAAAGAGTGGACAAGAGATGTGTGTAGATATTTTTATTCCCCAGTAGAGATGTAAAGCAGTTTGAAGAGGTTCTTTTCAACCCCCAATAAAAGTTAAGATGAAATCAGGTTGGCCTGAGTGTTAATAATACATATTTACGATCTCTATAACTTGAGGACTACACTGTCCACACTGTTACTAACTTCAGAAAGGGCCAGTAAACAGTGCGGTGACAAACATATACATATGTCAGGTTTTGAATATCAGTACAGTAAACTACGGTTATAACGAACACGCTTATAACGAACTAAAATTAGTAGTCCCTTTGAGTTCGTTATAACCGTAGTTTACTGTATTTAATACATTCAAGTCATTGCTATTCAGTATACATATGTCGACATGATTAGCAGATCTTATGTTTAAATCCCAGATTCGCTCTGGTTATTATCCTAGGTTTGTCAGCACCATACCGGTGCTCGTGCATAAATATCTACCACCTGCGTGACTGTGGGAGGAGAAAGCCGGCACACCATGATATAAATGAAATATTGCCTTCTCACTCATAATTCACATCAGCCACATGCATCGGGAACTGATGAACAGACATCAGAAATAAACTCGATGGACTTATTGATTAATATTCTATTCCAGAGTACGATGTTGACAGCTATATCACAAGTAGTACCGACAATACCAGAAATATTTTTACTCTACGCTCTAATAAATATCTACATAGTGTATGTTGCACGTTTTTCGTCCTCAAGTGAACCCTGAACGAAGTCTGGCGAACGTTTCAACACACCACGTACATGGATGCGTCTTACTGAAAGGATTATTAGGCGCCGCTTTACTGTTTATTAACGTGTTGTATGACATCAATAATTCATTTATCGATATAACCAAATGTTCTATTGGTATTACAAATTCTAAGTTATGGTATGAAAAATAAGGTATTGATTTCTCAAAAGTGTTTTGTATTGTTTAAATGAATTGTTTTTATGATCGAGTTTGTGATGTCAACAATGTTTCATTCTTGTATAACATTAAATCCTTTACTATATATTGAAACCTACAAATACACCCATTTTATTGTTGTCTAAAAAATGTTTTGTGATTTCCCACTGTATTGTTATCTCAAGATCGATTTTGTGATACAAATAAATGTATTGATTTGATATCTTAAAATCTAATTCGTAATATCAATGCATGAATTATTGATAGCATCGTGACGGCGACTTGTTAAGAAAATTTTCACTTTTTTACAAGTAGAACTCGGTAATACCGAATGCACTTCTTCCAACCTAATCGCTTGTTACGAATGTTCTATTAAGAAAATTATTAAGAATTCGGGATAAACTTGATGTGTATTTCCAAGTGTATGTTTGTATCCTCTTCTTGGTACACTTCATTATATCATAGTTAATGTATACACACACCCCTGTTCATCACACAGAAGTTGCGTGACAACCCGAAATACAATTGTATCTTGTGTCATAACTTTGAATGCTCTTAATTGCAAAACAACGACCCACCCAACCCATCACGCCACGCCACGCCACGCCACGCCACGCCACGCCACGCCACGCCACGCCAAGCCACGCGCCGCGCTATGCGACGCCACGATACTCTCCCCAACTCTCCCACAACGCTCACACCCTGCTCACACACAACGCTCTTAACTCTTAACCACACCCCCACCCCGATGCCACCCAAATAAATGTACCTATATCACTACCCTGTCACGGGATCCATATCAGTCTGCTCCCGATCAGTGACAGTCAAGCGTCTAGCGTGACATAGTCCTGTATACCCCGGCGGTATTTCACTGCAATAATCCTAGATGTGTTTTGATACGTGTGTCTTTGTCCAGTGGGTCAAAACAATCTTAAATACAAATCTTCTTGCCATGGCGTGAACATCGACCTCCGCCACACCGGCCTCGGTTGCACTGCGAACACACCAGTATATTACCATGTTGTGAACGTGCACGGGATGTTGAGTAAGTGAGTGAATGTGAATGATATTCCAGCCATAACAATGAGTGAGTGAGTGAGTGAGTAAGTGAGTATGGTTTTACGCCGCTTTTAGCAATATTCCAGCAATATCTCGGCGGGGAACACCAGAAATGGGCTTCACACATTGTACCCATGTCGGGAATCGAACCCGGGTCTTCGGCGTGACGAGCGAACGCTTTAACCACTAGGCTACCCGACCGCCCTCCAGCCATATCAAGACAGCCGGTAAATAAACTAGTCTGTATCAGACAAACCAGTGATCGACAGCATGAGCATCGATGCAAGCAATCGGAGTACTGTCCAAATCCACCAACTGACAGAGCTTGACCTCCTGATTCCCTTTTAAGTCGACCCTCACTACAAGCATAACGTACAAGGGATCGTTCTGACCTTGAATCCCACAACGAAGTATTGGTTTGTTTGTTGTTTAACGCCACACTCAGCAGTATTCCAGTATATGCCAGCGGTATGAAAATAATTTAGTCTGGACCAGACAATCCAGTGATTGATGTCATGAGCATCGATCCACGCAATTTGGATATGATGACATGCATCAACCAAGTCAGCGAGCCTGACCACCCGATCCCATTTGTCGCCTCTTACGAAAAGCATAGTCGCCCATTACCTGAAGAATATACTACCCCGGATCTTCGCGGATTGACGTATCAGTGGTGTACGGGATGGTAGTTCATCAGTCCTTCATCACAATTACATGTGTTGACTTATACACAACTTATTGGCCCCAGCAACATATATGCTTGTCGTATGAGGCGCCTAAAGGATCGGCTGGTCGGGTTCGGGTGAATCAAACAATGACACCAGGAGTACGCGAAAAGGTGAGCGTATCCTGGCCCCCGGTAGCACTCGTCACAAACACATGAAACAGACACGGACAAAAACGATGTAAAAAAAGGTTAGTTTTACTGTTAACTGCACATACTGTTTACTGAGTACATGGCAAGCCTCGTGGAGATTCCGCGGCAGAAGAAATCCCAAATACGCCTTGCTTGCCATGAGAGCAGTCTAGAAATAGACTAGGTGGTTATACACTGTGACTTGTCGGGGTGTGTGTCATTCTATCAACATTTGTCATTCAAAACAAAGTCAATGAAGTACATATTGGTCACAAATGTCTTAACCAGATTTATACAGATCCGTGACGAAACGTCTTTTGAAATTGTATTCCCCTACAAGCTTTGAACCAGACACAAGCTATCAGACATATCTATTCAAAAGCAGGAGACACCATGGAATACTCACCACGACACGGCGAGTAATTTATCTTCAGTTACATCCAATTTCAAGCATATACGGTTCACGCTGTGCACGCTGACTTCACAACAACATCCAGTAGCTAGCTCTGCTCACCGACAGGAATCTTACAGAGAAGCAACTCCGGGGTGTAAACAAATATCTCGTGTGAGCTGTAAAGTAGCCTGCGTTTACCGAGCGCTTGGAAACCAATATTGATTATAAGATAATTCAGTAACAGGTCAGAGGTTAACCCATGAGATACAAGTGAGACAATTACTCGATGTAGTGTTATCTTTTGTTAAATTATTTACTGTATTGTTCAGTTGTTGAACGATTTTATCAAATATATTTGGTTAAATAAGTATTTTTATGGTATTGTATATTTTTACGTTAATGGGTATTTGTTGCTTCTTATTGTTAAATGGAGTGTCCATCTTGAATAGACTGTTTGGTTTGGCGACACGGCAATGGTAACGTCACGTTGTACAAAGTAGGGGCGATATAGTAAATATACCTTAACCGATTTTAATATATATCCGATAGCCAATAGGGGCAGTTCAAACACGTTTACAATTGCCAATGTCAATACTGCCATTAGTGTTGTCAAATAAGTGAAAACAGGCACGTTGCACGTGATTTGTACCGTCTTTTACTTGAAACTGTTAACTTCGAGCGGGTTTGCTACCATGTTAAGGTTTTCAGTAACATATTACATGTCTATATTAAATATTCATTTATTTCTGCGTTATTTTATTATGTGACAGTTCATGCCATTGGCAATTCATAATTAATGAAAGCCTTTCAATCCGATCACTTGAGCAGTTTCCAGTATTCCATAAGAACATGTAAATAATGTCTTAGATTAAAAAAACCCCACATATTCAAACATTGGTCCAACCAATTTGAAACTGTTTCTATGTTTTTGAGAAACATTTGTTCCAGAGCCTATTGGATTTTTGTTACAATTTGCTCAACTCATGGAAAATTGTTATAGCGCGGTGTGGTACCCCAAAAGCGTACATCATTGCTCATAATATCAATCACTGGATTGTCTGGTACAGACTTAATTGTTTACAGGCCGCCGTCATATGGAGCAGGACATGCGTGCTCTTTTCGCGAACACCCGGTATATCATCACTGATTTTCAGTGATCCATTCATATAATTTTCATTACCATTTTGTCTTTTACGCCAAGTGAAATATGTTTGGACAGATAATTCAGACTCATAATTCTCTTACGTTGACGTACGTTTTGAATTATTCTTCCACTCATCAAAAGTGTACATGTGATATCATAGGAAATATAAATTTCAGCTATGTATACATTATAGTATTCAATTCAATCAAAATTATATATATTTGACACATTCCTTAAAAAATCCCTGTATTTGTTAATATTGTTGGGCTTCTCCTTCAGAGAAATGAATGGTCTAGTCTGTCTCGAACAAACTCATAGAGCGCCTCCGTGGTCTAGTGGTATAGCATCCGGCTGAGCGCGAAAGGTCCGGGTTTCGATCCCCGACCGTGTCATACCAAAAGACGTTAAAAGACGGTAAGTGTTGTCACCCTGTCTGGCGATAGGCATTAAGTTGCTAAAACAGCTCGTCGGCTCGGAGTCAGTATATTGTTATACTCATGTTAAACAAACAGCGCCCCCCCCCCCCCCCCCCCCACACACACACACACACACACACACGTCGCTATATAAGTTCAATCATCTTGTACGCGATTATTTCACCTCACCCCTTATCGAACTCATCGCAATGTTTACACACTCGTTTCTCTCTTGATCTGTTGAAATTATGGAAAATGTTAATAGTTTTAGAATTGTGATATAGACATTTCTGAGCAACACTGCAGAACATTATGAATATGCTGACTGCGCACATATGTCATTAACGCTACACCACATTAGCCATTGCAACTCTTGTCGGGATGGGCATCGCAGATTACCTAACACCTAAACCCTCTGTCTGAATAACACAATAGACTCGGTAACAATAAACACAGCCTTTGTCAACACTGCTCTGATATACAACAGTACATGGCGTGGTTGTGTAAACCAACCTTTGGAGACAGTTGATAGCGGATTTTATGCTCTGTCCGGTCCATAAATATCTTGAAATTTCCACTTAAGTGTGTATACAATGTGAAGTCACTTTATATGCCCTTGACAAGTCCTAACAAACCAGTCGGTCCTCCCTCGACACGTCTACACCGTTGGACACGATGACAAAGAAACAGCCAGGTGTTACAATGTAACAACTCGATCCTCATTTCAGTCAGTTCTTACCACCAACAGAGGTTCTGAGTAACTGAGTGTTTGTCAATTAAAATTGTTTGGGAATCTTTGTAAATTTGAATTTGAAGCTCGGAAATGTTCTATTCACTGCATATGAACACCTTTCCATTTGTGATAGTCATCGATACTTTCGTTGCATGAATTTTATGACCAGAGAGAAAGAGAGCAAGAAAGAAGAGTATTTGTTTGTTTGTTGTTTAACGCCACACTCAACAATAATCCAGCTATATGACGGTGGTATGTTTATAATCGTGTCTGGACCAGACAATCCAGCTATTGATGCCATGAGCATCGCTCAACGCAATTGGGATACGATGACATGCATCAACCAAGTCAGCGAGCCTGAACACCCGATCCCGTTAGTCGTCTTTTACGACAAGCATAGTCACCCTTTACGACAAGCATGTTGGGTTGCTGAAGACCTATTCTAACCCGGATCGATTAGGAAAGGAGCTTATATGTAGCTCATCATGTCCAGCTTCTACCTCCATCCTCATTTGTAACTTCCACTGATTCAAGTCCATAACAGACAATACAGGTAAATCAATAATTAATGTACCATCATGTAAATTTGAATAATGTTGATTTCATTAATGTGTCAGTAAGTGTAATCTTAAACACAATTACATGTAGATATAATACCCCATAAGTATTAATGTATCAGTTATTACAAAGAAATACTGGAATAGCCCTAGCTACCACTTTGGTGAAACCAACGAACAAGTGCATGGCGCAGGCAACCCAGAAACTTTATCGGGGCGAACCGGGATTCGAACCTACAAGCATAGGTTACTGGCGTGCCCAAGGGACGCAACTCTGCAAAGCGATTTGTATCGCCTAAGACGACTGAACCAAAGGCCCCCACTAGCTGTTGATTATGTACCCGCAATCACATTATCCCGTCACAACCACACCGTTTTGCGTCAGATGTTGTGGCCGTAGCTCTATTTCACGTAATATCCTTTTAAGCTTCAGATCAACGTTTATCGTTCTCTGATCTTAATGCAGCAGTAAATCAGCTGTACGACCGCTATGATGTTCTCTATGACGCTGTATGGGATTAATATCCGGAGGTTTGTCGTCCGCGTCCGCCACCCCACGTTATGAATACAGAGAAGGGTTAGTTACCTGGATATGGGGTGATCAATAATCGGTAAATCAGCAAATATTGATTTCATACACAAACATATCAGCTGTAACGTAACGTTGCTTGTAGGAACCGTCGATTACACACCGAGAAAGTGAACCATTGTAAACGCCTGTTGGATTATGAATATATTTCTGTGGCAAAACATGGCTGCCCTAGCGTTACCGTGTTCTAGAAGAGAACTACGACAAATACTATGTCTTAAAATCATCCGTTTCAATATATTCCCTTTAAGGCTTCAAAATCCGTTGGGGCCTTTATAAAAAATGTTATTCACTAAATGTTTGTAATGTATAATTTCTTTTGTATTTTAGACGATTTGCACAGTTCGAGATTTACAAAGAGATGATGACGACTTGACTAAAACTTGGAGAAGTGATTCTAATATCCTAGTAGACACATATTTGCCGTGTTCTTGGACATAAAATAGTACTTTGTCAGCTCATATATGGTATCGAATCCAAGTGATTTTCTAAATTTGTGTCTGAATATTCCACTTGTTCGCATTATTATTTACAGGTTCCGAAATTCGTATTGTGTATCCTATGACGACATAAAGTGTAGACACTAGAAGTTACACATAGTCGAGCATCTGTCGAGAAACCCGAATTCGAGACATCGGTATGCAACTGATACATTATTAAGTTAGGGACAATAACGAAGGCCTCCTAAACCTGCCTTCTAAATACTGTATGTATATATGTCCAGAACATAAGATCGAGAAAACGCAATTACAAATATATTTCTACATTTTCGAATTCCAAATGTAGAAGAAAAGGACGTGAAAAAAATAGAAAGCATATAGATGATATAGGAATAAATATTCATTTTAATATATCTAACCCTCCACTATATAACCATAATGTCTTATTGTACAAAACACTCCGATATTAGTCACCCTCGTTTCATATACATGTATAACCTTAGTGTGGTTGGACTCCGAAATAGCAGATCTCCCTCGTTTCATATAAAACCTTAGTGTGGATGGACTCCGAAACAGCAGATCTCCCTCGTTTCATATATAACCTTAGTGTGGATGGACTCCGAAATAGCAGATCTCCCTCGTTTCATATATAACATTGGTGTGGTTGGACTCCGAAATAGCAGATCTCCCACGTTTCATATATAACATTTGTGTGGTTAGACTCCGAAATAGCAGATCTCCCTCATTTCATATATAACATTAGTGTGGTTGGAATCCGAAATAGCAGATCTCCCTCGTTTCATATATAACATTAGTGTGGTTGGACTCCGAAATAGCAGATCTCCCTCATTTCATATATAACATTAGTGTGGCTGGACTCCGAAATAGCAGATCTCCCTCATTTCATATATAACATTAGTGTGGCTGGACTCCGAAATAGCAGATCTCCCTCATTTCATATATAACATTAGTGTGGTTGGACTCCGAAACAGCAGATCTCCCTCGTTCGTTTCATATATAACGTTAATGTGGTTGGACTCCGAAATACCATTTCTCCCTCGTTTCATATATAACCTTAATGTGGTTGGACTCCGTTTCATACACGTCCTTAATGTAAACCGGAGAAATTTTAAAAAATTGCGTTGTTTTTAATTTCGATTATATTTCTCAACCATAAAGCAATAACTATGTTATGACCTGATAGTGCTATATATGAAGGGGATACCTAACTTTAGCTGCCCCGTGCGTTATTCACAGCGACCTGTCTAGAACGCTGTCATTATGCAGAGACATGTGTCTTTGGCGTTGATAGAGATCGGGATAAGGTACATGGTTCATTTGACACGTTACCCGCTCATAGTTAAGATTATATAGGTATTTATAGTTATGCCATGTTTTATACACAACGAAACCCCATACCCCTGACATATGTAATGTATTTTTTAAATCTCAACCGCTTGCAGCGATGTGTGTATTGTCATAAAACGTGACACACTGTGTTTGGTCGTATATACATCTGTGTTAAGAATGTGATCATTAATGCTAAATATGTAATTAACTGATTAGGCCATACATATAAAACGTAATGCTGAGCCTAATACTCAATCGCCAAGTGATTGCTCATGGCGCTAGACTTAGAGCACCAGGCTTTACTACCCCAGATAACGGATCCGTACGCATTCCGATTGCATTCTCAGCTCCATGGGGAGTATACAATCCAAGCTGGGTGTTGGAAAGTTTTTGCATTCAAAATACCGATACCACTAGTTTCCGATTTAAAATCCACCTAAATTATAATGACATTATCATGACATTATCATGACATTTGTCCTTTCCTTGTTTGCAATGTTTTTGAAAATCTTATATTTGGTTAACACACATAATTGTTTACATTATTAATATTATTGACTTATACACACTGAAGTATTTGAAACAAACATAGAGCGTTATACGAACATATAGGATGAAGAGTTATACTTACAGCGTGATGGACATGACATCCTGAATCTTAACATCAGCATTCTATCCTGATCAGACCCTCTCACGCACCTGTATATTACCTGAACACAACATTGTAACTCCCGGGTGTATTTGATCAACACAACATTAGGAAACCGAGGTGTATTAACTAAACACGTTATAACAGAGGACTAAGTGACGATACCATCGCCGAACATATATCTACCTCTCGTATCAGAGAAGACCCATGATAACATCGGTTGAAGACTCGTGTCAGGTTTGTCTACTTACAGGTGCACTTCGACTCACAACTCCCATGAACCTCCTGGGGGTTATCGATCCCGTCCGGATATTGATTCCACGGCCGTTGATCTCTAATAGTCTCGTATCCATTGTCAATCAGTTGATCAACTCCAAGATCACTGGGCGGGGGAAAATCAATTCACAAACGAACAAAACGGTTTCTATACAAACTCATTCCAGTCACGCTTGTGGAGACATTACGTTAGAAAGAAACCACAAACTAGGCTAGTAATGAACTTGTCCCGTCAACAGAAATATCACACTAACATCGAACCGGTGAACAATGGGTAGACCGAGTGAGATATTTGTACCAGCTTGTGACGAAAACGGGATTTACATGCACTAGACTGGCATTCTTTAACTGGGTGTAAAGTTCCCTGCTAAAACCTAATCACGCCGCCACGCCTCACCCCATGCTGCTCATTGTAATACGCATTAGATCAAGGCAGATTTTGTTCGCTCAGGGGCAGGTAGCTAATGCGGGTATTTTAAGGTATATACTCCAACCTTGAGCTTATGCGCTTGTGGAATGGGAGTTAGGGCCTCCTAATACCCCGTTGTATAATCATACAGGGTGCTTCTCCTCTTTGGTAATGAGTTTGGTGATTGTAATTGATTACCTTAGCAATGGTTAATAATAATAATAATAATAATAATAATAATAATGATGATAATAATAATGATGATGATGATGATGATGATGATGATGATGATGATGATGATAATAATAATAATAATAATAATAAAAGAAGAAGTCTACATTTCTAATGCGTCAAATGCCACTCAAATAAATGCTGATGACGGATGGTACTACATAACTATTACCCGGGGCGATGGATCAGTGTGCGCTCAATTTTCATTCTCAGCTTCCTGGGGAGTATACAATCCAATATGTCTGTGGGGAAGATAGTCCCATTACCATCACATCCTTCTGCTGACTGGTATCAAATATACTTTATTTATAAACTGTTTTCTCAAATATAGTATGTCTTGATGTTTTGATTCAGCATTCTATTTCTGTCCTCTGTTTTGGTATAAACGTTTTCCGAATTGCATAAAGATGTGTTTATACATCTTAAGGATTGATTTTGGCAGCTAATTATTGAAATTGACATTTTTTTAATTTGTGAGTGAGTACGTGCTTGCGTCAGTGAGTGAGTGGGTGAGTGGGTGAGTTGGTGAGTGAGTGAGTCAGTCAGTCAGTAATAATAATTGTGTGTCTCACTCACCAAAATAACAACATTCATCACCACCATCGAGCTTAAGTTTACTTTATTTTCATGATAGTTCAATACAGAGCCCTATAATTTGAGATTTTACATGATAAAAAAAATCAATCGGTCTGATTTCTCATTTATAATCTAACAGTAGTTATCCTTGAGGAGGAACAGCCTGACATAGGCATTCTGGTCGACAGGACTGGCGGAACATGCCGAATTGCCACCGAAGAAAGACGAAAATATGATGCCGTCGATTTGAACATCAGCAGCATTCCTCATAGTGACCCCAGTGACGTCAAACAGCTTACCGAGGCCGTTCGCCGAGAGCCTGATGTAGCCGTCAGCCTGCCCGGGGGTGTTCAGTCGGACGGTCATCAACAAGGTGTACCACGTATTGTAGTCGAAATAGAAGCTGTTTCCACCAGTCTTGTGTCCCCAGTCTTGATTACAATCGACATCAGGTGAGCTACAGAAT
Source organism: Haliotis cracherodii (assembly GCF_022045235.1). Classification (NCBI taxonomy): domain Eukaryota; kingdom Metazoa; phylum Mollusca; class Gastropoda; order Lepetellida; family Haliotidae; genus Haliotis; species Haliotis cracherodii. The sequence continues at coordinate 71,023,604 of NW_027266286.1, forward strand.
CCTCCCTGCTGGGTGACATCAGGGGCAAAGAGACTGATCCCTCCCATGCCCGCTGTTCTCCAGATGAGGCGGGAGGTGAAGCAGTCCTTGCCGGGGTCACCCCCAGCCGTACAGTTGACCCCACCCCCGTACAGACCCGGCAACTTTCCACCGTAGGCGAAGTCGAACCCTGTTGGAAACAGGACCTTGTATTGGAGGGTGACGCATTCCCTGGGTGCCACTGGGCTGGCGTAGAACTGTAGGCCGCTGTTCGGACCTGTCATGGCGTATGAACCTTGGGAGAAGGAGATGTCGTAAACTTTGTTGTTGCTGCCATCGGGGTTGGGAGATACGGAAACTGATTCGCCCCCGATGTAAGTGTCTTGGTGTATATTCCATCCGTTTCGCCACATGTTGTCAATCAGTGGGTTTCCTGAGCTCCAGAACTTTACTGCAGCTGAGGATGTATAAAGTTTCGTTTGTTTTATGTATTAATCCATTAATGTTGTTTGAGAACATGACAACGCTAAATTATTTTGGTCAATATTTCAAGATGCAGTTGGCCGAGAAACCAGATATTGTCAGGGATGATTTGAGGTTTTTGTTCCAAACGAACTCATGAAATCAAACTTTTAAAAAGTATCACTTTAAAAAATACTTTGTAGCAAAATCATTCTAAAAATCAAAATAATTGTCTGGCTCAAATAAAAGTATTGTGAAGTAGGTAGAATCGAACAAATTGACTGTATTGACTAGGGTTGTAATCTGTTCTGACCGCATTTCATTTATGTATTTTCTCTACTGAATGAGTGAGTTCATGTTTTTGCCCCTATTAGAAATTTTACAGAAATATCATTGTCGTTTGCACCAGAAAATGGCTTCACACATTGTACCCATGTGGGGAATAGAACCCGAGCCTTCAGTGTGACGAGCGGACGCTTTCATCGCTAGGCCACCGCACCGCCCCCGTGTGATGCGTGATGAGGTCACTGACCTGTGGTTGAGATACAGCACCCCAGCAGCTGAAGCGTCAGCGTCAGCATCATCGTCATGGTATCTTGACAAGAGAAAAAGGGTTTTCATTCATGAGATCATCATTCAACACACAGAGGCAACGATAGGACGTTGCACACTCAGTGTATATACATTGGGAACCTTGTCGTCATAGGCGACTAAATGGATCGGGTGGTTAGGCTCGGTAACTTCGATGATGCATGTCATCCAATCCCATAGATCAATGTTCAGTCACTGGATTGCCTGGTCCACACTAGATAATTTGTTGACCACCGCCATATAATGGAATATTGCTGAGAGCGGTGTCAAACAACAAACAAACACCGTCACAAATCATGCCGTTTTGAACAACGATTCGGTTATACCGCGATATGTCAGCTTAAATAGAAAATAGGATCTTACCAATTACAATACCACCAACGATCTAAATATAAGTACTCGTATCTGTTGGCAAATGTCTCAGGAAGTGAATCATGTTTCATTTGTCGTTTGATTGCAACTGTGCTTCTCGAATAAACCATAGTGACATCTATAACAACAATTAAAGGCGGATTCTGCCCGGGCAAAGTGTCTCTCTATTTCTACCTGGATATAATAATAATAATAATAATAATAATAATAATAATAATAATAATAATAATAAATAAAGCAAAATAAAGTAATACTTATGCTGTACCCGTCCTGTCATATTATTCTTTTGGTATTGTTGATTGGACGAAATAAGAAATTCAGAGTATTGACACCTTCACAATCATATCAGACAATAGATCCCACCACCCTCCCTCTTCCCTCAATCGCATATATTTACCAATCATTATGGGGGGACGTGATTTGATTAACGTTGGGGCTCTTCATGATAGAATTGTTTTGTGCACCTTTGCATACATTTTTTTGTCTGATGATCCTCTTGTGAAGCACGTCAAGACTCATGATGAAAACAAGGCATTCCACAGTTTTCTGAAACGAGCCAGGGATGTGGGACATAATCTCAATGTCGGTGTTGATTTTGTTGACGGTTCTGTACTGCTGGACGGTACAGAATTGAGTGTCAAACAAGCGAAGTGCCATATTAAGTCGCCCAGGAGAGGCTATCTGAACGACCACTGCATCGAGTTTATGTGCAGTGTGTTGAGAAGATCAACATTCCTGCAGAGTCCTTTGCTTGGATGAAGTCGTCTGGCCTCAAAAGTGAAACAGAAGGCTTTCCGTTTGCTGCTCAGGACCAGTCACTTCCAACTCGAAACCGTCAATGTGTGATTTTGCATCAAAATGTAAATAGGACATGTAGATTATGTAATGAATTCAATGAGACTGTCCAACACATTGTCAGTGGATGCCCAGCTTTGGCACAAACACAGTATCTTAAGCGACGTGATGGTGAAGCTCGATCATTTTATTACCGTCTTCGCCATGCCTGTGGTTTTGACACGGAGGTCCACCCATGGTTCGACCCGGAATATGTAGAGGCCGTCATGGAAAATGATAAATACAAAATTCTTTGGAATAGGCCCATTTAAGCCTCAGATGTAGCCAGGCCAACAAACCTGATCTTGTCCTTTTTGATAAATCCAATAAAATCATTTATATCATTGAATTTTCTGTCCCCTTTGACACCAATGTGATTGACAAGATTGAGGAAAAACATGGCAAATATGCAGACCTCGCTTTCGAAATGTCACGCTTGCATCCCAAGTACCAAGTTGTCCGACTCCCCATTGTTCTCGGTGCCTTATGTTTGGTACCTCCCAATCTGTTGACTGACCTTGGGAGAGTACCTGGGTTTGCTACCAGGAATACAGCCCTTCTGACAATCTGGATAATGCAGAAGGCTGCAGTGTTGGGAGTTTTCATATTCTCCGAAACGTTCTGGGTGGGTTTGACAAGGCAGCGCTTCCTGTGAGAAGTCCCATTCGCTGTCTGGGCTGCGTGTAGAGGAGGCAAGGGCCCTGAGCTGATGATGAGCCTAACCTGACCTTAATAATAATAATAATCTATCATAGACATTTGTTTACGCATCACTATGAAATAGTGATAATACCAGGTGTTCACGAAAACATGAGCGTATCATGCCTGACCAGTGGGACCCGTCACAAACACATGCAAAGGCTAAACTAAACTGTCATGTTAACAAGCAATTCCTCACAGGAATAGTGATATTCACACAACCTACCTTGTTTCTGTTGTCAGCGAGGGAGAAGAGTGACAACACCAGACTACTGATGGTATAAATATACACAACCCATATTATCTGTAGATCAAATTACCTGACTTTAACATAGAAAGGAAGGAAATGATTTCTGTTGTAGCCTAAAGGCGTGCATATTGTGACACCAAGTAATGGAGGGACAGTTGTTGCGCGTGTCGCTTGACAAAAGCATCACACTCCAGAACTGCGGTACACATGACCTTGGATATATACATCTAGTCATCAAAGCCAGGTCGCGTGTCTTCATATGCCTTTAGGAACATAAAGTTTATGCCTCTTTAACCGCACCTGAACTGACCAATGGTATCTTGAAATCTTTCAATATTCCACTGCCACTGTTGTTTTATAGCGTAGATATTATGGCTTTGACCTCCACGTGTCTCTGTTTGTCTAATTATACTGCCTCAACCAATTCAGATGATGCTTCAGCGTTGATGAAGCTGCAAGTCTGTGCATTATATTCCAGCAATACTGTCTCTAAACGTTGCTCGACGAAATCAAAAGGCTCCATGAAGACTGCCTAATGGGCCATTTACACCCATCCGTATTTTCTTACCCGTATCTGTCTGACGCTCGGTATTAAGGGGCTGAAACAAGGACTGGTCGGCTCGGAGTCACTATACTGTGTCTGAGTGGGGTATTCATGTTAAGCTACGGCACGGTATCTCAGTTGGCTAGCACTATAAATCGGCATCAGTCCGGACTAGTACAAGCACGAAGATGCTGAAGATGAGTAAATATCACTCGATAAAACTAAAAATAACTAAAGAATGTACAAAGAATATACAAGACATGTTTAGGAACGTGTTTCAACCAACCAACCAACCAACCAACCAGTCAATCAATCAATCAATCAATCAATCAATCATGAGAAGGCCAAAGGCCTACAGTACATGAATACAAAGAAGTGGAGGGTACATTTATACAATAGAATATACATCAATGGCCATGATAACTGTTATATTGCCTCAAGTCGTGGAGTTAATGCATGCTTTCTGAGAAAATGAACATTGATATGAATATCTTCGCGATATATTTTGTCTGCATTTGTAAGTAAAGATTATAAAAGCGAGGATCCTTGAAAAAATGATCATTAATGAATAAGTAAATATTGATATTTTTATCTTCTATATTATTACAATTACACAGTTGACATATTCTGTCGTCTCTTTGAATGCTGCAGTGCCTACCTGATTTATTAAGGAGGCCATGAGAGCTGCATCTAAATCGGGCTAACGCCACTCGGAACTTCTTTAAATCTATTTCAAACAAATAGTGCTCTCTATTGAAGTTTCTTTTGATATCAATTTGCCAATCAATAGCGTGTGTGTCCACCTCTGGTTGCGATGCAAGCAACACATCTTCGTCTCATGGAATGGACCAGGCGTCGCACAAAGTCCTGTGGGATATCTGTACATATTTGCTGGAGCATGTTTCGAAGTCCCCGGAGTGTCTGTTGAACACGTGGTTGACGTCGAAGGCGCCGATCCATCTCATGCCACATGTGCTCGATTGGTGAGAGATCAGGGGAGCGAGCCGGCCAGGGGATGACATTCACGTTGTTTTGTTGAAGAGAATCCTGAACAAGTCGAGCAATATGAGGCCGGGCGTTGTCATGTTGAAAGGTAATGCCTGGGCCATGACGACGCAAAAACGGTAGAACAAGAGGGCCGATAATCTCGTCGCGTTAGCGCTGTCCATTGAGATTTCCCTCTACCACTATCAAACAGGCCCTCTGTCTTGCTGTAATCCCACCCCATACCATAACGCTGCCGACCCCGAACCGATCTTCTTCCATGGCACAAAGATTGACGTAGCGTTCACCTCGACGTCGGTACACTCGAATCCGTCCATCGCTGTGGCTGAGGTGAAAACGAGACTCGTCAGTGAATAGAACTGTCTGCACCACTGAAGACGTGCTTGACGGTGGTTTCCTGTCAAAATGGGACGTCTGGAGGGTCTTCTGGCGACAATCCCTGCACATCTGAGGCGGCGACGTACGGTTTGTGAAGATATTCGTCGAAGACCAGGGATGCTTCTTTGCAGTCACTGTTGCTGGCTGGAATCGATTTCGTAGGTGTGTTGTTCGAATCCAGTTGTCTTGTCGATTATTGGTTACGCGTGGCCTGCCACTCCGAGGATGGTCTCTGACTGCATTCGTCTGTTGCCAACGTTGCCATAACCACCAAATAGTGTTTCTGTGGACGTTAAATTGTCTTGCAACATCACGTTGACTCGATCCTGCTTCAAGCATACCAATGGCGCGCACACGCTCATTTCCGGACAGGCGTGGCATTTCGTAATGTTGAATAATTGCGTAATTTTGTTGTTTTTCTGAGTGGTTGTTGTCTGCACGATGCTGAACAATGCATATGGAATCCCGTAAACGCACATGTTTTTATACCGATTCTTGGTTAGTGAAATGCATGGGGCTTGCATAAAAGTCAACTTTTGCATGGAATGCATGCTTTTCTGTAGCGGTTGCGTTTTTGTGACTTGATTCCATACATGTACTACAACATTGAAAACCAAACTTTATTTGTTTGAAAAATACACTAAAATATTGGTGTCACGGGAACTTTTGTTGTTGAGTATATATTGAAATTATATGTGCAAATCAGATTGACAGGTACTTGCATAACACATATACCACAGCACTAACAACGAACTTTGTACAATATTAACATAAACATGTACATATTTACCAAGCTGATGGTGACAAGAACAATTCACGGAAGTAACTACGGATAAGTGGTAACGTAAGTACAGATACGTGTCATTGATACGGGCATGAAGACGACATAACGGACAGGTGTGATCCTGGCTTAAGATTGTTCGTGTGCTGCCTGTAGGTTACGCGTAGAGTGCTTGGAGACTGTCTGAAGACTTCCTTTAGACGGCCTGTAGAATGTTTGTAACCTCTGTAAAGACTACGCACAGGTTTCTGCTAGATGACTGCCCGTAGACGCCTCTAGACTGTCCGTAGACTGTCCGCATACTGCCTGTAGCTGCCCATCTAGCTGCCTGTAGACTGCCTGTGTATCTTGCTGCCTGTAGACTGTCTGTTTATCTTGCTGCCTGTAGACTGTCTGTGTATCTTGCTGTCTGTAGACTGTCTGTGTATCTTGCTGCCTGTAGACTGTCTGTACATCTAGCTGCCTGTATATTGTCTGTATATCTAGCTACCTGTAGACTATCTGTGCATGAAGCTGCCGGTAGACTGTCTGTATATATTGCTACCTGTAGGCTGTCTGTGGATCTAGCGACCAGTGGAATGTCTGTGCATTACGCTGCCTGTAGACTGTGTTTGTATCTTGCTGCCTGTATACTGTAACTGCCCGTATATTGACTGTGCATCTAGCTGCCTTTATATTATCTGTATATCTAGGACTAGTGGAATGCCTGTGCATAAATCTAGCTACATGTAGACTGTCTGTGTATCTTGCTGTCTGTGGACTGTACATCTTGCTGCCTGTATACTGTCTGTGTATCTTGCTGCCTGTAGACTGTCTGTATATCTAGCGACCAGTGGAATGTCTTTGTATCTTGCTGCCTGTAGACTCTCTGTGTATCTTGCTGTCTGTAGACTGTCTGCGCATCAAGCTGCCCGGATATTGTCTGTGTATCTAGCTGCCTGTATTTTGTCTGTATACCTAGCAATCAGTGGAATGTCTGTGAAGCTGATAGACGGTCTGTGCATAAAGCTACCTGTAGACTTTCATTGTATCTAGCTGCCAATGGAATGGTTGTGCATCTAGCAGCCTGTCTTATCACGACGCACCAGCATTTTTGGATATCCCATGCTCACATGGCTTGTATACCTTTTCGGAGAAAAGTATAAGCAGGGTGCTGACAAACCAAGGATCTTAATCGGAGAGAGCCTGTCAATCGACCCATCACCAGCAGCCAAGGGACATAATCCTAAACAACAAATTCCGAGTGCATTGGGCTACCAGTGTGCCCAACACGAAGAGACTACCAGATAGCATAGTTATGGTGACTTCGGTGGCACCTCTTCTGAAGTCCAATGTGTTCCTCTAAAGATTACGTGTCGCTCCATAATAACAACATTCATCACCACCATCGAACTTAGTTAACTTTATTCATGATAGTTAAATACAGAGTCCTACAACTTGAGATTTTACATTACACAATAAATCAATCGGTCTGACGTATAATATATATTTTAACAGTAGTTATCCTTGAGTTGGAAGCTCCTGAAAAAGGCATTCTGGTCGACAGGACTGGCGGAACATGCCGAATTGCCTCCGAAGAAAGACGAAAATATGATGCCGTCGATTTGAACATCAGCAGCATTCCTCATGGTGACCCCAGTGACGTCAAACAGCTTACCGAGGCCGTTCGCCGAGAGCCTGATGTAGCCGTCAGCCTGCCCGGGGGTGTTCAGTCGGACGGTCATCAACAAGGTGTACCACGTATTGTAGTCGAAATAGAAGCTGTTTCCACCAGTCTTGTGTCCCCAGTCTTGATTACAATCGACATCAGGTGAGCTACAGAATCCTCCCTGCTGGGTGACATCAGGGGCAAAGAGACTGATCCCTCCCATGCCCGCTGTTCTCCAGATGAGGCGGGAGGTGAAGCAGTCCTTGCCGGGGTCACCCCCAGCCGTACAGTTGACCCCACCCCCGTACAGACCCGGCAACTTTCCACCGTAGGCGAAGTCGAACCCTGTTGGAAACAGGACCTTGTATTGGAGGGTGACGCATTCCCTGGGTGCCACTGGGCTGGCGTAGAACTGTAGGCCGCTGTTTGGACCTGTCATGGCGTATGACCCTTGGGAGAAGGAGATGTCGTGAACTTTGTTGTTGCTGCCATCGGGGTTGGGAGATATGGAAGCTGAATCGCCCCCGATGTAAGTGTCTTGGTGTATATTCCATCCGTTTCGCCACATGTTGTTATTCTGCGGGTTGGCTGAGTTCCAGAACTTTACTGCAGCTGAGGATGTATAAATTATTATATTATTATTATATAAAGGATGTCTAGTGTATTAATTCATAACGTTGTTTGAGAGTATGACCACGTTGAATATTTTAGGTCAGTATTCCAAGATGCAGTAGGCCCAGAAACCAGATAGGGATAATATGAGTTTTTTGTCCTTAATGAACTTTTAATAAGCATTACTTTTAAAGAATATTTCATTGCAAAATCATTCTAAAAACCAGAATAATTAACTGGCTCAAATAAAAATATAGTGAAGTAGGTCGAATCAAACACATTGCCTGTATTGACGAGGGTTGTAATTTGTTTCATTCATGTATTTCCTGTACTGAATTAGTGAGTACAGATTTGCGCCCTTACTTGCAATTTTACAGAAATATGATTGTCGTTGGCAATAGAAAATGGCTTCACACATGTGGGAATAGAACCCGAGCCTTCAGTGTGACGAGCGAATGCTTTAATCGCTAGGCCACCACACCGACCCTTTGTGTAATGCATGATGAGGTCACTGACCTGTGGAGGAGATACAGCATCCCAGCAGCAGCAGCGTCAACATCATCGTCATGTTATCTGGACAACAGAGAAAACGGCTTTCTTTTTAGGGTTCAGCATCCTGCACATGAAAGCAACGATGAAACTCTGCTCACTCTGTATATTCTCTAGGAACCTTGTCATAGGCGACTAAATGTCAGGGAAGCTAGGGTCTTGCCAGTGACAATGCCATCAACCTTATCAAAATGCGTTTTGTTTGTCTGCCAACTCTGATTATTTATTAGATATTTCAAAATTATACAGTCAATTATGATTATAGTGAAGAAATAAAGACAGCTTCTCAGTTTGAGACATGGCACACATGATATCATCTTGCCCTAGGCGGGCAATGGGATCCATATCAGGGAGCAGGGCCCCTTCAGTGCGGAAACAATCTCCAAGTGACGCAGGTCGTAGACGTTTACCTCTTTGGTGATGCCCACGACCGCAGGCATGGTCGTGCCACACCGAGGCACTAGTTAGAACGAATCTTGGATTCGATTCAAGACGAACGGAACCTAGCACGCCTTTTTCTCGAAGATACAGGCTATGTAGTTGACCATAGCTTTACTTCCGGGTGAATGCACGGACATTTACACCGATGCTTCTCGAATAACCATAGTGACATTCATAACAACAACTGATGCCTGGCATCTCAGCAAAGTCTTTCCAACACGACCGCCTTCGTCTCGGAGAGCGGAAGGTCCGGGGTTCGATCCCGGCCGCGTCATGCGTTAAAAGATTATACTAGTTGTTACCCTGCGCTCGGCATTGAGGAACTAAAACAAAGACTGGTCAGCTCGGAGTCAGTATACTGTGTCTGAGTGGGATGTTCATGTTAAACTGCGGCATGGTATTTCATGGGCTAGCACTGTAAATCGACATCAGTCTGGACTAGAACAAGCAGCCACACACACGTGCATGCACGACGCTATATAAGTGCAATACTCTTGTACGCGGCGTTAAACCCTATTTCACCTCACCTCACCTTTCCAAAACCACATTAACTGTCCATTTTGTTTACAGAAACCATGCGCAATGTTTCCATAATCAAATGTAACCCATTATACAATTCCGACTATATCATAAGCATATGTTTATGAATCACTATTAAATAGTGTTTCCAGATGTTCGCGAAATGGCGAGCATACTCCACTGGTGGCACCCGTCACAAACACATGCAAAGGCATAAGCTAACCTGGCATGTTGACAAACAATGCTGTACAGGAGCAGTCACATTCACACAGCCTACCTTGTCTCGGTTGTCAGCAAGGGAGAACAGTGAAAACACAAGGCCATTTGAAGTGGATATATACTGCCCATATTATCTATAGATCAAATTAACTGACGTTAACACAGAAAATTACTTCCGTTATGGCCTGAAGGTGATCATAGTGTGACATCCAGAAAAGGAGATTTGGTTGTTACGTGTCAAAGTCAGGTCGCGTGTCTTAGTAAGCCCTTAGGAACATTCAATTTAGGCCTCTTTTAGCTCACCTGATCTGACCAATGTTACCTAAAATTTCGGTATTCCGATCTGATTTTAAACATGCCACTGAAGGCGGCTATATCGAAAATGTCATTTAAAACATAACTAAGTCATCATGCAGAAACTTTATTGTATGCGTGAAAACATATATGGTATATTTCTGTGGCGTATATGTGCTTTGACTCTCACGGGGCCCTGTGTTGGTGATCGACTCAGTACTAGTGGTCTAGTGGAAGAGCGTCCGCCAATGAGACGTTAAAAGATGGTTCTTGTTGTTACCCTGTCTGGCGCTCGGCATTAAGGGGCTAAAACAAGTCGGCTCGAAATCAGTTTACTGTGTGGGGTATTCATGTTAAACTGCGGCATGGTATCTCAGTGGGCTAGCGCTATGAATCGGCAACAGTCCTGACTAGTACAAGCAGCCACACAAACAAACACACATGTGCATGCACTTCGCTATATAAGTGCAATAATCTTGGACGCGACGTTAAACCCCATTTCACCTCACTTCACCCTGTGTTGGTGAAGCTGCAATTCCGTGTATTTGTGGCTCTGTTTTTTACTGTCTCTCCCAATTGTAATGATGCTTCGGCGTTGATAAAGTTGCAATTCCATGTATATGATCCCAGCAATATTGCTCAAAACGTTCGCTGAATCCCGATTCAATATTAAACATGGCCACCAAGGCAGCCATTTTAAACATGTCATTTCCCATCACACAGACATTTCTTAATGTTTTGATGAAACTGGGATATGAATAACACGTGTTGCATTATGTTATGTGTTATGATATTTGTCACAGCCTCAACATGTATTTATGTTCATCCCCATTTATTCAGGGGCATGGTTTGCCCTGTTGTCTAAGGTGCCGCAATTCGCTTTTCAGAGTTGCCTATCTTGGAAATCTAATAATATGATCGTGGGTTCGAATCCAGATTCGCCCCAATTATGTTTTTAGGTTGGTCAGTACCGTACCGATGCCCGTTGAACAGCCTGGTGTTTATTTAGCCGTTTGGCATTTCATATGTGATGATATTGCATATAGAACACTATTGGTGCATTAACATCCTGTCGCTTTTAACAGCCACGACGTCCACAGTGCACATAATGTTATACTCTGTTATTGAAGATGGAAGTCTAATCCTGTAATCCATGAGTAAGGACAGAGAAATGTATTAGGCCTAACTGTACAAGGCTTGAAGTTGACTGTTGTTACATGGCGATTTTTAAATCAAAGCGCAATGCGCAATGGTTACCAAATCAAAGCGCAATGGTTACCAAATCGGGAAGATTTAATTGACCACACAAAATCAACCGCCTATTGACTGCCAGTATACTGCCCGTAAACTGCCTATAGACCGCCCGTAAACCGCCTATTGACTGCCAGTATACTGCCCGTAAACTGCCTATTAACTGCCTGTAGACTGTTTGTAAACAGCCTATTGACTGCCTGTAGACTGACCGTAAACCGCCTATTGACTGCCAGTATACTGCCCGTAAACTGCCTATTGACTGCACGTAGACCGCCCGTAAACTGCCTATTGTCTGCCTGTAGACCGCCCATAAACCGCCTATTGACTGCCAGTATACTGCCCGTAAACTGCCTTTTGACTACCTGTAGACTGAGCGTAAACCGCCTATTGACTGCCCGTAAACTGCCCGTAAACTGCCTATAGACCGCCCATAAACCGCCTGTTGACTGCTTGTAAAATGTGCATCTAGCCTCCTGCAGACTGCCAGAAGCTTACTATAGCTGTCTGGAGGGTGTAGCTGCAGTAGCCGTAGGCTGTCAGTAGACGTCCTTTAGCTGCCCTTTTAAGTTATCCAGTCATGAAATGTTTTTAAAACCGTAGATTGCCTGTAGGTTAAATATGATGCTGAAAACACTATGACATAAAAACAAAACAATTCTGGACTCTTCTATTTATATTCTCTTCAAAAAAGGAAACGCAAAGACAGATTTGTGTGAGGTAGGAAAATATATTTAAACGAGGAACCGTAGAAGGTATTGAGCCAAAATGATGTGGAGAGAACACTTGGTTCAAAAGGTGAACATCAGCTACCATCAATAACGCGTATGTCTCCCGTTGGAATCGATAGCGGCCTGACATGTCCTCCCCATGGAAGAGACGAGTATACGAATCACATCCTGGGGAATGTTAGCCCCATCGGCCTGCAAAAGCCAACTGCTTCAACGTCTTGGGTTGTGGTTGACGTTGGCGTAGCCGTCTATCCAATAAATCAAACAGGTGCTCTATCGGGTTCAAGTTCGGGGATCTGGAGCGCCAGGGGAGAACATCAACGTTGTTATTGTATAGACAGGGTCGAGCGTTGTCCTGCTGGAATACACCGTTGGCTGCAATTGGGAGGACATGTGGATGGAGAATTTCGTTGATGTATCGTTGAGCCATAACATTGCCCTGGATTTGGACCAAACCTGTTCTGCCATGATGAGAGATAGCCACCCACATCATAACACTACCCCAAAAAACCTGTCCACTTCCTGTACGCAGTTTCCGGCATAACGGTCTCCCCGACGTCTTCGGTCCCCTCGAAGGAGGAGAAATCTTGATTCGTTACTGAACCAGACATCTCTCCATCGCAGTTGAGGCCATACCCTGTGTTGTCGACTCAATATGACGCGTCGAACAGGACGTCTTGCTCATAGACCTGCTGCTCTTAAACGGTTTCGTACAGTCTGGTCGGAGATTCTGTGCAGTCCGGGTATTTGGGATGCGGTTGAGGTGGCTGTGGTCATCCTTTTACGTAGGTGGCGCAGTCGGACGTAGCGATCTAGGCGGGGATGGGTACTCTTGGTCGTCCCGACCTTGGCCGATCACGTGTTGACCCATGCTGTTGAAACCGATCCCATAGCTTTGTGATGGTGCTGGGCGCTACATTGATAACCCTGGCAACAGCTGATCGGGATTCACCGGTCTATGACGTTGTTTCTTTGCACTTCTGTTAATCTTGGCATGTTGTTGAACTGTCACTGTTTGATTGACGCAGATGCCAGGCAGACACATCCCTGCACTTTGATACCGTTCATACTGCTGCTGCACGTGCAGTACGTGCAGCTCCGTGGCCCTTTTGTTAATGGACTAGGTGCGTTTTTTTCCGAATCGTACGTGTTTCCCGACTAATGGTTTGCATGTCCTTGTGATCATTATGATCTTGGAAATTTGTCACTGAAACTATAACACATTAAACCTCCTCATTTTGCACCTCTTGGTCCACTAATTTTGCTTTTATGGCCCAAAATAGCCGTATTGCGTTTCTTCTTTTTAAGAGTATATATTTGGTATATTTGAGATGACAAGAACTAGTTCTTTAATTACAAATAAAAAAGGGGGGCACGGGTGGCCCAGTCGTCTAAGGAGCCGCGATTCGCTGTGCAGAGTTGCGTCCCTTGGGCACGCCAGAAACCTATGATAGTGGGTTCGAATCCCGGTTCGCCCCAATTATGTTTCTAGGTTTGTCAGCACCATACCCGTGCTCGTGGGTTTCACCGAAGTGGTAACCGTCTGAGACCTGCTTCACTTCAGGCTTTCCTCCCACATTAAGCTGACACACCGTGATATAACTGGAATACTGTTAAAAGCGGCGTTAAACCAAACTCACTCACTCACTACAAATAAAAAAGCGCCTGTAAAAAAATATATGTTATTCACAATAGCATAATATTTGTTGTTTTTATCTTTATTTTACAATGTCTACATGCCATGGGGATATAACTGAATTATATTGTTGACTGCGGCGTTAAGCAACATACACTTACTTATTTGCATATGTAGCGGGAAAAGCCGAATGGTCATGGTGACAAATGCACAAGAAACAGGAGATTGTTAAGAAACCACAGAAGCGTCTGTAAAATACACATATTGCATTTCATTTGTATGCCAGAACGTTATTTATTATAGACAAGTCACGCTGCAAGCTTTTTATTGATTTTAACGGTGTTTGCCGTGTATATCAGATCATATAAGTCCATTGATAATGCTTCAGATTCTGTTCACCAAGTGAATGTTCATAGCCATTACATTGTCTGGGTCTTCAAGGGTTTAGGTCGAAAGAAAGCCTTTCTTCACCCAGCAGTGAGTGGGTACCCGGTAGGGTCATATCATATCGCAGCTTGGTGTATACTCCCAATGGGAATGAGAGTGAAATTTGAGTGCACACTGATCCATCAACATCAAACAAAGTCACTTGCTAAGGGATACTCAACATGTTTGGGCGCAGGGCGCCTGAAAAAATCTCTTGAGACAAGTTTCGAAATATGAATATGTAAAACAAAAACAGAAAGTGTGTTTCACTGTTTATTTAAATTCAAATAACATCTGGTATACTTTGATTATGTTCACATGATGCCCATTTATTATATTTATAATGACGATGATGAGGATGTGGAAACTTCGAAGTTGAGAGAAAACACAATTGGGCAGGTTTTAGCAGACGTTGTCCTTGAGGACGAAATACCGGAAGTAGACATGAGTATCGACAGGACTTCCGGAACATGACGATGTCCCGCCGAAATAATTGGAAAAAAGAATGCCGTCGACTTTCACATCCGAGGATTCTCTGATTACAACGTTACTGACATCGTACACTTTACCGACACCCCCAACAACGATTCGAACGTAGCCATCTGTCTGGCCGGGTGTGTTAAGGCGAACAGTTTGCTGGATTGTGTACCAGGTTCCGGTCTGGAACTGGAAACTTCCGCTGCCCAGTCGGTGCCCCCAAGCATCATTACACTCCACCCCTTCAGTGGTACAGAACTCGGGTGTCTGCTGTGATGTGGTGAAGAGTGCCACTCCACCCATGCCTCCTGTTCTCCAGATGAAGCGGGATGTGAAACAATCCTTGCCTGGGTCACCTCCAGCAGTACAGTTGACCCCGCCACCGTACAGACCAGGCAACTTTCCACCGTAGGCGAAGTCGAAGTTGTCATCGAACCACACTTTGTAGGAGTGTCAGGCACTCCCTGGGCTCTAGAGGAGTGGAGTAGAACTCAGCTCCACTGTAGAGATCGGTGAGGCCGTAGGAGCCCTGGGAGAGAAAGATGGCGCTGACTTTGTAGTTACTGCCGTCGGGGTTTGGTTCAGCAGACACCGACTCCTGACCCCTGTATGTGGAGGTATCCAGGTTCCAGTTCCCGCGCCATATTGTCTTGCTTCTTGGGGTCTTAGAGTTCCAGAGTTTAATCCCATCTAGTCAGAATATAGTTGATATAACAATTGTAGGTAATATGCCATTAATATGTTGTAATTAAGGGAAAACAAAGCATAATAATGTGTGTATGTAAATTTAGTCCAAGCTGGAGGGAGGAAAACATAAAGTTTGTTTAAATATAATATTAAATTCATAAACGTGCTGTGGAGTGTCATGTTTACAGTTTAAATCATTGTTTTGCTTTATATAAATGGTTTCAAAATCAATGTTAAAATTTTCGCGCCTCAAATACCCATATTACTCACGTCACAATCGGAAAACACATAATTTTTACCTCGCATTAAGGGACACATACTGGCCTCTGAACATTACATTCAGTGAAACACAATCAAGACCGGTTCCTTCCGGTCACATTTTGTAACAGAAATACAAGAATGAGTGTCGTATATACTTAATACCTACATGGGCTTATACTGTCTACCTGTACGGGGGTCAGTTATCTTACCTGTGAAATGGCTGAGGGTGACAGCGGCCAGGAGCAGGTATCGGAGCTGAGACATCGTCCTGTAACACTGACGTACCCCAAATATATGGAAGAACACAACACAACACGTGAAGGACCTACCAAGGACGTATCAGAAACATGGATATTACAAATATATGGACATATGGACAATAACGGACATAAAACACATAGACATTAAAAGAATAATACCTTTGTGACATAAACGAAGTGAGTATAGTTTTACGCCGCTTTTCGCAATATTCCAGCTATATCACGGCGGGGGAAACCAGAAATGGGCTTCACACAATGTCCTCATGTGGAGAATCGAACCGGGTCTTCAGCGTACGAGCGAACGCATTAACCACTAGGCTACCTATCGCCCCCTCATATACGAAGCATAAGACATTGAATATATATGACAAATTAGAACCGTAAATATAATTCAGATACAAAACATTTACAAACGAGCGTATGCTCATATTCCAGTCACAGAATCGGAATAAGTGTTGTTGTTATCGAAATCTCACTCAATCATAATAGTTATGTTCACTTAGAGAATCGCCGAAGATGACGGTTAGTTGGGCAACATGCGTTATTTAATATAAAGTGACACTATTCGACTGTGGGTAACATACCTGTCCAACGCTGTTCCGCTGACGTGGAGTGACGATTCTTCGGATGTGCTGTGCTTATAAACGGGTATTTCTTATCGTCGGATCATTTTGTTTGTGTTGATAGATAGGATACTTGTACCATTTTTAATTCACATTTAATTACTTTATCAACGAGTATTATACAATTCATTATTTCCGCGTTCCCTCAGGTCACGGTGACCTAGCGAAAGACCACCTGCAGATAAATGTGTAGGCGCGATGATGTCACAAGTGTTCTCCACGTACATTGACACAGTCTCGGGTTGCTATAGCAATGTAGTCAATGTTATATCATAAAGTACTGCTAGATTGAGTCACTGTACTTACGAAATAACGTTTACCCTACCCCTGTAAGTAGTGCTACAAAGTATCGTTTTGCCATGAGCTATTATAACGTCAAATTTCATGTTGACGTTTACGTTCATAGTCCACGGCAAAACCATACCGTATTACATACACATGGTGTTAGCGCAAGCTTTACTACTTTTCTAAGATGCTGAGTTTACGACTAACCTGGTGTATTTTTTAGTATATGGTTAAATATGTCCCATTATATTATCCGTTCAGTGTATGACTGTTCACAATCCCATGTAAATAAGACTTAAATCTTAGTTTCTTAATATATAAATTTGCTTCAGTTTAATCACATGATTCGAAACATTCCAGAGTGCATTGAATGATGTCTGCTGATGTCCTGTGTCGCTTGTTAGTGTGAGTTTACGTGTTTTCTGTCGTAAGAAAATCACATTTGATGTAAGCAGACTGACTAAATGCAGCGATGGCATTGTTGGAAAAAAAGAAGTTGTGGAGAGAGAGAGAGAGAGAGAGAGAGAGAGAGAGAGAGAGAGAGAGAGAGAGAGAGAGAGAGAGAGAGAGAGAGAGGAGAGAGAGAGAGAGAGAGAGAGATTAGTGTTTGCCTTAGAGCAGTGGCCGAAAAACACACTCAGGCCTTAAATACTGTTTATACATCTTGTAGAAGCATCAACAGTAATATCAGGACGAAGACATTCCACAACACTTCAACATCTGTAGTTTCAGAATAAACACCACATACAAATTACTAAACTTTGCGTGTAATATTCGAGAATACAACCAGTAAGAACACCACAAACACCATAACTAGAACTAATCTATTTTGGGGGGACTACAGTTTTGCCTGGACCACCTCATAGCAACAATGTATTTTCAGAGGTATGCTTTAACAAAAACTGCAGTGTGTAGAAAGCGAGTCGGTACGGCTCAGTGATTACAAATATTAGGTACCACTCTGGGTTCGGTGTTAATTAGATGATGAGATGATGAGAGATTTTATTAGGTGGGGACATGAGGTAGTCGGGTACACGCCAGGCAGATTCTGGGGATGTATCCTGAAGGAAGGTAAGGCTGCCTGATTGAGTTGCACCTGGCGAAGAATGACCAGTCGGAGACTCTCAAATATCCTCGTAACTTCTGGCACGTGTGCGTGCGTGCGTGCGTGCGTGCGTGCGTGCGTGTGTATGTGTGTGTGTATGTGTGCTGGGTGTTTGAATGTAGATCATTATCAGCAACATAAGACAATATGTGCGTGACATCACGTTCTCATCTGTCTCAGCTGTCTTTAATGTGTGTTTGTGTTTTGTTCCCTAAAAACATTTAACTTGACAATCCATGGAAACTTCAAATATTTCAAGATCGTCGAATCATCTAGGGTTACTACTTTTTGAGATGTGTGCGAAACAAATTATTACTATTTCATGAACTGTTATTTTGGTGGAAAATGTTAAAATACTGGAGTATATTATACAAAGGTAAATTTTCTGTCGGATAATCAGCAGCATATTATGTCAGTTCTCAAAGGCAAGGCAAGGGCCGCCTCTTGGGCCTAGTGGATAGAGCGGCTAAGACGAGAACGGAAGGTCGGTGGTCCGATGCCCGCTCGCATCATACAAAAAGACTTTAAAAGATGTTACCTGCAGTTGTTACCCTGTCTGGCGCTCGGTATTAAGGGGACAAAACAAGGAATAGTCCGGTCGGAGTCAGTATACTGTGTCTGAATGGGGTAACCGCGGTACGGTAGCTCAGTGGGTTAGTATTATAAAACCGGCATGAGACCGTACTAGTACGTATACAAGCAGCCACATACACACACGCGCGCATGCGCGCGCGCGCACGCACGCAAGCACACACACACACGTGTATGCACGTCGCTATATGAGTGCAATAATCTTGAAATCCCTTTTAAACCCCTTTTTTGAATCATTTAATGTCACAGCGGGGTTTACAAGGTATAATACGTGGTTGTGTTAGGTTTTTCTGGGTTTGTTTGACACATTTTGAAGGGTTTTCTAGATTTAGAGGATAAAACAACACTTGATCGATTTGGAGTTACTTTCACGTGTGTGAGTGAGGTACCCATGTTAATCTTCAGCGTGGTATCTCAGTATGCTAGTTCTATCATACCATCATTATCCCGGACTAGTACACATGCCCACACGCACATCCGCATACACACGCACACACACACAAACATACACACACGCACACACGTGTTTAAACTTTATTTTCCCCTAACCATTGGTATTTACATTTAAACTTGAACCAATAATATGAGGAATAATGTTTTTGTCATCCCGATTCTGAAAAATGTTCTTACCACTGCCTTCTTGAAACGACATTAAAAAACATCATGAATGGACTCACTCGTGGAATAATAGTGTAATATATCTATTCTGAAACCAATTTGGATTATACACTATCTAGAATGTTGATGGTGTACTCTAGCCTAAAATATATTGCTCAGCACAAATTACACCATTGAGAAACAATGTTTTAGAAAACGTCAAAATGTGCACAATAAATCCGGACGAACCTCACACAACCATGCCCATCTTGTACTCCCCGCATTGACATTATGTGCGATGATGGGGTTTACGTCTCACTCATATAGCAACGTGCATGTTTTTAGTGTGTGGTTGAGACTAGTGCCGGTTTTTAGTGCCAGCCAAATGAATTACCAAGCCGCAATTTAACATGGATACCCCACTCAGACACAGTATACTGACTCCGAGCCGACCAGTCCTTGGTTTAGCCCTTTAATGCCAAGCGTCAGACAGGGTAACAATAGTACCATCTTAAAAACGTCTTTTTGTATTCGCGGGCGGGGATCCAAATCATGAAATCCGAAATCCTGACAGACGCTCTTGCTCACCAGACCACGGAGGCGCGATGACATAATATGTCAGACTGAGCAGGTGCATGTGAACTCTTCATGACGTCGCCATACATGTGGTCTTTCAGGTCACCGTGGCCTGTGGGAAACTGAATCAATGCACCCTCTTTAATAAAGTAATGAAAAATAGATAACACGGAGTTCACTTATCGCATCTCACAAAACAAATAAAACGATCCTACGATAAGGTGTAGTCCTTAATAAGCAGGTCACATACGTTGAATCTTCACTCCACACGGCGTCAACAGAACAGAACAAAACAAACCAAGGTATGTTATACTGTCAACTACTGTTATACGAACTCAAAGGGACCACTAATTTGAATTCGTTATAACCGTAGTTCGTTATTAGCACATGTACAACGTATATACAGAAAATGGACGGGACCAATAAACAGTTTGTTTTATTCGGAAGTTCGTTGAAGGCGTGTTCGTTATAAACGTAGTTTACTATATATGGTTGTATTTCAAGATGTTGTACAATGATACGTGACGCCTGATTATATGCCAAACTAATCGCCGTTTTTGGATGTCGGCTAGAACTGACTTACTGAGTGAAGACATTTGTTTTATATATGGAAACTACAGCAATGACACGTTCATATGATTATTGAATATATAAACAATTCCGATATAAGTCATTAGTGCCGATAGAGCTATTGCAATAAACTTGTCTATGTTAGTGTTTCTGTCAGTGTTCTATTTCTTATGGGGGCACAGGTGGCCCAGCCGTCTTAGGCATGTGTAGTAGCTCAAATGGCTGTATAGTAGCGTCATTTAGTGTACCAGAGACCTTTGATCGTGGGTACGAACAAGATTCGCCAGTATTATGTTTCAAGGTTTGTCAGCACCATAACCGTGTGCATGGGTTTAACTAAGGTGGTCAACGTCTAAGACCTGCATCGCCTCAGGCTTTTCTCCCACATTTAGCTGACACGCCGCGATATAGCCGAAAATGATATTCACTGCGACGTTAGATCAACTCTATTTGATGTAAACTCCTTCATCCATGTTATCTCCAATGTTTCAGTCAATATCCATGTTCGTAGTATGTCCTATGTTGTGGTCGCGCCCATGTTCCTGGAACGTCCGTGTTTTTGCTTGGTCCACGATCCTCGACTGAAGGTCCACGTTCCTATAATGTGCATGTTTCTACAATGTCAATGTTTCTAAAATGTCCACATTTCTACAATGTGCATGTTTCTACAATGTCCATGTTTCTACAATGTCAATGTTTCTACAATGTTCACGTTTCTACAATGTCCACGTTTCTACAATGTCCACGTTTCTACAATGTCCACGTTTCTACAATGTCCATGTTTCTACAATGTCCACGTCTCTACAATGTCCACGTTTCTACAATGTCCACGTTTCTACAATGTCAATGTTTCTACAATGTTCACGTTTCTACAATGTCCACGTTTCTACAATGTCCACGTTTCTACAATGTCCACGTCTCTACAATGTCCACGTTTCTACAATGTCCACGTTTCTACAATGTCCACGTTTCTACAATGTCCATGTTTCTACAATGTCCACGTTTCTACAATGTCCACGTCTCTACAATGTCCACATTTCTACAATGTCCATGTCTCTACAATGTCCACGTTTCTACAATGTCAATGTTTCTACAATGTTCACGTTTCTACAATGTCCACGTTTCTACAATGTCCATGTTTCTACAATGTCCATGTTTCTACAATGTCCATGTCTCTACAATGTCCATGTTTCTACAATGTCCATGTTTCTACAATGTCCATGTTTCTACAATGTCCATGTTTCTACAATGTCCATGTTTCTACAATGTCCACGTTTCTACAATGTCCATGTTTCTACAATGTTCACGTTTCTACAATGTCAATGTTTCTACAATGTCCATGTTTCTACAATGTCAATGTTTCTACAATGTTCACGTTTCTACAATGTTCATGTTTCTACAATGTCCACGTTTCTACAATGTCCATGTTTCTACAATGTCAATGTTTCTACAATGTTCACGTTTCTACAATGTCCACGTTTCTACAATGTCAATGTTTCTACAATGTCCATGTTTCTACAATGTTCACGTTTCTACAATGTCAATGTTTCTACAATGTCCACGTTTCTACAATGTCCACGTTTCTACAATGTCCATGTTTCTACAATGTCCACGTTTCTACAATGTCCACGTTTCTACAATGTCCACGTTTCTACAATGTCCACGTTTCTACAATGTCCATGTTTCTACAATGTCCATGTTTCTACAATGTCAATGTTTCTACAATGTTCACGTTTCTACAATGTCCATGTTTCTACAATGTCCATGTTTCTACAATGTCCATGTTTCTACAATGTCAATGTTTCTACAATGTTCACGTTTCTACAATGTCCATGTTTCTACAATGTCCACGTTTCTACAATGTCCACGTTTCTACAATGTCCACGTTTCTACAATGTCCATGTTTCTACAATGTCCATGTTTCTACAATGTCCATGTTTCTACAATGTCCATGTTTCTACAATGTTCACGTTTCTACAATGTCCACGTTTCTACAATGTCCACGTTTCTACAATGTCCACGTTTCTACAATGTCCATGTTTCTACAATGTCCATTTCTCTACAATGTCCACGTTTCTACAATGTCCATGTCTCTACAATGTCCACGTTTTACAATGTCCATGTTTCTACAATGTCAATGTTTCTGTTTCAGAACGATGTCTCAGCTTCTATGCTTCATCCTGGCTGCTGTCACTCTCAGTCATTCTACAGGTAAGATCGCTCACTCCAGACAGGTAGACCAATTAGTCCGTGTGGTTCCGTTTGAAGAATTTACTAAACTGACTTTCTATCAATAGCTGTATTACTGATATTGACCAAAAAAGGGGTGGGATAATGTTTGCGAGAGGCAATATAAATGCACATGTTGTATTTGGTGTCTATTTTATACCTCTTAATAACAGTCCACAACTACTCAGACGATTATCAGAAATATTTCTATTTCTCAATCGTTTACTTCTGCAGTGAGTGGGTAAGTATGGTTTTACGCCGCTTTTAGCACTTTTCCAGCAATATCACGGCGGGGAAACAAGAATGGGCTTCACACATGGAACTCATGTGGAGAATCGAAGCCGGGCCTTGGGCGTGACGAGCGAACGCTTTAACCACTAGGCTACCCGACTGCCTCTTATTTCTGTATTGATTACTTGATATTATAACACCACAATGGCATGATTCTTGTTTATATCACACTCCTGCTATTTCTCCGTCTTCATGAAATGCATGACGTTATATATGTGACTTTTCACTACAGCACGTTAATGCTTTATGACATTACATCTGAAAGCTCTTTATTTTTTCTCCATCCAGTTGGTATTAAACTCTGGAACTCTAAGACCCCAAGAAGCAAGACAATATGGCGCGGGAACTGGAACCTGGATACCTCCACATACAGGGGTCAGGAGTCGGTGTCTGCTGAACCAAACCCCGACGGCAGTAACTACAAAGTCAGCGCCATCTTTCTCTCCCAGGGATCCTACGGCCTCACCGATCTCTACAGTGGAGCTGAGTTCTACTCCACTCCTCTAGAGCCCAGGGAGTGCCTGACACTCTCCTACAAAGTGTGGTTCGATGACAACTTCGACTTCGCCTACGGTGGAAAGTTGCCTGGTCTGTACGGTGGCGGGGTCAACTGTACTGCTGGAGGTGACCCAGGCAAGGACTGTTTCACATCCCGCTTTATCTGGAGAACAGGAGGCGTGGGTGGAGTGGCACTCTTCACCACATCTCAGCAGACACCCGAGTTCTGTACCACTGAAGGGGTGGAGTGTAATGATGCTTGGGGGCACCGACTGGGCAGCGGAAGTTTCCAGTTCCAGACCGGAACCTGGTACACAATCCAGCAAACTGTCCGCCTTAACACACTCGGCCAGGCTGATGGCTACGTTCGAATCGTTGTTGGGGGTGTCGGTAAAGTGTATGACGTCAGTAACGTCGTAATTAGAGAATCCCTGGATGTGAAAGTCGACGGCATTCTGTTTTCCAATTATTTCGGCGGGACATCGTCATGTTCCGGAAGTCCTGTTGATACTAATGTCTACTTCCGGTATTTCGTCCTCAAGGACAACTTCTGCTAGAAATATCTCAATATGCATGTGTTTAAACAACCACAGTGTAACCTCTGTTCTGTTCATGTTCTTGTTGTTTAAATAAAGAGCATAAACATTGGTCATTCTCATGTCATGATATGGGTTTATTTACACCTTCAACACAGATTGACCAAGTCGTCTAAGGCGCCGCGATTTGCTGTGCAGAGTTGCGTCCCTTGGGAACGCCAGAAACCTTTGATTGTGGGTTCGAATCCCGGTTCGCCCCGATTATGTTTCTAGGTTTGTCAGCACCATACGCGTGCTCGTAGGCTTCACCGAGGTGGTTAACATCTGAGACCTGCATCATTCCGGGCTTTCCTCCCACATTAAGCTGACACGCCGCAATATAACTTGACTACTTTTAAAGGGGGCGTTTAACCAAATTAACTCACTTACTCCAACACAGATTTACAATGCCGTAATGTTTCTTTAAAAAAGTAGAATAATTGTGCTGTCCGTTTTCGTAGAATTTATATTAACATAATAATTTTAGATTGCAAGTGCTGGAAGTCACGATATTACACACACACACACACACACACGCACGCACGCACGCACGCACGCACGCACGCACACACACACAGAGACAAGCACACATCAAAGATATTCAGAGAAATATCTCACTTAATGCTGTATTTACAGATGTTCAAAGGTTATCACGGATTCGTTTCCGTACTTTTGTGTATCTACGCATTTCGTCCAACGGGCTGTGAAATAAACTTAACTTCGCCGTATTTGTTTGATGTTCCTGATATGCAACATGACAGCTTGCCTATTTGAAAACTAAGTGATAAAGATAAACTGGACCCTGCCGTCTTTTGGGTATATTATGATTGAGAATCAAAATTCAATTTCAAACACATCCACTTGAAACAGAAATAGCGAAGTACATCATTTGAAACTAAGCCTCAGTAAAGATGGCGACTATACTTAACCGTCGTAATTAATTTTGTATGGACTAAAGTAGCGAAAACGGTGTTGTGGTAAAACATCGGGCAATCTCATTTAAGACGAATGCTACAAATTGGTCTGCGAGAATTGTGTTTTAATGAATATGTTAGCCATGTAAAATATTGCCTCATTGAGAAACTCACTGGCCTGAGATTATTTCTATAACTGACGCTGTTGCCGCGAATAGCTGCAATACTGCTAATCCGGCTTTAGGCAATATTCACTCACTCACTGACGGTGATATTTTGTTTCGAGCTTCCGGACAATTTTATTGAATATTTGTACAAAATTTCTTTTGTTAAATTATAGTGAGCATGTTGAGGGTTTTAAAGTACATAGGAAAGTGTAACATCTGGAGAGGACTGTTATCAACAAAGGACCTTGTGTATGTAAATTAGATAGCATTTTCAAGCTCAAGTCATATGTTTGCTAAATGCTACTTGGAGCATGAAGAGCATTAGAGAAGCATGACCACAGGACTAATACGGAGCGCATGCGACTTGACCTTATAATATTACGCATGCGCACGGACAGTGTCTAAAACGCGAGAACAAGAGAACGCGAGGTCGTGAGAAAATAAAATGGCGCATTCTCGCGTTCTGGCGATTTCGTGTTTTTGTGGCCTACTTTGACAAGTTGAGATTGCGAAGTTTTGCATCATGTCAAAAAGGCTCATTCCCGCGTTGGCGACTTTTGACAAAAAGTACTATGTTGACTGAGGCGTTAAGCAGCATACACTTACTCATTTGCATTTGCAGCGGGACAAGTCGAATGGTCATGGTGACAAATGCACTTAGTCTAGAAACAGGAGATTGTTTAGAAAAACCACAGAAGCGTCTATGAAATACACAAATTGCATTTTATTTGTATGCCAGAACGTTATTTTTACAGGCAAGTCACGCTGCAAGCTTTTTATTGATTTTAAAGGTGTTTCCCGTGTATATCAGAACATATAAGGCCATTAATAATGCTTCAGATTCAGTTCGGCAAGTGAATGTTCATAGCCATTACATTGTCTGGGTCTTCAAGGGTTTCGGTCACCCAGCAGAAGAAGCCTTCCTTCACCCAGCAGTGAGTGGGTACCCGGTAGGATGAAACTGTAATATGACTAAACCTTGGTGTATACTCCCAATGGGATTGAGAGTGAAATTTGAGTGCACACTGATCCATCAACATCAAACAAAGTCACTTGCCAAAAGATACACAACATGTTGGGGGGCAGGGCGCCTGAAAAAATCTCTTGAGACAAGTTTCGATATTTGAATATGTAAAACATTAACAAAAACAGAAAGCGTGTTTCACTGTTTATTAAAATTCAAATAACATCTGGTATACTTTGATTATGTTCACATGATGCCCATTTATTATATTTTAATGAAGATGATGAGGATGTGGAAACTTCGAAGTTGAGAGAAAACACAATTGGGCAGGTTTTAGCAGACGTTGTCCTTGAGGACGAAATACCGGAAGTAGACATGAGTATCAACAGGACTTCCGGAACATGACGATGTCCCGCCGAAATAATTGGAAAAAAGAATGCCGTCGACTTTCACATACGAGGATTCTCTAATTACAACGTTACTGACATCGTACACTTTACCGACACCCCCAACAACGATTCGAACGTAGCCATCTGCCTGGCCGGGTGTGTTAAGGCGAACAGTTTGCTGGATTGTGTACCAGGTTCCGGTCTGGAACTGGAAACTTCCGCTGCCCAGTCGGTGCCCCCAAGCATCGTTACACTCCACCCCTTCAGTGGTACAGAACTCGGGTGTCTGCTGTGATGTGGTGAAGAGTGCCACTCCACCCATGCCTCCTGTTCTCCAGATAAAGCGGGATGTGAAACAGTCCTTGCCTGGGTCACCTCCAGCAGTACAGTTGACCCCGCCACCGTACAGACCAGGCAACTTTCCACCGTGGGCGAAGTCGAAGTTGTCTTCGAACCACACTTTGTAGGAGAGTGTCAGGCACTCCCTGGGCTCTAGAGGAGTGGAGTAGAACTCAGCTCCACTGTAGAGATCGGTGAGGCCGTAGGATCCCTGGGAGAGAAAGATGGCGCTGACTTTGTAGTTACTGCCGTCGGGGTTTGGTTCAGCAGACACCGACTCCTGACCCCTGTATGTGGAGGTATCCAGGTTCCAGTTCCCGCGCCAAATTGTGTTGCGTCTTGGGGTCTTAGAGTTCCAGAGTTTAATCCCATCTAGTCAGAATATAGTTGATATAACAATTGTAGGTAATATGCCATTAGTATGTTGTAATTAAGGGAAATCAAAGCATAATAATGTGTGTATTTAAATTTAGTCCGAGCTGGAGGAAGGAAAACATAAAGTTTGTTTAAATATAATATTAAATTCTTATACGTGATGTGAAGTGTCATGTTTACAGTTCAAATCATCGTTTTGCTTTATATAAATGGTTTCAAAATCAATGTTACAATTTTCGCGCCTCAAATACCCATAATACCCACAATCGGGAAACACATAATTTTTACCTCGCATTAAGGGATACATAATGTCCTCTGAACATTACATTCAGTGAAACACAATCCAGACCGGTTCCTTCCGGTCACATTTTGGAACAGAAATACAAGAATGAGTGTCGTATATACTTAATACCTACATGGGCTTATACTATATACCTGTATGGGGGTCAGTTATCTTACCTGTGAAATGGCTGAGGGTGACAGCGGCCAGGAGCAGGTATCGGAGCTGAGACATCGTCCTGTAACACTGACGTACCCCAAATATGTGGAACATTATCGGAGTGAAGAACACAACACAACACGTGAAGGACCTACCAAGGACGTATCAGAAACATGGATATTACAAATATATGGACATATGGACAATAACGGACATAAAACACATAGACATTAAAAGAATAATACCTTTGTGACATAAATGAAGTGAGTATAGTTTTAAGCCGCAATATTCCAGCTATATCACGGCGGGGGAAACCAGAAATGGGCTTCACACAATGTCCCCTTGTGGGGAATCGAACCGGGTCTTCGGCGTACGAGCGAAAGCATTAACCACTAGTTTACCCACCGCCCCCTCATATACGAAGCATAAGACATTGAATATATAGGACAAATTAGAACCTTCAGTGTACTTCAGATACAAAACATTTACAAACGAGCGTAATATTCCAGTCACAGAATCGGAATAAATGTTGCTGTTATCGAAATATCACTCACTCATATCAGTTAGGTTCACTTAGAGAATCACCGTCATAGAAGCTGAAGGTTAGTTGGGCAACATGTGTTATTTAATAAAAAGTGACACTATTCGACTGTGGGTAACATACCTGTCCAACGCTGTTCCGCTGACGTGGAGTGACGATTCTTCGGATGTGCTGTGCTTATAAACGGGTATTTCTTATCGTCGGATCATTTTGTTTGTGGTGATAGATAGGATACTTGTACCATTTAATTCACATTTAATTACTTTATCAACGAATATTATAACATTCATTATTTACGCATTCCCTCGGGTCACGGTGACCTAGGAAAAGACCGCCTGCAGATAAATGTGTAGGCGCGATGATGTCACAGGAGTTCTCTACGTACATTGACATAGTCTCGGGTTGCTAAAGCAATGTAGTCAATGTTATATCAGAAAGTACTGCTAGATTGAGTCACTGTACTTACGAAATAACGTGTACCCTACCCCCGTAAGTAGTGCTACAAAGTATCGTTTTGCCATGAGCTATTATAACGTCAAGCTTCATGTTGACGTTTACGTTCATAGTCCACGGCAAAACCATACAGTATTACATACACATGGTGTTAGCGCAAGAGAGAGAGAGAGATCAGTGTTTTCCTTGGAGCAGTGGCAGAAGAAGCACACTCAGGCCTTAAATACTGTTTATACGTCTAGTAGAAGCATCAACGGAAATATCAGGACGAAGACATTCCACAACACTTCAACATCTGTAGTTTCAGAATAAACACCACATACAAATTACTAAACTTTGCGTGTAATGTTCGAGAATGCAACCAGTAAGAACACCATAACTAGAACTAATCTATTTTTGGGGGACTACAGTTTTGTCTGAACCGCCTCATACTAACAATGAAGAGAAAACTTTAACAAAGACTGCAGTGTGTAGAAAGCAAGTCGGTACGGCTCAGTGATTACAAATATTAGGTACCACTCTGGGTTCGGTGTTAATTAGATGATGAGATGATGAGAGATTTTATTAGGTGGGGACATGAGGTAGTCGGGTACACGCCAGGCAGATACCGGGGATGTAGCCTGAAGGAAGGTAAGGCTGCCTGATTGAGTTGCACCTGGCGGAGAATGACCAGTCTGAGACTCTCAAAATATCCTCGTAACTTCTGGCACGTGTGTGTGTGTGTGTGCGTGCGTGCGTGCGTGCGTGCGTGTGTGTGTGTGTGTGTGTGTGTGTGTGCTGGATGTTTGAATGTAGATCATTATCAGCAACATAAGACAATATGTGCGTGACATCACGTTCTCAGCTGTCTCAGCTGTCTTTTATGTGTGTTTGGGTTTTGTTCCCTAAAATTTTTTAACTTGACAATCCCATGGAAACTTCAAATATTTCAAGATCATTGAATCATCTATGGTTACTACTTTTTGAGATGTGTGCGAAACAAATTATTACTTTTTCATGAACTGTCATTTTTGTGGAAAATGTTAAAATACTGGAGTATATTATACAAAGGTAAATCATTTTCTGTTGGATAATCAGCTGCATATTATGTCAGTTCTCAAAGGCAAGGCAAGGACCGCCTCTTGGGCCTAGTGGATAGAGCGGCTGCGACGAAAACGGAAGGTCGGTGGTCCGATGCCCGCTCGCATCATACAAAAAGACTTTAAAAGATGTTACCTGCAGTTGTTACCCTGTCTGGCGCTCGGTATTAAGGGGACAAAACAAGGAATAGTCCGGTCGGAGTCAGTAAACTGTGTCTGAATGGGGTAACCGCGGTACGGTAGCTCAGTGGGTTAGTACTATAAAACCGGCCTGAGACCGTTCTAGTACGTATACAAGCAGCCACATACACACACGCGCGCATGCGCGCACGCACGCACGCAAGCACACACACACACGTGCATGCACGTCGCTATATGAGTGCAATAATCTTGAACGCCCTTTTAAACCCCTTTTTGAATCAGTTTATGTCACAGCGAGGTTTACAAGATATAGCACGTGGTTGTGTTAGTTTTTTCTGGGTTTGTTTGACACATTTTGAAGGGTTTCTTAGATTTAGAGGATAAAACAACAACTGGTCGATTTGGAGTTACTTTCACGTGTGTGAGTGAGGTATCCACGTTAATCTTCAGCGTGGTATCTCAGTATGCTAGTTCTATCATACCAACATTAGCCCGGACTAGTACACATGCCCGCACGCACACTCGCACACACACACACACACACGCACATACACACACGCACACACGTGTTTAAACCTTATTTTCACCTCACCTTGGGTATTTACATTTAAACTTGAAACATCAATATGAGGAGTAATGTTTTTGTCATTCCGATTCTGAAAAATGTTCTTACCACTGCCTTCTTGAAATGACATTAAAAAACATCATGAATGGACCCACTCGTGGAATAATAGTGTAATATATCTATTCTGAAACCAATTTGGATTATACACTATCTAGAATGTTGATGGTGTACTCTAGCCTAAAATATATTGCTCAGCACAAACTACACCATTGAGAAACAATATTTTAGAAAACTTCAAAATGTGCACAATAAATCCGGACGAACCTCACACAACCATGCCCATCTTGTACTCCCCGCATTGACATTATGTGCGATGATGGGGTTTACGTCTCACTCATATAGCAACGTGCATGTTTTTAGTGTGTGGTTGAGACTAGTAGCGGTTTTTAGTGCCAGCCAAATGAATTACCAAGCCGCAATTTAACATGGATACCCCACTCAGACACAGTATACTGACTCCGAGTCGACCATTCCTTGTTTTAGCCCTTTAATGTAAAGCGTCAGACAGGGTAACAATAGTACCATCTTAAAAACATCTTTTTGTATTCGCGGGCGGGGATCCAAATCATGAAATTCGATATCCTGACAGACGCTCTTGCTCACCAGACCACGGAGGCGCGATGACATAATATGTCAGACTGAGCAGGTGCATGTGAACTCTTCATGACGTCGCCATACATGTGGTCTTTCAGGTCACCGTGACCTGGGGGAAACTGAATCAATGCATCCTCTTTAATAAAGTAATGAAAAATAGATAGCACGGAGTTCACTTATCGCATCTCACTAAACAAATAAAACGATCCTACGATAAGGTGTAGTCCTTTATAAGCAGGGCACATACGTTGAATCTTCACTCTACACGGCGTCAGCAGAACAGAACAGAACAGAACGGAACAGAACGAAACAGATCGGAACGGAACAAACCAAGGTATGTTACACTGTCAACTACTGTTATAACGAACTCAAAGGGACCACTAATTTGAATTCGTTATAACCGTAGTACGTTATTAGCACATGTACAACATATATATACAAAATGGACGGGACCAAGAAACAGTTCGTTTTATTCGGAAGTTCGTTGAAGGCGTGTTCGTTATAAACGTAGTTTACTATATATGGTTGTATTTCAAGACGTTGTACAATGATACGTGACACCTGTTTATATGCCAAACTAATCGCCGTTTTTGGATGTCGGCTAGAACTGACTCACTGAGTGAAGACATTTGTTTTATATATGGAAACTACAGCAATGACACGTTCATATGATTATTGAATATATAAACAATTAAGATATAAGTCATTAGTGCCGATAGAGCTATTGCAATAAACTTGTCTATGTTAGTGTTTCTGTCAGTGTTCTATTTCTTATGGGGGCACAGGTGGCCCAGTCGTCTTAGGCATGTGTAGTAGCTCAAATGGCTGTATAGTAGCGTCATTTAGTGTACCAGAGACCTTTGTTCGTGGGTACGAACAAGATTCGCCAGTATTATGTTTCAAGGTTTGTCAGCACCATAACCGTGTGCATGGGTTTAACTAAGGTGGTCAACGTCTGAGACCTGCATCGCCTCAGGCTTCCCTCCCACATTTAACTGACACGCCGTGATATAACCGAAAATGATTTTCCCTGGACGTTAGATCAACCCTATTTGATGTAAACTCCATCATCCATGTTATCTCCAATGTTTCGGTCAATGTCCATGTTCGTAGTATGTCCTATGTTGTTGCCACGCCCATGTTCCTGGAACGTCCGTGTTTCTGCTTGGTCAACGATCCTCGACTGCACGTCTATATTTCTACAATGTCCATGTTTCTACAATGTCCATGTTTCTACAATGTCCATGTTTCTAAAATGTCCATGTTTCTACAATGTGCATGTTACTGTTTCAGAACGATGTCTCAGCTTCTATGCTTCATCCTGGCTGCTGTCACTCTCAGTCATTTTACAGGTAAGATCCCTCACTCCAGACAGGTAGACCAATTAGTCCGTGTGGTTCCGTTTGAAGAATTTTACTAAACTGACTTTCTATCAATAGCTGTATTACTGATATTGACAAAAGGAAAGGGGTGGGATAATGTTCGCGAGAGGCAATATAAATGCACGTGTTGTATTTGGAGTCTATTTTATACCTCTTAATGGCAGTCCATAACTACTCAGACGATTATCAGAAATATTTTTATTCTTCAATTGTTTATTTCTGCAGTGAGTGGGTAAGTACGGTTTTACGCTGCTTTTAGCAATATTCCAGCAATATCACGGTGGGGACACAAGAATGGGCTTCACACATGGTACTCATGTGGAGAATCGAGGCCGGGCCTTTGGCGTGACGAGCGAACGCTTTAACCACTAGGCTACCCGACCGCCTCTTATTTCTGTATTGATTACGTGATATTACAACACCACAATGGCATCATTCTTGTTTATATCACACGCCTACTATTTTTCCGGCTTCATAAAATGCATGACGTTATATATATGACTTTTCACTACAGCACGAAAATGCTTTATGACATTACATCTAAATGCTCTTTATTTTTTCTCCATCCAGTTGGTATTAAACTCTGGAACTCTAAGACCCCAAGAAGCAAGACAATATGGCGCGGGAACTGGAACCTGGATACCTCCACATACAGGGGTCAGGAGTCGGTGTCTGCTGAAACAAACCCCGACGGCAGTAACTACAAAGTCAGCGCCATCTTTCTCTCCCAGGGATCCTACGGCCTCACCGATCTCTACAGTGGAGCTGAGTTCTACTCCACTCCTCTAGAGCCCAGGGAGTGCCTGACACTCTCCTACAAAGTGTGGTTCGAAGACAACTTCGACTTCGCCCACGGTGGAAAGTTGCCTGGTCTGTACGGTGGCGGGGTCAACTGTACTGCTGGAGGTGACCCAGGCAAGGACTGTTTCACATCCCGCTTCATCTGGAGAACAGGAGGCATGGGTGGAGTGGCACTCTTCACCACATCTCAGCAGACACCCGAGTTCTGTACCACTGAAGGGGTGGAATGTAATGATGCTTGGGGGCACCGACTGGGCAGCGGAAGTTTTCAGTTCCAGACCGGAACCTGGTACACAATCCAGCAAACTGTTCGCCTTAACACACCCGGCCAGGCAGATGGCTACGTTCGAATCGTTGTTGCGGGTGTCGGTACAGTGTATGACGTCAGTAACGTCGTTATCAGAGAATCTCCGGCTGTGAAAGTCGACGGCATTCTGTTTTCCAGTTATTTCGGCGGGACATCGTCATGTTCCGGAAGTCCTGTTGATACTCATGTCTACTTCCGGTATTTCGTCCTCAAGGACAACGTCTGCTAGAAATATTTCACTATGCATGTGTTTAAACAACCACGATGTAACCTCTGTTCTGTTCATGTTCTTGTTGTTGAAATAAAGAGCATAAACATTGTCATGATATGGGTTTATTTACACCTTCAACACAGATTGGCCAAGTCGTCTAAGGCGCCGCGATTTGCTGTGCAGAGTTGCGTCCCTTGGGAACGCCAGAAACCTTTGATTGTGGGTTCGAATCCCGGTTTGCCCCGATTATGTTTCTAGGTTTGTCAGCACTATACCCGTGCACCGAGGTTGTTAACATCTGAGACCTGCATCATTTCGTCTTTCCTCCCACATTAAGTTGACACGCCGCGATATAACCTGACTACTTTTAAAGGGGGCGTTAAACCCAATTAACTCACTCACTTCAATACAGATTTACAATACCGTAATGATTCTTAAACGAAAGTAGAATAATTGTGCTGTCCGTTTTCGTAGAATTTATATTAACATATTAAGTTTAGATTCCAAGTTGTGGAAGTCACATATGGTTTCTTTTTAAAACCACGATGTGGACTTTTGAATTTAAATTCAATCTTGCAGTTACATTATCGCTTTTGAATAAATATTTTCGCTCATGAAATATCTGATCAAAGATATTCAGAGAAATATCTCACTTAATTATGTATTTACAGATGCTCAAGGGTTATCACGGATACGTTTCCGTACATTTGTGTATCTACGCATTATGTCCAACGGGCTGTGAAATAATCTTAACTTCGCCGTCTTTGTTTGATGTTCCTGATATGCAACATGACAGCTTGCCTATCATTGAATATTTATACATAATTTCTTTTGTTAAATTATAGTGAGCATGTTGAGGGTTTTAATTTAAAGTACATAGAAAAGTGTAACATCTGGAGAGGACTGTTATCAACTGTTAGATAGCATTTTCAAGCTCAAGTCATAAGTTTGCTAAATGCTACTTGGAGCATGAAGAGCATTAGAGAAGCATGACCACAGGACTAATACGGAGCGCATGCGACTTGACCTTATAATATTACGCATGCGCACGGACAGTGTCTAAAACGCAAGAACAAGAGAACGCGAGGTCGTGAGAAAATAAAATGTAGCATTCTCGCGTTCTGGCGATTTCGTGTTTTTGTGGCCTACTTTGACAAGTTGAGATTGCGAAGTTTTGCATCATGTCCAAATGTCTCATTCCCGCGTTGGCGACTTTTGACAAAAAGTGCTATGTTGACTGCGGCGTTAAGCAGCATACACTTACTCATTTGCATTTGCAGCGAGACAAGTCGAATGGTCATGGTGACAAATGCACTGGAAACAGGAGATTGTTTAGAAAAACCACAGAAGCGTCTATAAAATACACATATTGCATTTTATTTGTATGTCAGAACGTTATTTTTACAGACAGTAACGCTGCAAGATTTGTATTGATTTTAAAGCTGTTTGTGTATATCAGATCATATAAGTCCATTAATAATGCTTCAGATTCAGTTCAGCAAGTTAATGTTCATAGCCATTACATTGTCTGGGTCTTCAAGGGTTTAGGTCGAAAGAAAGCCTTCCTTCACCCAGCAGTGAGTGGGTACCCGGTAGGATGAAATTGTAATATGACTAAACCTTGGTGTATACTCCCAATGGGAATGAGAGTGAAATTTGAGTGCACACTGATCCATCAACATCAAACAAAGTCACCTGCTAAGGGATACACAACATGTTGGGGGGCAGGGCGCCTAAAAAAATCTCTTGAGACAAGTTTCGATATTTGAATATGTAAAACATTAACAAAAACAGAAAGCGTGTTTCACTGTTTATTAAAATTCAAAAAACATCCGGTATACTTTGATTATGTTCACATGATGCCCATTTTTTATATTTTTAATGAAGATGATGAGGATGTGGAAACTTCGAGGTTGAGAGAAAACACAATTGGGCAGGTTTTAGCAGACGTTGTCCTTGAGGACGAAATACCGGAAGTAGACATGAGTATCGACAGGACTTCCGGAACATGACGATGTCCCGCCGAAATAATTGGAAAACAGAATGCCGTCGACTTTCACATCCGAGGATTCTCTGATTACAACGTTACTGACGTCGTACACTTTACTGACGCCCCCAACAACGATTCGAACATCTGCCATCTGCCTGGCCGAGTTTGTTAAGGCGAACAGTTTGCTGGATTGTGTACCAGGTTCCGGTCTGGAACTGGAAACTTCCGCTGCCCAGTCGGTGCCCCCAAGCATCGTGACACTCCACCCCTTCAGTGGTACAGAACTCGGGTGTCTGCTGAGATGTGGTGAAGAGTGCCACTCCACCCATACCTCCTGTTCTCCAGATGAAGCGGGATGTGAAACAGTCCTTGCCTGGGTCACCTCCAGCAGTACAGTTGACCCCGCCACCGTACAGACCAGGCAACTTTCCACCGTGGGCGAAGTCGAAGTTGTCTTCGAACCACACTTTGTAGGAGAGTGTCAGGCACTCCCTGGGCTCTAGAGGAGTGGAGTAGAACTCAGCTCCACTGTAGAGATCGGTGAGGCCGTAGGATCCCTGGGAGAGAAAGATAGTGCTGACTTTGCAGTTACTGCCGTCGGGGTTTGGTTCAGCAGACACCGACTCCTGACCCCTGTATGTGGAGGTATCCAGGTTCCAGTTCCCGCGCCAAATTGTGTTGCGTCTTGGGGTCTTAGAGTTCCAGAGTTTAATCCCATCTAGTCAGAATATAGTTGATAAAACAATCGTAGGTAATATGCCATTAGTATCTTGTAATTCAGGGAAATCAAAGCATAATAATGTGTGTATTTAAATTTAGTCCGAGCTGGAGGGAGGAAAACATAAAGTTTGTTTAAATATAATATTAAATTCATATACGTGATGTGAGGTGTCATGTTTACAGTTTAAATCATTGTTTTGCTTTATATAAATGGTTTCAAAATCAATGTTAAAATTTTCGCGCCTCAAATACCCATAATACCCACAATCGGGAAACACATAATTTTTACCTCGCATTAAGGGATACATAATGTCCTCTGAACATTACATTCAGTGAAACACAATCAAGACCGGTTCCTTCCGGTCACATTTTGGAACAGAAATACAAGAATGAGTGTCGTATATACTTTATACCTACATGGGCTTATACTATATACCTGTACGGGGGTCAGTTATCTTACCTGTTAAATGGCTGAGGGTGAAAGCGGCCAGGAGCAGGTATCGGAGCTGAGACATCGTCCTGTAACACTGACGTACACCAAAGATGTGGAACATTATCGGAGTGAAGAACACAACACAACACGTGAAGGACCTACCAAGGACGTATCAGAAACATGGATATTACAGATATATGGACATATGGACAATAACGGACATAAAACACATAGACATTAAAAGAATAATGCCTTTGTGACATAATTGAAGGGAGTATAGTTTAACGCCGCTTTTCCCAATATTCCAGCAATTTCACGGCGGGGGGAACCAGAAATGGGCTTCACACATTGTCCCCTTGTGGGGTATCGAACTGAGTCTTCGGCGTACGAGCGAACGCATTAACCACTAGTCTACCCACCGCCCCCTCATATACGAAACATAAGACATTGAATATATAGGACAAATTAGACCTTCAGTGTACTTCAGATACAAAACATTTACAAACGAGCGTAATATTCCAGTCACAGAATCGGAATAAGTGTTGCTGTATCACTAAATCATAATAGTTATATTCGCTTTATATTCACAAGCGAGTCGGTACGGCTCAGTGATTACAAATATTAGGTACCACTCTGGGTTCGGTGTTAATTAGATGGTGAGATGATGAGAGATTTTATTAGGTGGGGACATGAGGTAGTCGGGTACACGCCAGGCAGATACCGGGGATGTAGCCTGAAGGAAGGTAAGGCTGCCTGATTGAGTTGCACCTGGCGAAGAATGACCAGTCGGAGACTCTCAAATATCCTCGTAACTTCTGGCACGTGTGTGTGTGTGTGTGTTGGGCGTTTGAATATAGATCATTATCAGCAACATGAGACAATATGTGCGTGACATCATGTTCTCAGCTGTCTCGCAGTAGAAGACAGTTGGAATACATTAATAATGACAACAAAGAGAATATGTCGGCTTTAACATCAAAATGTAGCAAATCAAATTTAAACCAGAATATGTGTCAGCAGTCGGGGAACGATATGGTAGTACACGCAGGAATGAGTGGAAGCTGTTTTACAAGCTTGGAGTACTGGAGGCATAGTCTGATACACGCATCACTGTATCGCCGCAGAGTTGAAGTATTAAAATAAACACAGAGGAATCACGAGATATCAAAATAGTACCTATTTGAATGCAAGTATCTGCAAATTACTGAAATAGTCAAGCCCAGTATAATATTAGTTACATTTTTATGTGAGTTTGGGTTTTGTTGCCTAAAAACATTTAACTTCAAATATTTCAAGATCATCGATTCATCTAGGGTTACTACTTTTCGAGATGTGTGCGAAACAAATTATAATTATTTCATGAACTGTCATTTTGGTGGAAAATGTTAAAATACAGGAGTATATTATTCAACAATCTCATTGAAATCAGATCTTAATTCTCGCTGCCGCTGAACAAAGATCTGAGGACATCCCATTATGGGTCACGTCAGACCGACCTTTCGCCAACTCTGACATGAAGTCGACATTAGTCAATCAGAAGGCAGCTTTCTCGTGCTTTACGGCACTAATTTCAAATTGCCGACTACGTTTCGAAACATATTTTGACAAATTCTCGCTTACAAATTTGAAACCTGAACA
Organism: Haliotis cracherodii; assembly: GCF_022045235.1. Taxonomy (NCBI): domain Eukaryota; kingdom Metazoa; phylum Mollusca; class Gastropoda; order Lepetellida; family Haliotidae; genus Haliotis; species Haliotis cracherodii. The sequence continues at coordinate 71,061,952 of NW_027266286.1, forward strand.
AAAGAACATTCTCGAATGGCTAATATATCGTCTAGATTGTTCGTTCGGAATACCCCGTTTGAAAGTTTTCGAGGCTGCATGATTAGAAATCACATTCCGACTGTCACTTTCATGATCTGGTAGGCGACGCTCTGATTGGTCGGATGAAAGGTCGTTCTGACATGACCCCAAATGGGATATCCTCAGATCTTTGTTCAGTGGTAGCGAGAACTAAGATGTGATTTTAATGAGATTGATTATTCAAAGGAAAATCAGCTGCATATTATGTCAGTTCTCAAAGGCAAGGCAAGGACCGCCTCTTGGGCCTGGTGGATAGAGAGGCTGCGACGACAACGGAAGGTCGGTGGTCCGATGCCCGCTTGCATCATACAAAAAGACTTTAAAAGATTATACCTGCAGTTGTTACCCTGTCTGGCGCTCGGTATTAAGGGGACAAAACAATGAATGGTTGGCTCGGAGTCAGTATACTGTGTCTGAATGGGGTAACCGCGGTACGGTAGCTCAGTGGGTTAGTACTATAAAACCGGCATGAGACCGTACTAGTACATATACAAGCAGCCACATACACACACGGGCGCACGCACGCACGCACGCACGCACGCACACACACAAACACACACACATGCATGCACGTCGCTATATGAGTGCAATAATCTTGAACGCTCCTTTAAACCCTTTTTAAATCATTTAATGTCACAGCGGGTTTTACAGGGTTTTCTGTTTTTTTTGACACATTTTGAAGGGTTTTCTAGATTTAAAAACAAGAACTGATCGATTTGGAGTTACTTTCACGTGTGTGAGTGAGATATCCACGTTAATCTTCAGAATGGTATCTCAGTAAGCTAGTTCTATAATACCAGCATTAGCCCGGACTAGTACACATGCCCGCAAGCACACACACACACACACACACACATACACACACACACACACACACACACACACACGCACACACACACACACACACACACGCACACACGTGTTTAAACCTTATTTTCACCTCACCTTGGGTATTTACATTTAAACTTGAAACATAACTATGAGGAATAATGTTTTTGTCAGTCATGATTTTGAAAAATGTTCTAACAACTGCCTTCTTGAAATGATATTAAAAAACATCATGAATGGACTCATTCGTGGAATAGTAGTGTAATATATCTATTCTGAAACCAATTTGGATTATACACTATCTAAAATGTTGATGGTGTACTCTAGCCTAAAATACGTCTCACTCATATAGCAAAGTGCATGTTTTTAGTGTGTGGTTGAGACTAGTAGCGGTTTTTAGTGCCAGCCAAATGAATTAACATGCCGCAATTTAACATGGATACCCCACTCAGACACAGTGAAATGACTCCGAGCCGACCAGTCCTTGTTTTAGCCCTTTAATGTCAAGCGCCAGACAGGGTAACAATAAGTACCATCTTAAAAAAACGTCTTTTTTGTATTCGGGGGCAGGGATCGAAATCATGAAATTCGATATCCTGACAGACGCTCTTGCTCATCAGACCACGGAGGCGCGATGACATAATATGTCAGACTGAGCAGGTGCATGTGAACTCTTCATGACGTCGCCATACATGTGGTCTTACAGGTCACCGTGACCTGGGGGAAACTGAATCAATGCATCCTCTTTAATAAAGTAATGAAAAATGGATAATACGGAGTTCACTTATCGCATCTCACGAAACAAATTAAACGATCCTACGATAAGGTGTAGTCCTTTATAAGCAGGGCACATACGTTGAATCTTCACTCCACACGGCGTCAACAGAACAGAACAGAACCGAACAGAACGGAACGGAACAGAACAGAACAAGCCAAGGTATGTTATACTGTCAACTACGGTTATAACGAACGCAAAAGGACAACTAATTTGAATTCGTTATAACCGTAGTGCGTTATTAGCACATGTACAACATATATATACAAAATGGACGGGACCAAGAAACAGTTCGTTTTATTCGGAAGTTCGTTGACGGCGTGTTTGTTATAAACGTAGTTCACTATATATGGTTGTATTTCCAGATGTTGTACAATGACACGTGACGCCTGATTATATGCCAAACGAATCGTCGTTTCTTGATGTCGGCTAGAACTGACTTACTGAGAGAAACTACAGCAATGACATGTTCAAATGATTATTGAATATATAAACAATTCCGATATAAGTCATTAGTGCCGATAGAGCTATTGCAATAAACTTGTCTATGTCAGTGTTTCTGTCAGTGTTCTATTTCTTATGGGGGCATATTTCAAATGGCTGTATAGTAGCGTCATTTAGTGTACCAGAGACCTTTGTTCGTGGGTACGAACAAGATTCGCCAGTATTATGTTTCAAGGTTTGTCAGCACCATAACCGTGTGCATGGGTTTAACTAAGGTGGTAAACGTCTAAGACCTGCATCGCCTCAGGCTTTCCTCCCACATTTAACTGACACGCCGTGATATAGCCGGAAATGATTTTCACTGCGACGTTAGATCAACTCTATTTGATGTAAACTCCATCATCCATGTTATCTCCAATGTTTATACAATGTGCATGTTCGTAGTATGTCCTATGTTGTTGCCACGCCCATGTTCCTGGAACGTCCGTGTTTCTGCTTGGTCAACGATCCTCGACTGCACGTCTATATTTCTACAATGTCCATGTTTCTACAATGTCCATGTTTCTAAAATGTCCATGTTTCTACAATGTGCATGTTACTGTTTCAGAACGATGTCTCAGCTTCTATGCTTCATCCTGGCTGCTGTCACACTCAGTCATTTTACAGGTAAGATCCCTCACTCCAGACAGGTGGACCAATTAGTCCGTGTGGGTGGGATGATGTTCGCGAGAGGCAATATAAATGCACGTGTTGTATTTGGAGTCTATTTTATACCTCTTAATGGCAGTCCATAACTACTCAGACGATTATCAGAAATATTTTTATTCTTCAATTGTTTATTTCTGCAGTGAGTGGGTAAGTACGGTTTTACGCTGCTTTTAGCAATATTCCAGCAATATCACGGTGGGGACACAAGAATGGGCTTCACACATGGTACTCATGTGGAGAATCGAAGCCGGGCCTTTGGCGTGACGAGCGAACGCTTTAACCACTAGGCTACCCGACCGCCTCTTATTTCTGTATTGATTACGTGATATTACAACACCACAATGGCATCATTCTTGTTTATATCACACGCCTACTATTTTTCCGGCTTCATAAAATGCATGACGTTATATATATGACTTTTCACTACAGCACGAAAATGCTTTATGACATTACATCTAAATGCTCTTTATTTTTTCTCCATCCAGTTGGTATTAAACTCTGGAACTCTAAGACCCCAAGAAGCAAGACAATATGGCGCGGGAACTGGAACCTGGATACCTCCACATACAGGGGTCAGGAGTCGGTGTCTGCTGAAACAAACCCCGACGGCAGTAACTACAAAGTCAGCGCCATCTTTCTCTCCCAGGGATCCTACGGCCTCACCGATCTCTACAGTGGAGCTGAGTTCTACTCCACTCCTCTAGAGCCCAGGGAGTGCCTGACACTCTCCTACAAAGTGTGGTTCGAAGACAACTTCGACTTCGCCCACGGTGGAAAGTTGCCTGGTCTGTACGGTGGCGGGGTCAACTGTACTGCTGGAGGTGACCCAGGCAAGGATTGTTTCACATCCCGCTTTATCTGGAGAACAGGAGGCATGGGTGGAGTGGCACTCTTCACCACATCTCAGCAGACACCCGAGTTCTGTACCACTGAAGGAGTGGAATGTAATGATGCTTGGGGGCACCGACTGGGCAGCGGAAGTTTCCAGTTCCAGACCGGAACCTGGTACACAATCCAGCAAACTGTTCGCCTTAACACACCCGGCCAGGCAGATGGCTACGTTCGAATCGTTGTTGCGGGTGTCGGTACAGTGTATGACGTCAGTAACGTTGTTATCAGAGAATCTCCGGCTGTGAAAGTCGACGGCATTCTGTTTTCCAGTTATTTCGGCGGGACATCGTCATGTTCCGGAAGTCCTGTTGATACTCATGTCTACTTCCGGTATTTCGTCCTCAAGGACAACGTCTGCTAGAAATATTTCACTATGCATGTGTTTAAACAACCACGGTGTAACCTCTGTTCTGTTCATGTTCTTGTTGTTGAAATAAAGAGCATAAACATTGTCATGATATGGGTTTATTTATACCTTCAACACAGATTGGCCAAGTCGTCTAAGGCGCCGCGATTTGCCGTGCAGAGTTGCGTCCCTTGGGAACGCCAGAAACCTTTGATTGTGGGTTCGAATCCCGGTTTGCCCCGATTATGTTTCTAGGTTTGTCAGCACCATACCCGTGCTCCGAGGTGGTTAACATCTGAGACCTGCATCATTTCGTCTTTCCTCCCACATTAAGCTGACACGCCGCGATATAACCTGACTACTTTTAAAGGGGGCGTTAAACCCAATTAACTCACTCACTTCAATACAGATTTACAATACCGTAATGATTCTTAAACGAAAGTAGAATAATTGTGCTGTCCGTTTTCGTAGAATTTATATTAACATATTAAGTTTAGATTCCAAGTTGTGGAAGTCACATATGGTTTCTTTTTAAAACCACGATGTGGACTTTTGAATTTAAATTCAATCTTGCAGTTACATTATCGCTTTTGAATAAATATTTTCGCTCATGAAATATCTGATCAAAGATATTCAGAGAAATATCTCACTTAATTATGTATTTACAGATGCTCAAGGGTTATCACGGATACGTTTCCGTACATTTGTGTATCTACGCATTTTGTCCAACGGGCTGTGAAATAATCTTACCTTCGCCGACTTTGTTTGATGTTCCTGATATGCAACATGACAGCGTGCCTATCATTGAATATTTGTACATAATTTCTTTTGTTAAATTATAGTGAGCATGTTGAGGGTTTTAATTTAAAGTACATAGAAAAGTGTAACATCTGGAGAGGACTGTTATCAACTGTTAGATAGCATTTTCAAGCTCAAGTCATAAGTTTGCTAAATGCTACTTGGAGCATGAAGAGCATTAGAGAAGCATGACCACAGGACTAATACGGAGCGCATGCGACTTGACCTTATAATATTACGCATGCGCACGGACAGTGTCTAAAACGTGAGAACAAGAGAACGCGAGGTCGTGAGAAAATAAAATGTAGCATTCTCGCGTTCTGGCGATTTCGTGTTTTTGTGGCCTACTTTGACAAGTTGAGATTGCGAAGTTTTGCATCATGTCCAAATGTCTTATTCCCGCGTTGGCGACTTTTGACAAAAAGTGCTATGTTGACTGCGGCGTTAAGCAGCATACACTTACTCATTTGCATTTGCAGCGGGACAAGTCGAATGGTCATGATGACAAATGCACTAGAAACAGGAGATTGTTTAGAAAAACCACAGAAGCGTCTATAAAATACACATATTGCATTTTATTTGTATGTCAGAACGTTATTTTTACAGACAGTAACGCTGCAAGATTTGTATTGATTTTAAAGCTGTTTGTGTATATCAGATCATATATGTCCATTAATAATGCTTCAGATTCAGTTCACCAAGTTAATGTTCATAGCCATTACATTGTCTGGATCTTCAAGGGTTTAGGTCGAAAGAAAGCCTTCCTTCACCCAGCAGTGAGTGGGTACCCGGTAGGATGAAACTGTAATATGACTAAACCTTGGTGTATACTCCCAATGGGAATGAGAGTGAAATTTGAGTGCACACTGATCCATCAACATCAAACAAAGTCACTTGCTAAGGGATACACAACATGTTAGGGAGCAGGGCGCCTAAAAAAATCTCTTGAGACAAGTTTCGATATTTGAATATGTAAAACATTAACAAAAACAGAAAGCGTGTTTCACTGTTTATTAAAATTCAAAAAACATCCGGTATACTTTGATTATGTTCACATGATGCCCATTTATTATATTTTAATGAAGATGATGAGGATGTGGAAACTTCGAAGTTGAGAGAAAACACAATTGGGCAGGTTTTAGCAGACGTTGTCCTTGAGGACGAAATACCGGAAGTAGACATGAGTATCGACAGGACTTCCGGAACATGACGATGTCCCGCCGAAATAATTGGAAAAAAGAATGCCGTCGACTTTCACATCCGAGGATTCTCTGATTACAACGTTACTGACGTCGTACAATTTACCGACACCCCCAACAACGATTCGAACGTAGCCATCTGCCTGGCCGGGTGTGTTAAGGCGAACAGTTTGCTGGATTGTGTACCAGGTTCCGGTCTGGAACTGGAAACTTCCGCTGCCCAGTCGGTGCCCCCAAGCATCGTTACACTCCACCCCTTCAGTGGTACAGAACTCGGGTGTCTGCTGAGATGTGGTGAAGAGTGCCACTCCACCCACGCCTCCTGTTCTCCAGATGAAGCGGGATGTGAAACAGTCCTTGCCTGGGTCACCTCCAGCAGTACAGTTGACCCCGCCACCGTACAGACCCGGCAACTTTCCACCGTAGGCGAAGTCGAAGTTGTCATCGAACCACACTTTGTAGGAGAGTGTCAGGCACTCCCTGGGCTCTAGAGGAGTGGAGTAGAACTCAGCTCCACTGTAGAGATCGGTGAGGCCGTAGGAACCCTGGGAGAGAAAGATGGCGCTGACTTGGTAGTTACTGCCGTCGGGGTTTGGTTCAGCAGACACCGACTCCTGACCCCTGTATGTGGAGGTATCCAGGTTCCAGTTCCCGCGCCAAATTGTGTTGCGTCTTGGGGTCTTAGAGTTCCAGAGTTTAATCCCATCTAGTCAGAATATAGTTGATAAAACAATCGTAGGTAATATGCCATTAGTATCTTGTAATTCAGGGAAATCAAAGCATAATAATGTGTGTATTTAAATTTAGTCCGAGCTGGAGGGAGGAAAACATAAAGTTTGTTTAAATATAATATTAAATTCATATACGTGATGTGAGGTGTCATGTTTACAGTTTAAATCATTGTTTTGCTTTATATAAATGGTTTCAAAATCAATGTTAAAATTTTCGCGCCTCAAATACCCATAATACCCACAATCGGGAAACACATAATTTTTACCTCGCATTAAGGGATACATAATGTCCTCTGAACATTACATTCAGTGAAACACAATCAAGACCGGTTCCTTCCGGTCACATTTTGGAACAGAAATACAAGAATGAGTGTCGTATATACTTTATACCTACATGGGCTTATACTATATACCTGTACGGGGGTCAGTTATCTTACCTGTTAAATGGCTGAGGGTGAAAGCGGCCAGGAGCAGGTATCGGAGCTGAGACATCGTCCTGTAACACTGACGTACACCAAAGATGTGGAACATTATCGGAGTGAAGAACACAACACAACACGTGAAGGACCTACCAAGGACGTATCAGAAACATGGATATTACAGATATATGGACATATGGACAATAACGGACATAAAACACATAGACATTAAAAGAATAATACCTTTGTGACATAAATGAAGTGAGTATAGTTTTAAGCCGCAATATTCCAGCTATATCACGGCGGGGGAAACCAGAAATGGGCTTCACACAATGTCCCCATGTGGGGAATCGAACCGGGTCTTCGGCGTACGAGCGAAAGCATTAACCACTAGGCTACCCACTGCCCCCTCATATACGAAGCATAAGACATTGAATATATAGGACAAATTAGAACCTTCAGTGTACTTCAGATACAAAACATTTACAAACGAGCGTAATATTCCAGTCACAGAATCGGAATAAATGTTGCTGTTATCGAAATATCACTCACTCATATTAGTGATGTTCACTTACAGAATCACCGTCATAGAAGTTGAAGGTTAGTTGGGCAACATGTGTTATTTAATAAAAAGTGACACTATTCGACTGTGGGTAACATACCTGTCCAACGCTGTTCCGCTGACGTGGAGTGACGATTCTACGGATGTGCTGTGCTTATAAACGGGTATTTCTTATCGTCGGATCATTTTGTTTGTGATGATACTTGTACCATTTAATTCACATTTAATTACTTTATCAACGAATATTATAACATTCATTATTTACGCGTTCCCTCGGGTCACGATGACCTAGCGAAAGACCACCTGCAGATAAATGTGTAGGCACGATGATGTCACAAGAGTTCTCCACGTACATTGACACAGTCTCGGGTTGCTAAAGCAATGTAGTTTATGTTATATCAGAAAGTACTGCAAGATTGAGTCACTGTACTTACGAAATAACGTTTACCCTACCCCCGTAAGAAGTGCTACAAAGTATCGTTTTGTCATGAGCTATTATAATGTCAAGCTTCATGTTGACGTTTACGTTCATAGTCTACGGCAAAACCATACCGTATTACATACACATGGTGTTAGTGCAAGGTTTATTACTTTTCTGAGATGCTGAGTTTACGACTAACCTGGTGTATGTTTTAGAGATGGGTTTCAAATCAAGTGTGTGATAAGCGAGGCCGTAAATTGAACACACTGTGACAGGGCCTGTGAACACACACAGGCCTCATCTCGTAGAAGCATCAACAGTAATATCACGGCGATGACATTCAAAAAACACTTCAACATCTGTAGTCTCAGAATAAACACCCAATACAAATTACTAAACTTTGCTTGTAATGTTCGAGAATGAAACTAGTAAGAACACCGCAAAAAACATATAACTAGAACTAATCTATTTTTGGGAGGAATACAGTTTTGCCTGGACCACCTCATAGCAACAATGTATTTTCAGAGGTATGCTTTAACAAAAACTCCAGTGTGTAGAAAGCGAGTCGGTACGGCTCAGTGATTACAAATATTAGGTACCACTCTGGGTTCGGTGTTAATTAGATGATGAGATGATGAGAGATTGTATTAGATGGGGACGTGAGGCAGTCGGGTACACGCCAGGCAGATACCGGGGATGTAGCCTGAAGGAAGGTAAGGCTGCCTGATTGAGTTGCACCTAGCGAAGAATGACCAGTCTGAGACTCTCAAATATCCTCGTAACTTCTGGCACGTGTATAGATCATTATCAGCAACATGAGACAATATGTGCGTGACATCACGTTTTCAGCTGTCTCGCAGTGGAACACAGTTGCAATAAATAAAAAATGACAACAAAGAGAGTATGTCAGGGAAAACATCAAACTGCAGCAGATCAAATTTAAATCAGAATACGCGTCAGCAGTCTGGGAACGATATGGTAGTACACGCAGGAATGAGTGGAAGCTGTTTTACGCCGCAGCTAAACACATTATCGGATCTTACAAGCATGGAGTACTGGAGGCATAGTCTGATACACACATCACTGTATCGCCGCAGAGTTGAAGTATTAAAAAAAACACAGAGGAATCACGAGATATCAAAATAGTACCTATTTGAATGCAAGTATCTGCAAATTACTGAAATAGACACGCCCCGTATAATATTAGTTACATTTTTATGTGATTTTGGGTTTTGTTGCCTAAAAATATTTAACTTCAAATATTTCAAGATCATCGATTCATCTAGGGTTACTACTTTTCGAGATGTGTGCGAAACAAATTATTATTATTTCATGAACTGTCATTTTGGTGGAAAATGTTAAAATACAGGAGCATACTATTCAACAATCTCATTGAAATCAGATCTTAATTCTCGATGCCGTTAACAAAGATCTGAGGACATCCCATTACGGGTCACGTCAGACCGACCTTTCGCCAACTCTGACTGATCAATGGAAATACTGACATGATGTCGACATTAGTCAATCAAAAGGCAGCTTTCTCGTGCTTTACGGCACTAATTTCAAATTGCCGACTACGTTTCGAAACATATTTTGACAAATTCTCGCTCACAAATTTGAAACCTGAACAAAAGAACATTCTCGAATGGCTAATATAACGTCTAGATTGTATAGAATCAGTCTTTAGGCTCGTTCGGAATACCCCGTTTGAAAGTTTTCGAGGCTGCATGATTAGAAATCACATTCCGACTGTCACTTTCATGATCTGGTAAGCGACGCTCTGATTGGTCGGATGAAAGGTCGTTTTGACGTGAACCCAAATGGGATATCCTCAGATCTTTGTTCAGCGGTAGCGAGAACTAAGATGTGATTTTAATGAGATTGATTATTCAAAGGAAAATCATTTTCTGTCGGATAATCAGCAGCATATTATGTCAGTTCTCAAAGGCAAGGCAAGGACCGCCTCTTGGGCCTGGTGGATAGAGCAGCTGCGACGATGCCCGCTCGCATCATACAAAAAGACTTTAAAAGATGTTACCTGCAGTTGTTACCCTGTCTGGAGCTCGGCATTAAGGGGACAAAACAAGGAATGGTTGGCTCGAAGACAGTATACGGTATCTGAATGGGGTAACCGCGGTACGGTAGCTCAGTGGGTTAGTACTATAAAACTGGCCGTACTAGTACATATACAAGCAGCCACATACACACACGGGCGCACGCACGCACGCACGCACGCACGCACGCACGCACACACGCACACACACACGTGCCTGAACGTCGCTATATGAGTGCAATAATCTTGAACGCTTCTTTAAACCCCTTTTTAAATCATTTAATGTCACAGCGAGGTTTACAAGATATAATACGTGGTTGTATTAGGTTTTTCTGGGTTTGTTTGACACATTTTGAAGGGTTTTCTAGATCTAAAAACAAGAACTGATCGATTTGGAGTTACTGTCACGTGTGTGAGTGAGATATCCACGTTAATCTTCAGCATGGTATCTCAGTAAGCTAGTTCTATAATACCAGCATTAGCCCGGACTAGTACACATGCCCGCACGCACACCCGCACACACCGCACAGCCCCACACACCCACACACACTGCACACGCACACGAACGCACACACACACACACCCACACACACAGAGAGAGAGAGAGAGAGAGAGAGAGACACACACACAGGCACGTGTTTAAACCTTATTTTCACCTCACCTTGGGTATTTACATTTAAACTTGAAACATCAATATGAGGAATAAACGTTTTGTCAGTCATGATTCTGAAAAATGTTCTTACCGATGCCTTCTTGAAATAACATTAAAAAACATCATGAATGGACTCACTCGTGGAATAATAGTGTAATATATCTATTCTGAAACCAATTTGGATTATACACTATCCAGACTGTTGATGGTGTACTCTAGCCTAAAATATTTTAGAAAACTTGAAAATATGTAAAATAAATCCGGACGAACCTTACACAACCATGCCCATCTTGTACTCCCCGCATTGATATTATGTGCGATGAAGGGGTTAAGGTCTCACTCATATAGCAACGTGCATGTTTTTAGTTTGTGGTTGGGACTAAAATATTCATGGAAATGAAAAAAACCTGTTTTGCTGGATTTAATAATCGACACAAAGCATTACGTAGATGTAAATACGAAATAACCAAACAACTAGAAATGTACTAGTCTGGATTTGCTAGTTTTATCTCAGTGCTCAATACAAAATGTACTTTACAGGAAGTAATTTGTAGGCACTTTCAACATTCAAAAATAAAACTAAGTCAAAATTGACATGGCAGAAACAGGCTGTAGGCATTATGCAAATTAGCCTGGAAAAAAGTTATCAAAACAAGAATAAAAATAACAGCTATCTTTATGTACATAATGATAATGACATGTAAGTTGTTGTTTGAGACGGGAATATGTTACTTTTACGTTCTGATATTTTGACGATGATTCACTATGCCACAATGCCACTCACAAATAATTAACCACTGACAAATCACATGCACGTGGGTTTCATGCACCTGTTTTCACCTGTCGTCAAGGTGTCATAGGTCATGGACATTCACCTTGATCTACTAACACCTGGTTATGCTCAGTTTCACAATAATCTGTTTTGTTCATATTTTTACACACTTTTACATGTAAAAAGACATAAAAACCTTTGATACGCTGTATTTGTGCCAAGGCCCAATTAGTACTAATTGGGTTGTTTGAATATTTATATATTTTGTATATTAACTGCATTTATTTAAAATCCGAGATCGAAAAAACAGGTTTTTTTCATTTCCGTGAGTACTTTAGTGTCGGTTTTATGGGCCAGCCAACTGTATCACCATGCCGCAGTTTAACATGAATACCCCACTCAGACACAGTGTACTGACTCCTGACCGATCAGTCCTCTTTTTAGCCCTTTAATGCCGAGTGCGAGACAGGGTAACAATAAGTACCATCTTAAAAACGTCTTTTTGTATTCGCGGGCGGGGATCGAAATCATGAAATTCGATATCCTGACAGACGCTCTTGCTCACTAAACCACGGAGGCGCGATGACATAATATGTCAGACTGAGCAGGTGCATGTGAACTCTTCATGACGTCGCCATACATGTGGTCTTACAGGTCACCGTGACCTGAGGGAAACTGAATCAATGCATCCTCTTTAATAAAGTAATGAAAAATAGATAATACGGAGTTCACTTATCGCATCTCACGAAACAAATTAAACGATCCTACGATAAGGTGTAGTCCTTTATAAGCAGGGCACATACGTTGAATCTTCACTCCACACGGCGTCAGCAGAACAGAACGGAACAGAACGGAACAGATCGGAACAGATCGGAACGGAACAAACCAAGGTATGTTATACTGTCAACTACGGTTATAACGAACTCAAAGGGACCACTAATTTGAATTCGTTATAACCGTAGTGCGTTATTAGCACATGTACAACATATATACAGAAAATGGACGGGACCAAGAAACAGTTCGTTTTATTCGGAAGTTCGTTGACGGCGTGTTCGTTATAAACGTAGTTCACTATATATGGTTGTATTTCCAGATGTTGTACAATGACACGTGACGCCTGATTATATGCCAAACTAATCGTCGTTTCTTGATGTCGGCTAGAACTGACTTACTGAGAGAAGACATTTGTTTTATATGTGGAAACTACAGCAATGACACGTTCATATGATTATTGAATATATAAACAATTCCGATATAAGTCATTAGTGCCGATAGAGCTATTCCAATAAACTTGTCTATGTCAGTGTTTCTGTCAGTGTTTCTTATGGGGGACGGGTGGCCCAGTCGTCTTAGGCATGTGTAGTAGCTCAAATGGCTGTATAGTAGCGTCATTTAGTGTACCAGAGACCTTTGATCGTGGGTACGAACAAGATTCGCCAGTATTATGTTTCAAGGTTTGTCAGCACCATAACCGTGTGCATGGGTTTAACTAAGGTGGTCAACGTCTGAGACCTGCATCACCTCAGGCTTTCCTCCCACATTTAACTGACACGCCGTGATATAACCGAAAATGATTTTCACTGCGACGTTAGATCAACCCTATTTGATGTAAACTCCATCATCCATGTTATCTCCAATGTTTCGGTCAATGTCCATGTTCGTAGTATGTCCTATGTTGTTGCCACGCCCATGTTCCTGGAACGTCCGTGTTTCTGCTTGGTCAACGATCCTCGACTGCACGTCTATATTTCTACAATGTCCACGTTTCTACAATGTCCATGTTTCTACAATGTCCATGTTTCTACAATGTCCATGTTTCTACAATGTCCATGTTACTGTTTCAGAACGATGTCTCAGCTGCTATGCTTCATCCTGGCTGCTGTCACTCTCAGTCATTTTACAGGTAAGATCCCTCACTCCAGACAGGTAGACCAATTAGTCCGTGTGGTTCCGTTTGAAGAATTTTACTAAACTGACTTTCTATCAATAGCTGTATTACTGATATTGACAAAAGGAAAGGGGTAGGATACTGTTCGCGAGAGGCAATATAAATGCACGTGTTGTATTTGGAGTCTATTTTATACCTCTTAATGGCAGTCCACAACTACTCAGACGATTATCAGAAATATTTTTATTCCTCAATTGTTTATTTCTGCAGTGAGTGGGTAAGTACGGTTTTACGCTGCTTTTAGCAATATTCCATCAACATCACGGTGGGGACACAAGAATGGGCTTCACACATGGTACTCATGTGGAGAATCGAAGCCGGGCCTTTGGCGTGACGAGCGAACGCTTTAACCACTAGGCTACCCGACCGCCTCTTATTTCTGTATTGATTACGTGATATTACAACACCACAATGGCATCATTCTTGTTTATATCACACGCCTACTATTTTTCCGGCTTCATAAAATGCATGACGTTATATATATGACTTTTCACTACAGCACGAAATGCTCTTTATTTTTTCTCCATCCAGTTGGTATTAAACTCTGGAACTCTAAGACCCCAAGAAGCAAGACAATATGGCGCGGGAACTGGAACCTGGATACCTCCACATACAGGGGTCAGGAGTCGGTATCTGCTGAACCAAACCCCGACGGCAGTAACTACAAAGTCAGCGCCATCTTTCTCTCCCAGGGTTCCTACGGCCTCACCGATCTCTACAGTGGAGCTGAGTTCTACTCCACTCCTCTAGAGCCCAGGGAGTGCCTGACACTCTCCTACAAAGTGTGGTTCGAAGACAACTTCGACTTCGCCTACGGTGGAAAGTTGCCGGGTCTGTACGGTGGCGGGGTCAACTGTACTGCTGGAGGTGACCCAGGCAAGGATTGTTTCACATCCCGCTTCATCTGGAGAACAGGAGGCATGGGTGGAGTGGCACTCTTCACCACATCTCAGCAGGCACCCGAGTTCTGTACCACTGAAGGGGTGGAATGTAACGATGCTTGGGGGCACCGACTGGGCAGCGGAAGTTTCCAGTTTCAGACCGGAACCTGGTACACAATCCAGCAAACTGTTCGCCTTAACACACCCGGCCAGGCTGATGGCTATGTTCGAATCGTTGTTGGGGGTGTCGGTACAGTGTATGACGTCAGTAACGTCGTTATCAGAGAATCCCTGGATGTGAAAGTCGACGGCATTCTGTTTTCCAGTTATTTCGGCGGTACATCGTCATGTTCCGGAAGTCCTGTTGATACTCATGTCTACTTCCGGTATTTCGTCCTCAAGGACAACGTCTGCTAGAAATATTTCCCTATGCATGTGTTTAAACAACCACGATGTAACCTCTGTTCTGTTCATGTTCTTGTTGTTGAAATAAAGAGCATAAACATTGGTCATTCTCATGTCATGATATGGGTTTATTTATACCTTCAACACAGATTGGCCAAGTCGTCTAAGGCGCCGCGATTTGCTGTGCAGAGTTGCGTCCATTGGGCACGCCAGAAACCTTTGATTGTGGGTTCGAATCCCGGTTCGCCCCGATTATGTTTCTAGGTTTGTCAGCACCATACCCGGGCTCGTGCGCTTCACCGAGGTGGTTAACATTTGAGACCTGCATCATTTCGGGCTTTCCTCCCACATTAAGCTGACGCGCCGCGATATTACTTGACTTCTTTTAAAGGGGGCGTTAAACCCAATTAACTCACCCACTCCAACACAGATTTACAATACCGTAATGTTTCTTAAAAAAAGTAGAATAATTGTGCTGTCCGTTTTCGTAGAATTTTAATTAACATAATAATTTTAGATTGCAAGTGCTGGAAGTCACGATATTACTGATACGGTTTTTGTGCGCACACACACACACACGCACGCACACGCACGCAAGCATGCACGCACATACGCACGCACGCACGCACACACTCTCTCTCTCTCACACACACACACACACGCACACGCGCACGCACGCACGCACACACACACACACACACACACACACACACGTGTCAGAAGTTACGAGGATATTTGAGAGTCTCCGAGTGGTCATTCTTCGCCAGGTGCAACTCAATCAGGCAGCCTTACCTTCCTTCAGGCTATATCCGCGGTATCTGCCTGGCGTGTACCCGACTGCATAATGTCCCTACCTACGCACACACGCACTCTCACACACAGACAGAAATGTCTCATTATGCATTTGTCATTATGATAAAAAATATGGTTTCGTTTTAAAACCACGATGTGGACTTTTGAATTTAAATTCAATCTTGCAGTTACATTATCGCTTTTGAATAAATATTTTTGCTCATGAAATATCCGATCAAAGATCTTCAGGTAAATATCTCACTTAATTGTGTATTTAGTGATTGCTCAAGGGTTATCACGGATACGTTTCCGTACATTTGTGTATCTACGCATTTTGTCTAAGGGCTGTGAAATAAACTTAACTTCTTTGTTTGATGTTCCTGATATGCAACATGACAGCTTGCCTATTTGGAAACGAAGCTGATCAACATAAACTGGACCCGACTGTCTTTGGGTATATTATGATTGAGAATCAAAATTCAATTTCAAACACATCCACTTGAAACAGAAATAGCGAAGTACATTATTTGAAACTAAGCCTTAGTAAAAATGACGACTATACTTAACCGGCGTAAGCAGGTGGGAGCGGATGAAAATCTATTCATTAATTTTGTATGGACTAAAGTAGCGAAAACGGTGTCGTGGCAATCTCATTTTCGACTCATTGAGAAACTCACTGGCCTGAGATTTTTTCCATAACTGACGATGTTGCCGCGAATAGCTGCAATACTACTAATCCGGTTTTAAACAATATTCACTCACTCACTGACGGTGATATTTTGTTTCCAGCTTTCGGACAATTTTATGTTTTCACAATCATTGAATTTTGTACATAATTTCTTTTGTTAAATTATAGTGAGCATGTTGAGGGTTTTAATTTAAAGTACATAGGAAACTGAAACATCTGGAGAGGACTGTTATCAACAAAGGACCTTGTGTATGTACATTACATAACATTTTCAAGTTCAAGTCATGCTCAAGTTTGCTAAATGCTACTTGGAGAATGAAGAGCATTAAAGAAGCATGACCACAGGACTACTAATGTGCGCATGCGATTTGACCTTAATATATTACGCATGCGCTCGGATAACGTCTAAAACGCGAGAACGAGAGAACACGAGATCGTGAGAAAATAAAATGGCGCATTCTCGCGTTCTCGCGATTTCGTGTTTTTGTGGCCTAATTTGACAAGTCGAGATTGCGAAATTTTGCATCATGTCCAAATGTTTCATTCTCGCGTTGGCGACTTTTGACAAAAAGTGCTATGTGTAAAAAAACACGAGAATCCGAGATCGCGGCAACGCGATATTTTAGTCAATTCTCGCGTTCTCGCGATGCTCGCGTGGGGGCAACTGCTTTCTGAATAAAATACCTTCAGAGTTAATAAACTCCATACTTTAAATGTATCAATAATATCAAAAGTCCGAACCCCTTTCTTGAAAACAACACTCCTATTTATCAGAGAACTTAGTTTTTCTTTCAATTTGTCATAAGTGTCGCTTTTGGTTTAATGTATCACTTGGGATAGTTGTGTATCCAGTTGAAACATCAAAAGGGGAGTTCAATCACTCCACCTGGAAACACGTAAGACGAAACTATCCATTGATTCAATCCCAATCAACTGAACATAAATCCATGAAATACTTTCTTAAATGCTTCAATAAGCACAGGGACTTCCTTAGACCCCGTGTTTGAAGCAGGAATATCGTTTAATAAAACTAAGGTTCCATTGTATGCTGGATTTTTAAAAAAAAGCTTTCTATAAAAAAAGTTTCGCCTATCGTTTGAAAAGGCGTTTGTTCAGGGCAGGCGGGCATTGAAGTATTTATCTCGTTTGTAGTTTTCAACGAATCTAAAGTTTAACAATATTCGTTATTATTGGAACAAAAAAATGAAATGCGACGATTACATTCTGTAGCATTTATTAATATTTCATGGATATTCTCATCTCGTTAGTAGCTTTCAGTGGGATTATAGTTGGACAATATTTGTCATTAGTGGAACACTGAATCATAAAGTTCGATGTGTACATTCTGTAGTTTTTATAAATATTTCATGGATATTCTCATCTCGTTAGTAGCTTTCAGTGGGACTACAGTTGGACAATATTTGTCATCAGTGGAACACTAAAACATGAAGTTCGATGTGTCCATTCTGTAGCATTAATCAATATTTCATGGATATTCTCATCTCGTTAGTAGCTCTGAGTTGCGCTTTAACGTTATGTCCACATCCATAACAACAAATTAACATATGTCTGATGAACTTGCTACATTTGAAAAGATGAATGTGACAGGTACATCAATGTAACTAACATTTTTAAGTTTACGCTTATCTGAAACATATACCTCACTTTGTAACATAATTACCGTATTAATTATTTAAAAAGTACCATACAATCCAAAGATAGCCATGAACAGACGCGTGCTACGACTGTGAAGCCCTTGGGTTGTTCACCACTTGACAACAAGTTTGATAACCGCGGTGCAAGTCATCATTCATACGTCATAAGAACACAATCAGAAACGGATTATCTGAAACGAGGTTTCACGTGGCATGTGCTGTAAATGTAAAGTCAATGCAAGAGAATAACAAGTCTGGATTTTTTTCCGAAACTGATTCCATTTGGCGTAAAGGCTAAATAGCTGTGAAAACATATGATTAGACCATTAAAAAAAGGGATGAAATCAGGTAAGAGGACGTATGTAAAAGGAACAGAAACCACGACCATAATCAAAAGAAATACCTACTGAAAACTTAGTCTTCTGTACAATTCCGACTATATCAGAAGCATGTTTTTATAAAGCACTTTCAAACATTTTTGCGAAAAGGTGAGAGTATCTTGTCCAACGGTGACACCCGTCACAAACACATGCAAAAGCAAGTCAGTGGCACGCCTAAAAAAGTCATTGGAACATATGGTATAAGTCAAATAGGGAATTGCATCGGACATCATTTCTGTGACTGATGCGTCAGATTTGGAAATGCCACACACGTGTCTACTATAAAAACTTTTAAAGCTTTAGTGAGGATTCGAATGTTGTAACCCTGATCAAACAAACTTTTAGCAAGTGTCGCATGACGCTCTTTAAAACATTTGAGGAAGGAGCATGCTCGATTGAACTTGAAAAGTAGTGAAATGTAGACACCAAAGGCTGGATCTGTTGGAATATTGCTAGACATAAAGGGAAAGCTGACTATTCATTATTGGGACATCGACGTCCACAGGTAAGCTAAATAAGTGTTGTTGGCACAGCAGAAACAGTACAAAAGATGCTGTCTTACTAGTGGAAAGTATTATCAGAATAATATTATTTTTGACGATATGAATAAAAGATATGAATCTAACCTATGAACATAATAACGTTTCATATTAAACGCCAATCCTCCTTCTACGTATTGGGAATTGTGTTTCCCATGGTTCTTCTCTCCATCCTCAATAACTTCTTCTTACTGCTCCCGGCAGATTCCGGGGAGAAGATATCCTTCCTGGTGTCGATCTTTGTCACCTACGCTGTGTTTCTGAACTTTGTCAGTGATCTCATCTTCGTACAGATCTTTGGTTATCCGAAAATACTGCTGATAGCTTTCTCCCTTCAGCTCAAGCTTCTTTTTTCAAGCATATAATATTCACCATATTTAGCTCTTCTATGTGGGGAATTATGCATCCAAGATTTCCTTTGTCGTTTCTCTCACTGTCTCGCTCGCTCTGTCTCTGTCTCTCTCTCGTTCTCTCTCGCGCTCTCTCTAGCTCTGTCTCTCTCTCACTCGTTCTCGCTCTCCCTCTCACTCGTTCTCTCTCTCTCTCTCTCTCTCTGTCTGTCTCTTGCTCGCTGTATCTCTATTGCTGACTGTCTCTCGCTCTCACTTACTCTATCTGTCTCTCTTTTTCTCTTTCGGACTCGCTCGCTGCCTCTCTCTGTGTCTCGCTCGCTCTCTCGTTCTCTATCCCTCTCGTTCTCTCTCACACACTCTCTCTCTCTGTGTAGTTCTGTCTCTCTCATTCGTTCTCGCTCGCTCTCTCTCTCTCCTCTCTTGAACTATGTCTCTCACTCTATCTCGATCGCTCTTTCTCTCTCTGTCTCGCTCGTTCTCTGTATCTCTCGCTTTGCTCTCTCGGGTGCCCTGTCTCTGTCTCTGTCTCTCTGTCTCTCTGTCTCTCTCTCTCTCTCTCTCTCTCTCTCACTCTCTCTGTCTCTCTCTCGCTCGCTTTTGCTTTGTTCCGAACGGGTGTTTTATACCAATTTTGCACTTACCTCTCTCTCTCTGTGCTGTTGTCAAACGAAAAATTTATTTTATATCATTTTCCGTATTGTTTCACTCAAACATGCCCGTAGTATTCATCATATTTAGCTCTTCTATATGGGAGATTATGCATCCAAGATTTCCTTGTCGTTTCTTTAGTTGTTTCCTTCTCCATTACAAATACAACTGTGACAGGTTTATCTTTACCTATGCCTGGCCTTTCTGAACACCATGGTCGATATGTATACTGCTGTTCATATAAAGACTTAATGAGGGTTAAACAAACACGTTTATACATGCCACGCTACACAGCACTGCATACGTTCAGGTTCAGGGTGTGGGGGCATTTTATACATATCAACATTACATGTGTTCTGCGCGTCGTTTGTTTGTTTGTTTAATACTGCAATATTCCCGTTTCATTTTCCAATGTATTCATTCTAGTTGAAGTGTAGCGGAGTAACACTTACTCCGGTAAGGGATGTAGGTAACTTTTAAGTTTGTGTCCCTTTATTGTGACTGTATTTTTCCGGTTAATCGAGGTATGAATCGAAAAAACGTTATATAACTGTCTCTCTGGCTCTCGCTCGCTTTTCCCTCTTGCTCTTTTTCGTTCTCTCTCTCTCTCTCTCTCTCTCTCTCTCTCTGTATCTCTCGTTCTCCTACTCTCTCTGTCTCACTCTTTCGCGCTTTTTCTTTTTCTGTATCTCTTTCGCTCGCTCTGTATTTTTTCTCTCTCTTTCGTTCTTTCTCTTTCGTTCTCTCTCGCTGTCTCTCGCATTCTGTCTATCTCTCTCGCTCTGTCTCTCTCTGTATCGCTCGCTCTGTCTCTCTCCCGTTCTCTCTTGCTTCCTCGCTTTTCTCTCTCTCTCTCTCTCTCTCTCTCTCTCTCTCTCTCTCTCTCTATCTCTTGTAAACGGTTTTAGTATCTACACCGAAACGTCGCATTTATTGTAATATAGAAGTTATCCATAGAACTCTCTCCCTTTTCATCATATCAACTTGTAAAAAAGAGTAGTAGAAAAGCAGGCGTTTTCAGTGTACATTCCTCATGCCAGGAACATGTTTAACAGCACATTAACATGTTTCTCATGGACTTCGAAATAGAGGTTGCAATCCTACTGGTGGAAAGTGATGTCAGAATAGTATTATTGAAAGACAAATGTCATTTTGCTGCCATTATGTTGTTGGAGAAAGGCCATTATCAGATCATTAGTGACAATGATGACTGAACATGATGGTCACAAGGTTACTGCTTATCTTTCATAGATTATCTACAGAATCTGTGATAGAGGAATTCGCTAAGGGAAGATAAAAGGTACGTCAGTCCTTTCATGACGGTTTCAACAACATTTGCAACTAATTATTGATGATCAATTGAAGTCGAACAGCTAATATTCAGAATGTTTACACTCACATCATCAACGGGCCCTCATGGCGTCATGTGTCTGTTTTTGATTCTGTCTGTGATATCAGGATTTGATACAGCTAATGTGGTGAGAAAGTTTTCACAACGTGAGCTGATGGATCTAAGGTCAATGATCCTTGAGGGATATCCTTTGCGATCAAGTGTCCTTATTAAAGCGAACCTAACGGTTCTGCCGTATTCCATTTCTGGGTTGGATACAAAGACACAAACATTCTCCGTTACTGCTCAGTTTGGTTTTAAATGGCGAGACCCATATCTTGATTTTGCATTTCGCAGGCGTATTTTAGCTGGACGTAGAATAACACTGTCCTACACACCCAACATGATTAAAACGCCGATATTTGCTATCAAAAACAGTGCAACGGGCAACGTGTATCATAAAATGGACCAAGACCTGCCCATATTTGCGGACGATTATGGGAATATACAGGTATACAACATAATTGGAATACAGACGTTTTGTGATGTGGACATAACCCTGTTTCCATTCGATGAGCAGCTATGCAACATTGTACTAGCCGATCATGATGGGGAATTTACTGTATCATCCATTGACATGTCCAAGCTATCACGCTCAGAGAAGATTCCTGGTGAGTGGGACATTTTGAATATATCTGTTTCCAAGAATCTGAACGAGAACATAATAACGTTTCAAATTAAACGCCAAGCCTCCTTCTACATTTGGGTAATTGTGTTTCCGATGGTTCTTCTCTCCATCCTCAATTCCCTCGTCTTCCTGTTCCCAGCAGACTCCGGAGAGAAGATATCTTTCCTGGTGTCGATCTTTGTCACCTACGCTGTGTTTCTGAACTCTATCAGTGATCTCATCCCAAAGTCCGAAAAAGTGCCTCGGCTTGCATTGTATCTTGTTCTTGTTCAATGTCATAGCACGTTGTGTATCCTGACAACATTATTCCTCCTCACCAAACACAACAAGAAGAAGGAAAATGAGCACGAAGGCGATCAAGGGAGCCGAATTGAGAGACACATTCAACAACAACATCTTAACGATAATACTGATACTGGCGACACAACAATGGCTGATGGATCTTGGAAATGTTTTCGTAGAAGGAAGAAAGAATTCAAGTTGTTACAATGTATAGAAAGGTGCATGTTTGTTATTTTCTTTACGCTTGCAGTTACTTTACCTATCATTTGGGTATTTTAGACCTTTTGTGTGAATCACGGGGAGCGGATGGGCTTGTCGTCTAAGGCATCGTGCACAGGTGTTTCCTCTAGGCGTACCAGAAATACATCATCGTTAGTGCAAATGCCGGTTCCTCATGATACCTTGTCTAGGTTTGTCAACACCATACCTTTGTGTGTGGGTTTCACCAAAGTGGTAACCGTGTAAGACCTGAATTCCTTTACTCCCACGTCAAGCTGACCTGTCGTCATGTAACTGAAATGTTGTTCAAAGCGATTATAAATCCAACTCACTAACGTACAAAAAACACCATTGTTACGCCATCTCATTTTAAGTCAATAATGGCGTCTGCACAACATCAACAATGATATTTTCATGACGCCAACAGTGACATTGTGCATCTGCAATTGTCATAACCTGCGTGCATTGCATTGATTTAAGTAGTGTTCAGGTTCATTTTCGGACTTTGTTTTCATCTAGTTGATCATTCATTATTTCATGCATTTCTTCAATGGTCTTATCAAAAGGTTACCTTTTGAAAGTGAAGTTATTCTGAAACAGAAAGGCCTTTGACCAGACCTTAGAGGAGGATACAATTAGAGTGGGTGAGTATTGTTTTACGACGCTTTCAGCAATATTCCAACAATATCACGGCGGGGGACACCAGACATGGGCTTCACACATTGTACCAATGTCGGGAATCGAACCCGGGTCTTTGTCGTGACGAGCGAACACTTTAACCACTAGGCTACCCAACCGCCCGAGGATTAGAGAATTAGAGCCCCTTGGATCAGAAGGTTATGATTTTAGTAGATAGTATGCATTCGTCAGTTGTTGTTTTCAAAATGTTTTCTTTAGTTACATGGCTGTGACCGTACATATAAACTATGTGTAGTATGAAATTGGTAAACACTGGTTAATAAGTAATTTTCATTGCTGTCAATCTCATTTGGAGGAAATATATTAGTGAACATCAGAACTACTGCTTCAAAAAAATATAGGTCGTCAATGTTGAATACTGTTTTTGCAATACCATTGGTGCTTTTACTGTTCTAGCCCGTATTATAATAAGCTGCTTGTTCGATCTTCAAGGATAATGATTGAGTTGCAATCTTTTGAGTTACAATCGAGTATGGTCTTTTTTCGGGGATTTCAATACGGATCAATGGTTGTTTGATCGGGGTTACAACATTGAGGGCCTCAGCGGAGCATTCGGAAGATTTGGGGACAGACATGTTTGTTTGTTTGTTTGTTGTTTAACGCCGCACTCAGCAATTCCAGCTATATGACGCCGTCTGTAAATCGAGTCTGGACCAGTCAATCCAGTGATTAGTATCATGAGCATCGATCCACGCAATTTGGATCGATGACATGCATCAACCAAGTCAGTGAGTCTGACCACCCGATCCCGTTAGTCGCCTTTTTCGACAAGCATAGTCGCCTTTTACGACAAGCATGGGTTGCTGAAGACCTGTTCTACCCTGGAATGTTCACGGGTCTGGGGGCAGACATGCAGGGGATGGGGACAATACGGAATTTAACGTTTTTTTCATGTGCGATTCTATGGTTGTTGTTTTTGTTTGTTTTTGATTTTTTTTTTTTTTGATTTTTTTTTTTTTTTTTGGGGGGGGGGGGGGGGGGGGGGGGGGTTAGGGGTTGGGTAGGGGGGAACAATTGATGAGCCCTTTCTATGTGTTGTGACGGATGCCACTGGTGGGGCAGGATACGCTCGCCTTTTCGCGAACACCTGGTATCATCACTATTTCATAGCGATCCATAAGTCATGCTCGTGACAAAGTTGGAATCGCACAGTGGACTCTGGTTTTGGCAGGGCTTCCATGTGATGAAGGAAATGGTGTTGTCGCTCATATTTACATGAAGATCCGTGTCTAAGAATTGTCAGGTTTAACTCTGGTTTGAGACGGAGAATATAGTGCTTGTGTTGGCCTGTTTATTTAAAAGTAAAAGGAAACAACGCAGAGATTACATTTATATACATTATCCTAATTCAACATTGTTGTATTGAATTTATTCTTGGCATATTATGCGATTTGTACTGTTCTTAGGAAGTGATTAATAAACACATACTAATATAATCGGGATCGTACAAGGATATTTCGTAGTAATCTTTACTTTTATTTTTATCGTGTATGAGTGTTGTTCCTTTTCATTATCTAATCACTCGTGTATATGATATAATTTCCACATGACTGAAATATATCAAGTATTATAGATAGCTATGACATGTATATCGTAGCTGTCGCATTTTCATATTTATAATGTTAAAGTAATGCTTCCACTTTTATTCATATGGTATATTCTCTTCAACTGATTTTTCGAATGTATAACGTTGCTGATCCATGTGCAAAACAGTGTGTGACATTCGGTGCAATTTTATACTATTTACACATGAATTGATGATATGATATTTAATTTATTCATGACACTGAGACATAAAACAAATAGAGGCCATTCCTATTTTGCATGTTTTTTAGTTTGTGAACATACGCTTATACCATTGTTATAGTTGTAGGGTCGTATTTGGTGACCTATATGATATCTTCAGATATAGTTATTCCATTTGCATATATAAAACAAAGTAACTGTGCTTCATATAAAGTAATTATTATATATTTATCACATATTATAAACTTATTATGAAATTAAATAATGCATCTTTTTATATATTCGCGCCGTGGCATGCCGCTAACAGGAATGACGTAAAACGATGTTGCCAGACAATGTTCATCGGAACACAATATCATCTTTGGAGACAGCAGAGCGACACTCCTGACTTGCCGCGACCAGGTCGTCCAAGCGTGACGTCACGTCAACAAGACAACCATATTGCGTTGCTGCATCTATGGAATAGATACCAAATTGTCTCAATAAAAGTTCGGACAATTCCTGGGTTGAGGTCAACTCGTGACGGAGCCAAAGGCTACGTCACCCGCGGGTACGCCTTGCTTGGTGTAGACAGCATCTGAGGTTAGGAAGACAAGACTCGGACAGTGTACTGTTCACGGATAAGTCCAGGTTTCATCTGGACATCTCCAATGGTCGTGCAAAGGACTACTGGCGTCAAGGAGAACGTTTTTGCGGGTTTTGGGGTTACTCAACCTAGTGAGTCTGGGGATTGATGTGTATTGGGTGGCATCACAACTCTTTGATGAACGCAGTTCATCATTGTTATTTGCAATTTGAATGACGTACGCTCCCGAGACCAGAACCAGCTGGTAACGCTAGCTCAGTTGGGTCAATCTTTGGTTGACGTTTGGAACAACATCCCCCAGGCTGATTTCATTCATCTGTTGGCTTCAACGCACATAGTTGTTACACCACCCTCTAATGGGGCGGATCGCTCTGTCTTCGGTTACATGGTATGGGTTTTGTCAGTGATTTACTGATGATAAAAAAACTGATTAGACGAATTGATGAAAAACTGATTAGACGAATTGATGAAAAACTGATTAGAAGAATTGATGAAAAACCTATTAGACGAATTGATGAAAAACTGATTAGATGAATTGATAAAAACAAACTGATTAGACGAATTGATGAAAAACTGATTAGATGAATTGATTAAATATTATGTTGATATTTTCAATAACATAACATTTACACAACTTTATATGAAGTTCTATTACATTTCAAAGTTTTAATATTTAACTCTAATGTTTTTTCCCATTTCCGCTGGATGAAATGTTTACTTCATAAAATGTGTATTTTGACCAAATCACAGTTTAATAGATTTACGTCTACCCTTTCCGTTTGGGTATTTAGAGGCCAGTCGTTAACACTGCATGTTAGCTTACACTCGGCTGTCCAAACTGTATCAGTGTTTCTTTGACACAATAATTAAACTTTTCCATAATATTGTCACTTTATTATATGTTGTTTGTGACATATACCCTTTCATATACAGGATGTTCTATCTTGACATGTGAGATGTATTCTTTCCCTTTGTATACTTTTGTCTTGTACTTTTCAATATTGTTTTCAAATAAAATCTCATCTGATGTTACTGCACGAGTCTTCCTAGTTTTCAGTGGTATATTTTCGTTTGTGAAACGTTTACTTAAAGTGTTTCATATTCCTTAAATAATGTGTTTGATTAGCATGTTTAGAATTTGGTAAGTAACAGAAAAGCCAAGATGCTTTATGGGTGACAACTTCTTCTTTCTAGTAATGAGTGAGTGAGTTAATGCTTTACGTCACATTGGCAATATTTCAGCCATATCGTGACGAGAAATTATACATTTTTAATACATATATTTTAAATAAATAAAAACATGTCATCGATGGACAGTAAAATTACTAGAATATCACAGATTAATATTTAAAACTAGCATACAACTATAAAAAGATTTCACTATAAATAACGGTACAATATAAAAAAGGGCTATAGATCGCCAGCAGCTGAAGGTAGATCACCATACTAGGGACCATGGGGACTTTAGCTTCCTGCATGGAACTCTTCTTTCTAGTATGTTTGTTTGTTGTTTAACGCCGCACCCAGCAATATTCCAGCTATATGACAGCAGTCTATAATAATCGAGTCTGGACCAGACAATCCAGGGACTGATATCATGAGGATCGATCCACGCAATTGGGATTCGATGATATTCATCAACTAAATCAGTGATCCTGGCCACACGATCCCGTTAGTCGCCTCTTACGACAAGCATAGTCGCCTTTTACGGCAAGCTTGAGTTGCTAAAGACCTGTTTTTTCTATTATAAATCCCGCTTGTATAAGGATCTTTACCGAAACGTCGCATCATAATAGAATAGTGAAGTTTTCTTCCATAAAATGTCTTGCCTTTACCCTAAAAATATTGGTTTGTTAAATAACTATGATTTCATTTTAGTTAACATTCAATTATGGTATATAGGCCAATGTCAATACTGGCATGATGCCTGGTAGTGGACTGTTCATATTGTGTCACGTTTTATCCCACCTCAGTTAGTTTCAATCCATATAAACGACATCTGGTGTTAACTGTTAACCCAAAATGATTTGACAACAACACTTTTGGTTAAACTCTTTCCACAAGTTATTGATCAGAGTTTCCATATAACGGGCTCAGTCAAACTCACAATATTTCTGTTAGAAAAGAAAGAGAACAATTACTTTTCTCACGGAAGTGATACTGCTGAAATTTTGCTGAAGGCTGCGTAAAAGTACACTCACTCACCTTTCTCAAACCACCACCTTCGTGCAGACTTTTTTTTATGGAATTGGTCATGCCGAAGGTGAGGCATATTTATCATCCAAAACTTGCTTCAACATGCGATATCGCTTGTGTGAGATTTCCTTGGAGATATCGCTACAATTAAATTGCATCTCTAGTCTTTGCAGACCATGACGTCACAATCAAATGTCATCACTAATTTCTCTGCCACTGAAGCTGCACTATTTACACTCAAGACATTTGTTACAACTGTGTACAGGGCGGTCGGCTAGCCTAGTGGTTAAAGCGTTCGCTCGTCACGACGAAGACCCGGGTTCGATTCCCGACATGGGTACGATGTGTGAAACCCATTTCTGATGTCCCCGTCGTGATATTGCTGGAATATTGCTGGAATATTGCTGAAAGCGGCGTAAAACCATACTCACTCACTCACGTGCTATTACAGAGTACGAAAAAGGAAGAAAGAGTTTTGAGGATAAATAGAATCTCACCATGGTGTCTTCCAAGTCGTAAAATATCAAGATTCGAACACTTGCTATCATCACTATTGGACAGTGATTCATAAACACATGCTGATGATATAGTCGGAATCGTACAATTGACTCAGCTCTTACTAAGAGTCGGTTTTGTCGCTTTAATGTTTTTCACAGTACGTAAATTATTCAGAAACGTACATTAGGTTGATTGGAAGCAATATGGGTTGTCTACAATGTGAAGTTTCGTATTCGTGGAGTCAGACACATATCCATAATGCATATATATATATAATGCCATCAATATTCTCTGTGGTATTCATTACACAGACATTGTAATAGCTCATGATCATCTATAAACTAACTCTGACATGTTCCATTGGCATAAATGCTGGCTTATGGTTCTTCGTAAAAGCCCCATGCATGAATCGCATAATGCATCCAGGTTCATAGTTGTGTTTTACATCTGTCTGATATGAAACGATTTGTTAGGGTGGTAGGGGTGAAAATAGTTTTATAAAATGCCAAGTGGTCTCATTACAATCAAGCAGTAACGTAGGGCGCCATTTTAGATTAATACGTCACCGTCTGTTTAGGTATACCTACAGTTTGAACATACCGAGATCAAGGAAACCCCACGAAGCACTGATGACGCCACGTGCACATAACAGGGAGGATCTTAATGTATTTATCTTTATCCGGGGCACGGTAGGCCCAGTCGTCTAAGGCAACGCGATTCGCTGTGCAGAGTTGCGTCCCTTGGGCATACCAGAAACCTATGATTGTGGGTTTCACCGAAGTGGTAAACGTCTGAGACCTGCATCACTTGGTGGTTTCCTCCCACAGATGACACGCCGCGATATAACTGGAATAGTGTATCAAGCGGCCTTACTCACTCTCTTTATCCACAACCTCGCATGTTTCGTACTGTTAAAGGTTTCCTGTTGGGCATGTAATTGCTTCGTAGTGTAGTGGACGTCGATGGTTCGATCCTCTAGGCGCGTCACACAAAAAGACATTAAAAGACGGAACTATTTTTCCCGCATGGCGGTTGGCATTTAGAACATTAGACAAGGATTGGCCGGCTCAGAGTCAGTATAATACACTCACATTCCATTTATTTAGCGGGCAGATGATACCAAACAACCACAAAGCGTATACTTATATTATTTTGCTTTTGGATTTATCAACTGTAACAACAAGTATATGTAGTAATCGAGTATATGCAGTCTCTATTCACTGATTACCAACATATATTATGAGAAAATGATAATTACATATTGCGTAATGACATACAAAAACAAAAATGCATTCGGTTTAAGATCGAACATGATTTTTTCACTGAGCTAAGAATAGCTATAAAGCACACATTGTTTTCTTGTTTAACATGTTTATGTATAGATAAACATAGATGTGCAACGATAGGGGCCCGCGACGGTGTCATGTCTGGCTCCCAACTGCACCAAATCAATAGCTCTGTCGCTCTCAACTGCCGACACATATGGCATGTCACTACTGATTTCTGGGATGAGGGGATGTTGTTCTAAATGTCAATGAAAGACTGGCCCAACTGAGCTAACGTTACCAGCTTGTCTGGTCCATCCCAGACATATTCTATGGGGAACAGGTCTGGAGTAACAGATGACCAAGGCAGTACAGCAATGTTATACTTCCTCAAAAAGTCTGTTACAACATGTGCAACGTGTTAGCGCATTGTTCCTATTGCAAGGCTCAGTTACGACCCTTCATTGTGCACAAAGGGTAGAACATCATCCCCAACGATGTCGTCCCGGTAGCGTACGCCATTCAAATTGCAATTAACAATAATGGTATATACCTTTATTTCAAGAGAAAGGTGGATTAATAATACATGAAGTAAATGATAAAATGGATGTAGTCTCAGCTAATTGAAGAGGCCTTGCCGCAAAGACCAAATGAAAAGAAGTCATGAATTTATATAGAAAAAGAAGTTTTCTATCATTTGTTTGCAAGATGTTTATATTTCCAAAGATAATGAAAATCTTATAAAAAATGAATGGGGACTTGATTGTGTTATTGCGCCGTACAAGTCAAATGCACGAGATGTAGCAATCCTTTTTTACAACAATTTTGAATATAATATACACAAGACTTGAGTTGGCGATAATGGTAATTATATTTTTTTTTGACATTACGGTAGATGGTATAAAAATTACGCTCACCACAGTGTAAGGTCCAAACTCCGATCACTCTTCATTTTGCAAAACATTATTTGAAAAAAATTATGATATAGTTAATGACTCCTTAGTAATATGTGGTGATTGGAACTTTGTTCTTTATCCTTCAATAGACTTACAAAACTATAAAGATATCAACAATCCTAATGCAAGAAGATCAGTTTTAGATAAAATTGAACCGTTGAACGTACCAGATGCTTTGCGAGAACTACATCCAAACAACAATTCATTTACTTGGTGGAAAAAACAACCCTCGTCAACAAGCTAGACGAGATGTTTTTCTGGTGTCTGAAGTTTTAATGTCACGGTTCATTCTTCAATCTTACCCGGCTACAAAACTGATCACTCCGCCATTGTTGCTTTCCAATCAACAAAATAAAGAAAAGGGAAGAGGATATTGGAAGATTAATACATCATTACTACGAAAAGATGAATATGCAGCAATGTTAATAGATATTTTAAACGAAACTAAACGTGAATACGCAGATCCAAAATATGATAATGAAGATATTAAAAATATCCCTGACGAAACTTTAGATCTTACAATTACTGATTCGCTATTCTTAGAGATATTTGTGATGAAAGTAAGAGGAAAAACTATCTCATATTTTACCCCCTTAAAAAAGTAAAAGAGAAATAATACAAAGAAATAGAAAATGATATATTGGAATTAGAAACACGAGTGAGAAACTACGTTAGTGAAACATTGTTATCCAAACTATCAGAACGGAAATCAGAGCTCGAAACAATTAAAGAAGAAGAAATTAGAGGAATTCAAATAACGTAATAGTATAGTGGTACAACAAAGGGTAGAAACCAACTAATAACTTTTGTCACTTAGAAAACAGGAACTATACAAACGAACTTATCAATACTATTATTACTGATTAAAGCAGTATGGCTGTATGGATAGGCTAAATGAGTTCACTCACATGTCCCGATTTGACCTTGGACTGGTACAACGCAGATTTTGAATGGTTGATATTACAATGTTTATTTACTCACTTATGCTATCGTGTATCAAACGATATATGTCCAAACCAAACAGCTACCCTCTTTCAGGCTTTCCCTCACAAGACCTTTTCCGTTTGGACGCTAATATTCAAAAACACTTCAATATCACAAACCCATTTTGGAACGACACATTAGACGCTTGGAACAAATATATAAAAACGCACGAAATAAACGAAAACGATGTTAATGAAATTTTAATGCAACCATTGTGGTACAATCATTAATGTAAATTTCCGGATTTCATTATCAGAAATTGGTATACGAGGGGTATTTGCCATGTAAAGGTTTTATGTGACTCGAACGGCTTTATTCCAGAGCTGAAAGTAATGTATGGCATAAACTGTACTTTATTAGACTATAACCATTTGCTCTTAAACATCCCTAAGCCATAGAAAGACCTTGTGCATGATTCAAATAATCTAAACACAATGCAACTAAACATTTCTTCCCCATGGCTTGATTTACTTAGACAAGCAAAGGTTCTAGGATATTGTATGACAACTTCATTTCATCATCTAACTTTCGAGGAATTTGTGAGAAATGGAAACAAGGGAACAAGAATTTAACAATCAAATTAATTGGAAATATGTATTTTTACAATATAAAAAATCTACAATAGATACAAAATTATTAGAATTCAAATTCACATTCCTACACAAAATTATATACAATAAAAAGGAATTGTTAACGATGATCTTGGTTGACAACAACCTATGTTCATTTTGCAATTCAGACATTGAAAACATTGCTCACGTCTATTTAGAATTTCTAGTGTTAAAGAATTCTAGGACGATTTTAATGCTTTCAAAAATGTTATTTTCGGACATGTTATCCTTAAAAAACAAGATATCTATTTTGGAGATACAAACAACATTAATATTAAATCACATGTTGATATTATCCAAAAGACACATTTACGTAACACATATTAAAAGAATAAACCCTTTTTTATGTCAGATAGAAATATACTGAAAGATATTTACCATGTCGAATTATATATTGTATATTTACACAAAAAAAGTGTTAGGCCGTAGGCCTATTACACAGAACTATTTACAGAGAGAGGGAGAAAAAAGAATTACCACTATTTTACATATGTATCCATATCCATACACATTCATACACATGCACATGCATATGCATATATACAAATATATATTTAGACTGTATGCAATGAACGAAGTCGAAAAGCTTTGTTAACGTAGACTGCTAGATTTCGTATGATTTTAAAGTTTGTGGATGACATAAGAGCATTACATTTATTTTTAGAAGGGGTTGTAAAATATTTAGGAGGAATGTATTCAGCTCTTAAATCACTATAAGCATTGCATATAAGCATAACATGATATTCGTCCTCAATCAGTGTCGACCATGTCGAGTTGTTCCTTGCAAAAAGAAACGGAACAATGATTTCTTTCCCTAAAAAAACCATAACGCTGACGGATTAGCTTACTTAATCTATATCTCTTACAATTATTACAATGTATCAAAGGTGAACTTATTGTCATATCACTTCCTGTACATTTTCTCATGATATTTACCATGTAATTTGATGCCTCTTATGATACGATGACTATGTACCCTCTGGAATGAACAAAAACAATCTAAAAATATATAGAGAGAGAATAATGAGTTGTGTTTTCCCAAGAGTTGTGATGCCACCCAATACAATGACACATCTCCCCCTAAACTGGCGACGTTGAGTAACCCAAAAACTCGCAAAAACGTTCTCCTTGACGCCAGTAGCCCTTTGCACGACCATTAGAGATGTCCAGATGAAACCTGGACTTATCCGTAAACAGTACACTGTCCGAGTCTTGTCTTCCGAACCTCAGATGCTGTCTACACCAAGCAAGGCGTACCCGCGGGTGACGTGGCCTTTGGCTCCGTCACGAGTTGACCTCAACCCAGGAATTGTCCGAGCGTTTATTGAGGCAATTTGGTATCTATTCCATAGATGCTGCAACGCAATATGGTTGTCTTGCTGACGTGACGTCACACATGGACGACCTGGTCGCGGCAAGTCATGACTGTTTCTCTGCTGTAGATAACAACTCCAAAGAAGATATTGTATTAACATTGTCTGTCAACTTCGTTTTACGCCATTCCTGTTTAGCAGCATGCCACGGCGTATAGATGTAACAAAAAGATGCATTATTTAATTTCAGAATAAATTTATTATATATGATAAACATATAATAATAACTTTATATGACGCACAGTTACTTTGTTTCGTTAGTATTTATGTAAATGGAATAACTATATCTGAAGATATTATATAGGTCACCATATAAACAATACTAAACAACATGCAAAATAGTAATTGCCTCTATTTGTTTTAAGTCTCAATGTCATGGGTAAATTAAATAACAATTCATGTGTAAATAGTATGAACTTGCATCGAATGTCCCCAAACTGACAATAGGGACAAACCCGATCATGGCTAAAACGTTCTCCTAGACGCCTGTAGACCCCTGAACGGTGGCTCAGTCCTCTAAGGCGCCGCGATTCGCTGTGCAGAGTTGCGTCCCTTCGGCACGCCAGAAACCTATGATTGTGGGTTTGAATCCCGGTACGCCCCGATTATGTTTCTAGGTTTGTCAGCTCCATACCCGTGTTCGTGGGTTTCACCGAAGTGGTAAACGTCTGAGACCTGCATCACTTCGGGCTTTCCTCCCATATAACATTATGCGTAATGTTGACTATGTACAAAATATAATGACGTGCTCTGATTGTATATGTCAGTGGTATACAAGTACAGCTTGCCATACTAAAATTGCATTATTATCATGATATAAATGACTTAGTCCATGCTTGTTGATCATGTAACAATACATAATAGCCATGACATAAGGGTATGGTTGTCCATGCTATTCGTAAGTACAGTGTACACGTTCAGTGATGTCTCTGATGAGATGGTAGACAGTGCGGGGGGCACGGGGGGCCCAGTCGTCTAAGGCACCGCGATTCGCTGTGCAGAGTTGCGTCCCTTCGGCACGCCAGAAACCTATGATTGTGGGTTTGAATCCCGGTACGCCCTGATTATGTTTCTAGGTTTGTCAGCTCCATACCCGTGTTCGTGGGTTTCACCGAAGTGGTAAACGTCTGAGACCTGCATCACTTCGGGCTTTCCTCCCACATTAAGCTGACACGCCGCGATATAACTAGAATATTGTTAAAAGCGGCGTTAAACCCAACTCACTCACTCACTCACTCACTCACTCACTCACCCACTCACTCACTGAAACAATGAGGAACCAAGCTGCCGAAACGCGGTCAATCATCCAAGTCCTGTTCGCGACCGACGTTGCTTAACTTCACCTGATTTGTGTCACATGACACAAACTTTCTGTCAATGAGATGTTTTTGTGTTTCGACGAACATCAAAATGTCTGGCAACTTCGTTTTGCGCCATACCTCTTTGCAGCATACCAACGGCTCGTAGACGTTGGTTTTTCAGCAAGCCGTGGCAGTGTGTAAGAGCAATTTAAATAAACGTGTTTTATCATCATCTTATAGGTAAACAATCTTTGTGTGCTGCATTTAAAGTTCACGTGTGTGAATATCATGCAATAAGCAAACTCGCAAACATCCAAATTGTGCGCTGTGCATGAATTTTCACGTGAAAACTGTGAATAATGAAAATCGAGAAAATGTCGAAATGAATATGTATTGAACGATACATTATTTAATTTAAGAATAAACGTATTGTTATTGAACTTTACATGAAGCAAAGTTACGTGTTTCATTAGTATGCATACGTATCTAACTGTAATTGTCTGGAAAGTGGGGATAACGAGGTTTCACTGTAAAATGTCTTGCAGTTGTTTTTGATGGATCTTTCCAAATAAGCTTTGATTTTCTTCAGGTGGTGCACATACTCGTTAAAAAAGAACTCTAAAAGAAACTATGTTTGCTGAACGACTTGGTTTCCATATAAATTCTAGGTCTAAACGTTAACGTTAAGTAAGTGTCATGTGTGAAACTCACACATTGCCTCTGTGTAAGTGCCTTCAGGACAGAACATTTGAGTATTTTTAAAACTCCTATTTACCACTGGCAAAGTTTTTCTTGCGCCTAAAGATGAGATATAAATCAAGTGACTTGCAAGAAGACTATAAAATGCATAACAAACGTGTTAGCTTATGCATATCATGGGAACTACATTTTACTCATCCAGCTGCTCCCAATCGAATATGATACTTCATACAACACCTTATAACCTATAACCGGATTCGTGCCTGCCTCCTGCCACATCACTGTTATTGAAGACTGGTGCTACATCGCGTTATCAGAGGCCGTCAGCTCATTGTCAAAATACCCCTTCTGATGTGGAGAAGGGAATTTCGTAAAGGATGCATTTAATACTCGCCGAAACTTGGAGAAAGGCATTTCTGTAGCCGTTCACGTGTGTTTTTGAAGGAATTGGTTACACAGTAATATGATAATACTGGAAAAATTGAATTTCCCGAGATTGCTCTGAAACAATTTTAGAAAAAGGAGTCAACACGTCCGGTGAAGAATTACTGTGTTGAACAAAACACGTTTATCTGTCGGAATCATCAAGCCAGTAACGTCATCAGTCCTCTCATCAAAAGAATCTCACAAGTTTTGACATTAGGAATAATCACACTGGCTGACGGAGAAACGACTGATCCAAGTCACACCACACTTACAGTGGGAATGAAATGTGTTTGTGTATTCGTGTGCATGGTGCATGCCTCTCAAGGGAGAAGGAGTGAACACTTGAGGAACACCTACAGGCATCCAGGAAGGAGGCTTACGCACGCCGGTATTTGTCATAATGAATAGCGCATTCGGAAATGTGTTTCAGCAAATGGATACAAACTTGCCAATATTTGCAGATGTGGATGGACATTTGAGCATGTATAACATATTGGAATAACACTCGCACTGTGACGTAGACATAACTCATTTCCCTTTTGATGAACAAATATGTAAAGTCAAGTTGGGCTATTACGTCGGGATATTTAACTTATCAACTATAGATACATCAATTTTAAATGCTTCAGAAAAAGATCATAGTGAATGGCTAATCTTGAATGTAAGTGCGTCCCATGAACAGTTCAGTAATGAAATAACGTTCCATCTGAAACGCCAAGCCTCCTTCTACGTATTGGGAATTGTGTTTCCCATGGTTCTCCTTTCCATCCTCAACTCCTTCGTCTTCCTGCTCCCAGCAGACTCCGGGGAGAAGATATCCTTCCTGGTGTCGATCTTTGTCACCTACGCTGTGTTCCTGAACTTTGTCAGTGATCTCATCCCAAAGTCAGACAGACTGCCTCGGCTTGCCTTGTATCTTGTTCTTGTTCAGTGTCACAGCACGTTGTGTATCCTGGCAACACTTTTCATCCTCAACAGACATCACAAGAAAGCCAATGATCTTTGTCACCTACGCTGTGTTTCTGAACTTTGTCAGAAACAAGAACCAGGATGACAATCAATACCCCGATGAAGATAACCACCAGAAACACGGTCAGGGCAAAAGGATGGAAAACATTTCAGTTCTTGACAGAACAACTAGACCCATGACTTTCAAGACTGTTGAAAGACGCCTTTTCTTTGTGTTTTTGGTTCTTGCAGCTGCCACACTACTCGTGTTGTTTGTTTAGATGATGGAGATGTGGAGAGACGACCAATAGGTTATGTAAAAGCTTCAATCTGTTTGAATAACCACAGGAAATCTTACAATTGTTGTGATGTTCTTGTGTTAATAACTACAAGACGATCGACAGCACTGGATTGTCTCATCAGAGACATTATTGAACGTACATTAGCATTGTACTAACTTAAGGCATGGATAACAATACCCTTATAACATGGTTATTATGTATTTGTACAAAAAGTGTGCATTAATGTGTTTACTGTACTTGAAAAAAACTGGCATGTAACAGAAAGAGGACGATTGCCAATACTTTGTCGGGATATAAACGTACTAAACGAACACAGGGCGAGGCGAAGCATGTCATTTTATATTTGTACATTGTAAACAATGCACATAAATATGATACGTCATATAAAGCAATTTACTTGAGATGTTCTGATATGCTTACTCTCTCACGCACGCACACGTACACAAGTACATACCTTTACAATGTTCTGATATGCTCATTCTAAAACACATGTACATACAATTACAATGTTCTGATATCCTCACTCACACACACAAACACACACACAAACACACACATACACACACACAGACACACACACACACACACACACACACACGCATACATGTACATACCTTTACAGTGTTCTAATATGCTTACTCTCTCACACACACACGTACACATGGTCATACCTTTACAATGTTCTGTATGCTCACTCACAAACACACATGGACATACCTTTACAATGTTCTGATATGTTCAATTCAAAACACATGTACATACCTTTACAATGTTCTGATATGCTCACTCTCACACAAACATGGACATATCTTTACAATGTTCTGAAGTGCTCATTCTAAAACACATGGACATACCTTTACAATGTTCTGATATGCTCATTCTAAACAACATGTACATACCTTTACAATGTTCTGATATACTCATTCTAACACACATGGACATACCTTTACAATGTTCTGATGTGCTCATTCTAAAACACATGGACATACCTTTACAATGGTCTGATATGTTCATTCTAAAACACATGGACATACCTTTACAATGTTCTGATGTGCTCATTCTAAAACACATGGACATACCTTTACAATGGTCTGATATGTTCATTCTAAAACACATGGACATACCTTTACAATGTTCTGATATGTTCATTCTAAAACACATGGACATACCTTTACAATGGTCTGATATGCTCATTCTAAACAACATGTACATACCTTTACAATGTTCTGATATACTCATTCTAAAACACATGGACATACCTTTACAATGTTCTGATGTGCTCATTCTAAAACACATGTACATACCTTTACAATGGTCTGATATGTTCATTCTAAAACACATGGACATACCTTTACAATGTTCTGATATGTTCATTCTAAAACACATGGACATACCTTTACAATGGTCTGATATGTTCATTCTAAAACACATGGACATACCTTT
Organism: Haliotis cracherodii; assembly: GCF_022045235.1. Taxonomy (NCBI): domain Eukaryota; kingdom Metazoa; phylum Mollusca; class Gastropoda; order Lepetellida; family Haliotidae; genus Haliotis; species Haliotis cracherodii. The sequence continues at coordinate 71,100,452 of NW_027266286.1, forward strand.
ACAATGTTCTGATATGTTCATTCTAAAACACATGTACTTACCTTTACAATGGTCTGATATGCTCATTCTAAAACACACATGTACATACCTTTACAATTTTCTCATATGCTCACTCACACACACATGGACATAACGTTACATTGTTCTAATATGCTCATTCACACACATGGACATGACGTTACAATGACCTGATCTGCTCATTCACTTACATGGACATAACGTTACAATGTTCTGATATGCTCATTCTAAAACACATGTACATACCTTTACAATGGTCTGATATGCTCATTCTAAAACACATGGACATACCTTTACAATGGTCTGATATGCTCATTCTAAAACACATGTACATACATTTACAATGGTCTGATATGCTCATTCTAAAACACATGGACATACCTTTACAATGGTCTGATATGCTCATTCTAAAACACATTTACATACCTTTACAATGGTCTGATATGTTCATTCTAAAACACATGGACATACCTTTACAATGTTCTGATATGTTCATTCTAAAACACATGTACATACCTTTACAATGGTCTGATATGCTCATTCTAAAACACATGTACTTACCTTTACAATGGTCTGATATGCTCATTCTAAAACACATGTACATACCTTTACAATGTTCTGATATGTTCATTCCAAAACACATGTACATACCTTTACAATGGTCTGATATGTTCACTCTAAAACACATGTACATACCTTTACAATGGTCTGATATGCTCATTCTAAAACACATGTACATACCTTTACAATGTTCTGGACCGCCTCCGTGATCTAGTTGTAGAGCGTCCGCCCGGAGAGCGGAAGGTCCGGGGTTCGATCCCTGGCAGCGTCATGTTGTTACCCTGTCTGGCGCTCGGCATTAAGCGGCTAAAACAAGGACTGGTCGGCTCGGAGTCAGTATACTGTGTCTGAATGGGGTATTCATGTTAAACTGCGGCATGGTATCTATGTGAGCTAGCACTACAAATCGGCATCAGTCCGGACTAGTACAAGCAGCCACATAAACACACACACGTACATGCACGTCGCTATATAAGTGCAATAATCTTGGACGCGACGTTAAACCCCATTTCACCTCACCTACAATGTTCTGATATGCTCATTCTAAAACACATATACATACCTTTACAATGTTCTGATATGCTAATTCTTAAACATATATTCATACCTTTACAATGTTCTGATACGCTCCCTCACACACATGGACATAACGTTACAATGTTCTGATACGCTCCCTCACACACATGAACATAACGTTACAATGTTCTGATACGCTCCCTCACACATATGGACATAACGTTACAATGTTCTGATACGCTCCCTCACACACATTAACATAACGTTACAATGTTCTGTTACGCTCCCTCACACATATGGACATAACGTTACAATGTTCTGATACGCTCCCTCACACACATGGACATAACGTAACAAAATGTTCTGATACGCTCCCTCACACACATTGACATAACGTTACAATGTTCTGATACGCTCCCTCACACAGATGGACATAACGTTACAATGTTCTGATACGCTCCCTCACACACATGGACATAATGTTACAATGTTCTGATACGGTCAGTCACACACATGAACATAACGTTACAATGTTCCGATACGCTCAGTCACACACATAACTATAAGTGGTGGCCAGCCCTGGTTCCGTCCACTGTCTGTCCTGTGTGCCACTATTTTTACGGCAATCTAGTAATTGCTGTACGACTGCACCCAAAGTGTCCAGAGACGGTGCTATGTTTGGCTCCCAACTGCAGCATACCAATGTCACTTTCTCTCTGTACTGCCGATACACGTCATGTTAGTATTGATTTCTGTACGCCTTGTGCATTGATGAATGAGTTGTCTTTCTACTCATGTACATCCCGCGGTCATATTGTGTGTGCACTTTCATCAAATAATGACATTTTACACGGAATTCCGTGAACTAAATGTGCCAACGCCAGAAAATAATCATTCTCGAATATACACCAACACAGAGTTTGGCGAAAAAGACAAAAATAGCGGTGAAAATTAAATAAATGGTTCACTGTAAAACAGTGATGATACCAGGTATTCACAAAAAAGAGTAAGCATGTCTTGCCGGTAGGCCCCGCCACTCACACAATGTGCCAAAAAAATGCTCTTTTGGTATGGTTTCATTTACTCGTCCCCGCATCTAAAAACCACGTAAACAATTACGTAAGTATTACAACACTAAACTGTGACAATTTGATGCGCCACTAGTCGGCGTGATTGCTGATTCGCCGCTGATTATAATTGACACAAATGAGGTTCGCTAACCTGAAACTGTAATTTAATAATCACGGGATTATTACATGGGTTTGATTCACTGCTGTTGGTGACTTCCCCTGACTAGTCTGTAACACGTTCGTTACACACAGAAAAAAAACTTGTTCTCTCTTGTCGTTAATTCTGTATACAGAATTCGATAAATTTTATGTTATGAATATTGAATCAGTTGTTTGTAGCTTAATGTGAAAGGAAAGAGTAAATGAGTATCCAATTGGATGATGATGAATAGACCATGGATGATTATATATATATATATATATATATATATATATATATATATATGTGTGTGTGTGTATGTGTGTGTGTTTATACGTATCCAACTGCAATGATATATACTCACATATATATATATATATATATATATATATATATATATATATATATATATATATATATATGTGTGTGTGTGTGTGTGTGTGTGTGTGTGTGTGTGTGTGTGTGTGTGTGTGTGTGTGTGTGTGTGTAATATCAAAAAGGGACCATGGATGGTGAACAATTTGGTTTCCTATTCATTTCTAGATCTTTGTAGTAAGTGCTATGTGTGAAACTCACATGTTATCTGTGTGTAATTAGGACAACCTTTGCCTGATGAATATAAAATTGGATGTACAACTGAAGAACGTTATTATTTCTTTAATCAAACATGCTTGGAATGCTAATTTTCCCCAGGCCTAGTCCTTCTTTTTACAAGAATAAGTGCGATAATCAAGTGAACTGCAAGAAGACAACACAGTGCTCCACACATGTGTTAGGTTATACATGTCATGGGAATACATACATTGACATTTACTGCCGATCGAATATGATGCTTTAGTTATCATACATAGCACATTAACCTGACTTTGTGCCTGCCTCCTGCCACATCACTGTTATTGAAGACTGGTGCTACATCGTGTTATCAGAGGGCGTCAGCTCATTGTCAAAATACCCCTGCTGATGTGGAGAAGGGAATTTCGTAAAGGATGCATTTAATACTCGCCGAACCTTGGAGAAAGGCATTTCTGTAGCCGTTCACGTGTGTTTTGGTGGAATTGGTTAGTCAGTATTATAACAATACTGGAAAATTGAATTTCCCGAAGTTACTCTGAAACAATTTTAGATAAAGGAGTCAACACGTCCGGAGAAGAAATACTGTTTGGACTAAACACGTTTGTCTTTCGGAATCCTCAAGCCAGTAACGCCATCAGTCCTCTCATCAAAAGAATCTCCCAAGGTATGACATTAGGAATAATCACACTGGCTGACGGAGAAACGACTGATCCAAGTCACACCACACCTATAGTGGGAATGAAAACTCTGTGTTTATTCGTGTGCATGGTGCATGCCTCTCAAGGGAGAACACTTGAGGAACACCTACAGGCATCCAGGAAGGAGGCTTTAGCAAATTACCCTCGGAATGTAATCACATACGAGTGTCTGATGCCAGATCTTAAGTTTGTGCCATTATCTATAGCTGGTCTTGATGAATTAACTCAAACTTTCTCCTTCACTGCGATGTTTAGCTTCAAGTGGCAGGACCCTAATTTGAAACTAAATGTGAACCTGAGCGAGTTTGACTGGGAAAATAAGAATGTGCTTGTTTCCTACACGTCACAAGAGATTCGCACGCCGGTATTTGTCATAATGAATAGCGCATTCGGAAATGTGTTTCAGCAAATGGATACAAACTTGCCAATATTTGCGGATGTGGATGGAAATTTGAGCATGTATAACATATTGGGATTACAGACGCACTGTGACGTAGATATAACTCATTTCCCTTTTGATGAACAAATATGTAAAGTCAAATTGGGCTATTACGTCGGGATATTTAACTTATCAACTATAGATACATCAATTTTAAATGCTTCAGAAAAGGATCATAGTGAATGGTTAATCTTGAATGTAAGTTCGTCCCATGAACAGTTCAGTAATGAAATAACGTTCCATCTGAAACGCCAAGCCTCCTTCTACGTATTGGGAATTGTGTTTCCCATGGTTCTTCTTTCCATCCTCAACTCCTTCGTCTTCCTGCTCCCAGCAGACTCCGGGGAGAAGATATCCTTCCTGGTGTCGATCTTTGTCACCTACGCTGTGTTCCTGAACTTTGTCAGTGATCTCATCCCAAAGTCAGACAGACTGCCTCGGCTTGCCTTGTATCTTGTTCTTGTTCAGTGTCACAGCACGTTGTGTATCCTGGCAACACTTTTCATCCTCAACAGACATCACAAGAAAGCCAATGATGATGCCAAAGAACATGAGAACAGAAACAAGAACCAGCCTGACAACCAATACCCCGATGAAGATAACCACCAGAAACACGGTCAGGGCAAAAAGATGGAAAACATTTCAGTTCTTGACAGAGCAACTAGACCCATGACTTTCAAGACTGTTGAAAGGCGCCTTTTCTTTGTGTTTTTGGTTCTTGCAGCTGCCACACTACTCGTGTTGTTTGTTTAGATGATGGAGATGTGAAAAGACGACCAAAAGGTTATGTAAAAGTTTCAATCTGTTTGAATGATCAATGGAAATGTAAAACTCGTTGTGATGTTCTTGTGTTAATGACTACAAGACGATCGACAGCACTGCACTGTCTACCAGTGGGTGAGTTTGGTTTAACGCCGCTTTTAACAGTATTCCAGTTATATCGCGGCGTGTTAGCTTAATGTTGGAGGAAGGCCCGAAGTGATGCAGGTCTCAGACGTTTACCACTTCGGTGAAACACACGAGCACGGGTATGGTGCTGACAAACCTAGAAACATAATCAGGGCGAACCGGGATTCGAACCCACAATCATAGGTTTCTGGTATGCCCAAGGGACGCACCTCTGCACAGCGAATCGCGGTTCCCTAGACGACTGGGCCCCCCGTGCTCCCCGCACTGTCTACCATCTCATCAGAGACATCACTGAACGTGCACACTGTACTTACGAATAGCATGGACAACCATACCCTTATGTCATGGCTATTATGTATTGTTACATGATCAACAAGCATGGACTAAGTCATTTATATCATGATAATAATGAAATTTTAGTATGGCAAGCTGTACCTGTATACCACTGACATAAACAATCAGAGCACGTCATTATATTTTGTACATAGTCAACATTACGCATAATGTTATATGTTATAACGCATGGAATAATGTATTTATTTGACAATACACACAACAATCATAGATATTATGTACAATTAGCATGGGAACAATTCAATTATATCTTGAACATAATACAACATACCTTTGTGTTTAGCATGACGTGAGGAATGTCCAAGGTATCGCAGCAAATTCCCACATGTTACTTTGTTCTGATATGATCATTCACACATTTCGACCTATTGTTACACTGTTACACACACACACACACACACACACACACACACACACACACACACACACACACACACACACACACACACACACACACACACACACACACACACACACACACACACACACACACACACACACACACACACACACACACACACACACACACACACACACACACACACACACACGGGGACATAACTTTACGTTGCTCTGGACATTCACCCAAATGTACATAACTTCACACTGTTCTGATCAGCTCATTTACACACATACTGTACCATATTTTGCTATATTAGGTCTCACATCTTGACAATGTTCCCATAAGGATAATTCATTGCAGTGGACAATGTGTTACTAAATGTTATGATATTCAGATTCATACAAGTGGACAATATGTTACTAAATGTTCTAATATTGTGATTCATATAAGTTGACAATGTTTTGCTAAATATTTCAGATTCAGATTCAAACACGTTGACAATGTGTTACTAAATGTTCTTATATTTCTAATCAGACAAGTGGACAATGGGTTACTAAATGTTCTAATATTGTTATTAATACAAGTGGACAATGTTTTACTAAATGTTCTAATATTCAGATTCAAACAAGTGGACAATGTGTTACTGAATGTTCTAATATTGGGATTCATAGAAGTGGACAATGAATTCCTAAATTTTCTTATATTGTGATTCATAAAAGTGGACAATGTGTTGCTAAATGTTCTAATATTGTGATTCATACAAGTGGACAATGAATTCCTAAATTTCTAATATTGTGATTCATAAAAGTGGACAATGTGTTGCTAAATGTTCTAATATTGTGATTCATACAAGTGGACAATGAATTCCTAAATTTCTAATATTGTGATTCATAAAAGTGGACAATGTGTTGCTAAATGTTCTAATATTGTGATTCATACAAGTGGACAATGAATTCCTAAATTTCTAATATTGTGATTCATAAAAGTGGACAATGTGTTGCTAAGTGTTCTAATATTGTGATTCATACAAGTGGACAATGAATTCCTAAATTTCTAATATTGTGATTCATAAAAGTGGGCAATGTGCTACTTGATAAAAATATCAAACTTTGAGATTACTGACTGAATGGGATATGTGTAATTCTGTACGGAGTGAGTGAGTGGGTTTTGTTTACGGTGTTTTGAACAGTATTCCAGTTATATCACGCGTGTCAGCTTAAAGTGGCAGGAAAGCTCGAGGGGAAGCAGGTGTAAGACGTTTACCACTTTGGGGTAATTTGCACGCACGGGTATGGTGCTCACAAACGTGGGAACATATTCAGTTTACAGACTGTAAATGCTAGAACAGTTAACTACCACAACTCATTTTACCCGACACACTGCGAATGTGGAATGAATTACCGGATAATGTTCAGTCAAAATATACTGTAAATGACTTCGCTAAATGTATCACAAAGACAGAAAATCCTAAAATATTTAGCTTTAACTTAGACTATGGTACCCGTTTCTGTCAAATTATCCATTGCCGCCTCAGATTAGGATGCAGTGATTTAAATGCACACAAATATCATGGACATATTCATGATTCTACTACCTGCTCCTGTGGATATCATCATGAGTATCCTACACATTACTTCTTTTCATGTCGCAACTACTGCAATCTTCGGAACAATATGTACTACTATATAAAGGGATATGGATTCAGTATTATTTGGAAATGCAACAACTTCTACTGATACTAAACTTGCTATTGTACAATCTGTCCATTTGTTCATTGCAAAATCTAAAAGATTTAAAATCTAAATATGTCTTCAAAACGATTAAATCGATCAAGTAGTTGTGTGATATGCTGGTATGCTGTTTGTTTATGTACAGATATATATATGCGTGTATTTGTGTATTTGTGTGTGACTTGTATATCATCATAATATTTATTTATATTTAATATAATAACAGTAGGCACAATCAATCTTAATTATTAGTTTATGTTCAGTTTACTCTTATTAATTGTAGGGAGAGGTGTTTAAATAGGTTGAACCTGTTCACCATTCCCATTCCTTTTTCTTGGAAATAAATATTGTTTAAATCATTCAGTTTACAGTTTCATTACATTCGTTTCATACCGAAAACCGAAAACACAGTCAATCGTTGTAGTCAAACACCATCTTTTCTCAACAACAATTCAATGACAAAAGATCTTATAAAACACAGCGGATACAGACTGCTTAGTTTAGAAACACACCTCCAACGTTAGAAGCCAATCAACGCAGTGTAACGTCAAGGTTCAATGAGCCTGTCAATCAAGTTGCTCCGCGAGCGTCAGCATACATATACGTTTGTTTGTAGTTTGCACTCATCAATATTCCAGCTGTATGACGGCGGTATGTAAATGATCGAGTCTTCGTGTGACAATACTGAGTGATTTACATCATGAGCACAATTGGAGTTGGCAAGTTTGACATCTTGTCTGTTTTCCTGTTTATGTATCCGAAGGGATTTTGTGTTAGATATGGTCCCCGCTACCTTATGCCGGTAGTTAGAGGCGGTTTAATGGCTCGAGTGGTCAGGCCAGAATAGGGAGAGAGGGTGACGAATGAGTATTTGATAACTGACGATTAAAAGCAACCGCAGAGTTTCGGCTACGGGTTTATAGTCACCTGATAATGAAATATCATACAAAAATAGAATGTTTACACATAGTGATCTGTGAAGATCCAGGGTAGAATAGGTCTTCAGCAACGCATGCTTTCCGTAAAAGGTGACAATGCTTGGTGTAAGAGGCGACTAACGGGATCGGGTGGTCAGGCTCGCTGAATTGGTTGATGCATGTCATCGTATCCCATTTGCGTGGATCGATGCTCATGATGTCAATCACTGGATTGTCTGGTCCAGACTCGATTACTTACAGGCCGCCGTCATATAGCTGGAATATTGCTGAGTGCGGCGTTAAACAACAAACAAACAGACAAACCAATCGAATACATGGTGGATATATAAGCGTTGTATCGACACGACTTAAACAGTATTGACTGTGGACCAATCGTGGGGCCTGTATCGATACTGGTCAGCATGTCACGCGGGGCCTGTATTGTAAGGAGAAATCTGATTGGCTGAGAGTTGGGTAACGCAGAACCCCAAGATTCCCACGCATTTAATAGTACATTGAGTCAGCACAATCACAACTGTTTGCATTGAGGAACAGGCTGTTCCTGTGCAAGCACTTACTCATGCCCGTATCAGTGCAAGTACTTGCCTAAAGCATGGGGTCACATTATATTTGAATTAAATTTAAAATCTCAACGCCAGAGAATAATCAGTCTCGATTATCTGCCGAAGCAGATTCCTGAGCAACCCAACATAGCTATGTGTTGTTATTTATTTGTATTACAGTTATGAGGTGAGGTGAAATCGGATTTAATGTCACTTACATGGTGATGTGCGTGCGTGCGTGCGTGCGTGTGTGTGTGTGTGGTTGCCTGTACTAGTCTGGACTTGAGCGGGTTTTGTGGTACTAGCACTTAGATACAATGCCGCAGTTTAACATGGATACCCTCTCAGACACATTTTACAGGCACCGAACCCTGAATAACGAGTGCAAGGCAGGATAACAAGTACAGTAAACTACGGTTATAACGAACACGCTTATAACGAACTGACGGATATAACGAACTAACATTTTAGTTCCGACTAGTTGCTGTAGTTATGCTGTATATATGCTTATAACGAACTACGGTTATAACGAATTAAAAATAGTAGTCCCTTTGAGTTCGTTATAACCGTAGTTTACTGTACCATCTTTTGGTTAGACGCGGCCAGGGATCGAACCACTATTCTTCAACCCTCCGATCCACTATCACCAGGAGGCGGGCGTATCTGTTAGGAGTATTTTTTTCTAAACCAAGATATCAACGGGTACATGTGACTGAAGGTTGAGGGTGGGTCTTTTATAAAAGGTCGGGTTGGCCTGAGTGTCGGCATCACAACTATCACAAGTTGATTTAGGGGGTCGTAAAAGGTAGAGTTATTTTAAAACTTTCGATTTTGAAAAAAGGGGAAAAAAGAAGGATGGAACAAAGCAGTCAACTGGAAGGGCTTCTTTTTTTAGTCTAATCACATAAAACTAATTTTGTTACTTGTGAAAAAATATTTTAAATTAGATTTCTAGGTACCTAAATATATATAATGAATTAGCATTGAGTTGATGTAGTGAATAATGTCACACGGTGTATAAATGAAATGTTATACATAAAAAGTATTTTGAAAACCTAATTCACAAAACTGAATGTTTCTAAGCATTTTTCAAACGATGCAACACTTTCTGTAGATTTTAAGGAAACTTCCGAGGTCAGCTAGTTTCCAGTTTTGAATTTTGAGATATGTTATGTTTTCATTCTGGTCTTACCTATTTGGGTACCATTGTTACGATAGTATTAAGTACTACTTTACAGTCGCCGATACCAATAGTTAATAAATACGATTCAAGCGGATATATGCTGAATTAAAGGTTAAAATTATGATTCAAGATAGCTATATTCAGAGGTCCTCCAACCCTGTAGCGTGTGTTAGAGGGTGGACAGTCAGATATATCATTCTGTCATAATGTGTCTGTGTGTCGGAAACCTGTTTTCATATACAGTCGCCACCCCGTGTATCAAAGTGCATGTCATGTTCCTCTCGAGGACATATCAGCATGTCAAAAAGTAGGCTTTGTCGCTTTTGTTGATACACCGACGCTATGACTGTTTATCTTTCAATTGTAGTATAGAGCTGTGTTGAACTAAGCCGGTAAATTTCTCCTGGCCATGAAACAGAATCGTTCGACGGAAATGTTGTAGTGAATTCAATAGCCGCGTCAACGCTGTTATCAATCTAGCTATTTGCACATGTAAAGGTATATTCAGGAGGGGACAGAGGGGATGTGTTATGTCGGGGAAAGTTGGATATAATACAGGCAATCCACATACAGCGTCGAGGCACTGTTCCGTAGCGGCGAGGTGATTGTCGTCTGCTCAGATCATGATCGTCTGCATTGGGAAAATGGTACATTTGTGAAACACTGTGTCACAATGACGTGTATATGACAACACCTTTTCTACGGATTTATATCATTATTCCGTGGCAAGTGAGAATCAAGCAAACGGGATAAAATTCATTCAAACTGAAGTCGTCTGCCTGTGGATTTGTGCGTGATATAACTTGAACAAGTTATACAGGCGTTCATTCAGACATACAGGATTATATCACGATTGGGCCATGTCATTCTGGATATAACCGACCTGAAATCCAGTAATTATTTGATGAAATGTGTGACATAATTTACTCTCACAGCGTTCGAGGGAGCTAATCCAGCGTGATGTAAAATGGTGCAGAAAAGTGCATGTTTCATAGCAAGGTCCTTAACAAAATGTCTCCCTGACATTGCAGTTGTATGTGTGTCAGTTCATTCTAACGACCCCGCGGGATGCATGTATTGGTGTACCGGATTACTGCCTAAATAATATCAAGTGTTACTTGTGTGTTAACCTCCAACCAAGTTCAGCTTCTGGGATTGGCAATTCCACAGGTTATCGTGACATTTGTACACCAGATCGATACCAACTGTGACACAAGCATAATTTCATCTGGAACATGGCTTCCAACCCGAAAGATCCCGACTCGGGAAAGACAATTCGTTTTAGGACTCGGAGTAAAAAGGCTAGGAATAATGACGACCAGTCGACGTACAAATACACCGTGGTGAGAGATCAAGGAATAACCCGAGCCCCTATTCCAGACAGTTTCCTTCCACCTACAGATCAGCCTGGCCCTTGTGCTGACACCAAAGTAACTCCTCCCAACAAACCCCAGGGAAGTGTGCCGGACGCTCCACGCTCTGGGAATGGTTGATATCGGCTTGTGTTATGTCTGAATGAGAACTGGACGTTTGGATTACCCGCATGGATTGGATATCTGTCTCTCGCCGCATCATTACTCCACATAGTCACAGGCTCATGGGGATATTGGATGTGGCTTCAACATTCATTCTCATACAACACATGTATTTAATTATATGTGCATACTTTTGTGTCTGTTCTTGTGCTGCCCTGTGATGTTCGTTACATGTTGGAGAGAATTCTGGTGGTCTTTGAAATCTTCCACATTTACGGATGCTAGTAAATTTGTGATAAACTATTTTCTTTACGAAAATACATTTTTGATACCTATGTTACTCAAAGGCAATGGTAACGACGATCAAATTTTAATTTATCACCTAGTGACACAACACACCAACTAACACTATTTCTTTGAAGATTCAAAGCGTAGTGGTGTTTAATGTGACTGAAAATGGTCCCAATAGGCTTATAAATGATTTTGATATTTGTAATTGAAATTTAACGAATTCAAAATTTAAAAATTTAAATTTGTTGTCTCCTTAATATATTCTAGCTTGAATATGGTCTGTTTTTATTCCAAATTGAAGATATAAAAACATCTTGAAGGGATAGAAACTGTGATGTGTGGCGTTCCTGTACCCCAGGCAACCGACTCTGGTCTGTCTTGACAATTAATTTGATGTGGTGACATTTGGTCAGTCTGTACACAATATTGTCAAACCACCAAAAGTCTTATTAACTTCCAGGTGATACATTTATATGATCACCGATATGTTGCCTTTGAGTATAATAGATGTATATATGTTTGTGAGATATGGTTAAAATTAGTAATAGACGTTTACGTAAACATGAATATCATACCCTTATTTCATAATCATAATGGCTTGTCAAACTTGCTGCGTTTTCTAGTGTTGCACAGAACAGTGCGCTGTCTGCCCTAAGGTCACTGGTAGATGTGTTGATGAGCCACAGTTGATGGTGATATAACACAAACAATAGGAACTTGTGATATCTTAAAATGGCTCTGCTTACACTCATTACAGGAAAACAATATATTGGTGCTTCGTTTTCACTTGACATGATATGATGCATATATGTGTTGTAATATATGGGAGTAATACGCAGTAACATGTTCTGTATTAAATATGAATATATATGACATAATAATCTGATGGAAATGTGTCTAAAGACAGAGCAAATCGAGTGTAATATTTAGAACTTGTGGAAACAACGTTTGAAACCATGTGTTCTTATATACTCAGCGTGGCACGTTGAAACATATACCAGCGAACAAAAGTGAAGAACATGAGTAAAGCACAAAGGTGAAGCACATGAGTAAAATACAAAGTTGAAGCACATAAGTAAAATACAAAGGTGAAGCACATAAGTAAAATACAAAAGTGAAGAACATGAGTAAAGCACAAAGGTGAAGCACATAAGTAAAATACAAAGAAGCACATAAGTAAAATACAAAGGTGAAGCACATAAGTAAAATACAAAGGTGAAGCACATAAGTAAAATACAAAGTTGAAGCACATAAGTAAAATACAAAGGTGGAGCACATAAGTAAAGCACAAAGTTGAAGTACATACGTAAAATACAAAGGTGAAGCACATAAGTAAAATACAAAGGTGAAGTACATAAGTAAAATACAAAGTTGAAGCACATAAGTAAAATACAAAGGTGAAGCACATAAGTAAAATACAAAAGTGAAGAACATGAGTAAAGCACAAAGGTGAAGCACATAAGTAAAATACAAAGAAGCACATAAGTAAAATACAAAGGTGAAGCACATAAGTAAAATACAAAGGTGAAGCACATAAGTAAAATACAAAGTTGAAGCACATAAGTAAAATACAAAGGTGGAGCACATAAGTAAAGCACAAAGTTGAAGTACATACGTAAAATACAAAGGTGAAGCACATAAGTAAAATACAAAGGTGAAGCACATACGTAAAATACTAAGGTGAAGCACATACGTAAAATACATAACACAAAAGTCGTGTTTCAAGTAATTATTATATTTATAATATCATTTTCTTTCATTAACGAAGAAAATGTTTTAAGAGTTAAAAAAAACGTTGATTGTAAAGGTAAGTTCTGTGTTTTGCAAACCTTTCAGGCCAGGTTTACAAATCTGCAGACTCAAAAGAATGAACTGTGAAAGAAAAATGAAAGGCATTTCTAGCTTTAGTTTGAGATTTCTTTGACAATATCAATATAATAAAAATGAATCCATCGTTGACAGCATACCTTATACTAGGTATGTTTGGCCGCTTCTACACAGTGGCATTCTGTTCCCCGTGTGCCATATGTTTGTTTTAAGATTCTTGAAAACAAAAGTAAGATGATTTAGTCTGCTATCTTTTGTATCCTTATTGATATAGGTACGTCTGTTATATATTTGAATCAGACGTCACAATGCATTGTGCAATACTCACATCAGAAGAACTATTAATATACACTTGAATGGGATGGAATAATTACAGTATGATACTTGAATCAGAAGGGAAATATTTACTGTGATATTTCAATCAGAAGGGAAATAAATAGTTTACTGCTTCATTCAGAATGTAAATATGTACTATGATGCTTCAATCAGAAGGGAAATATATACTATGATGCTTCAATCAGAAGGGAAATATATGCTATGATGCTTCAATCAGATGGGAAGTATATACCATGATGCTTCAATCCGTAGGGAAATATATACTATGATACTTCAATGAGAAGGGAAATATATACTATGATAATTCAATCAGAAGAGACATAAATAGAATGCTGCTTTAATCAGAATGGAAATAATTTGTATGATGCTTGAATCAGAAGGGAAATATGTACTGATAGCATACGACTTCATATAACATCATACTCAAATCAGAAGTGATTAGCAAACTCAGTATTGTGAAGGGAATCTATCCAGTATGATACTTGAATGAGGAGATTGAATGTGTCATCATGCCTGAATCCTATTATAAGGTATCATAAGTGAATCCTCTTGAATCAGAATACACATGTACCGTGTCATCTGGAATGTACGTGATGGATACTTGACAGAATAGGAGAATATTCCGAGGTTTGTACTCGAAAAAACAGAAACCTCTTAAGGCATACTGTATCCTTTACGAAAAATATCTAAAATAATTATATCAAAATAGCAATTATATGATATTGAGCAGAATTAAAATGTTTCATATATTAATTCAATCCTAACTCTCAGATAATAGAAGGGACACATCAGCATTTACAACAAAATAATATGCACAACAATTTTCACATAAATGGCACTCGATATGTACTGTATTTTACGCAGAGAAAATTCATATTTTGACAAATTATTAATAATTTAATATTCCTACGCAATAAATGGCAGAAGTGTGCGCATTTTGCGACTGAACACAATTCATTTATAGTGTTTAATTCGTCGTTATTGACATATGGTTAGTTATGTAATCGGTTTACAAAACACATGAGAACGAAATCACGTCCCGCACATTTCGAATATCAAATTGTACTCATGAAAATTGGGAACTGAAATGAATCGGAATGCACGCCATTCAAAATTGTATCTTTCAAAATCACACAATACGTATTCATAATGTCAATAAAATGTTTCAATATACTTTGGCCAAATCAGTGAACCCGTGTCATATAACAAGTAGTGTTTATTGCCGACAAGCACGTCGTCACATGAAGGTCGGGACATAGAGACGATGTTGAAAGTAAGCAGCTTGGTTGTTCCTCCACGCTTTCCTTTTTCCTATGCGAATTCTTCATACACGTGTTTGTTTGTGTCTCCTCTATGTGTAAAATGTAAAAAAATAACTGAGTTGATATTTAATGTCGCATCGGTAATGTGTCAGTCATTCACCAATATCATATATGACTGAAGATAAGTGAGCATAATTGGAGCCATAAACTGTTCTGCATTCATATTGATACACCCCTTGTCGTCCATGATATAATGCACACGACAGGGTAACCTAGTTGTTAGAGTGTAAGCTCGTCACGCCGACGGCCCAATTAGATTCCCAATATAGTTACAATATGTGATGCCAATTTCTGTCATCCCCATATTGCTGTACTACAGTAAACTACGTTTAAAACGAACAAGCTTATAACGAACAGACTGATATAACGAACTTATTTTTAATCCCGACCATTTGTTGTATAAATGCTGTATAAATGCTTATAACGAACTACGGTTATTACGAACTAGAATTAGTGGTCCCTTCGATAACCGTAGTTTACTGTATTGCTAAAAGCGTCATATAGTACTTGTAACGAGGTGCGGTTTATAAGGTGATTGCTTATGTGTTTGTTATGTGAATAATGCGACCTTTTCAGAACTTGAGCCAGAATGTCTACATGTATTTACAAGAAATAATAAAATGAAAAAAATCAAGTTAAAGCAAGATTCAATCTAATAAAATCCAATATAGATAGTCAGTAATTTAAACAGAAATATGCATATTCCATATTAATTTATCATAACGATACAAAAACAATAACTTAAGAGAAGCGAATTCTCTAAACTTCAAAGGGTCGACAACACGTTTACGTGATCAAAATCAACAGATCTGTCGATTCTCGTCTAACAAGTGGAGTAGCAATGTAGGTTTTCCTGCTCATGGTTCCATTAATTAGTACCGACCGCACGACGAATCACATTCACTCAAGGTTAACTCTTAAAAGTTAACAGTTCTAAGAGTAAACTTTTATCATGTTTAAAATACTTCAAGCAACATAGTACTGATGCCATTTCGAAATTTCTGCCCCTATTCTCACAAATCAAAAGTTGCGTGTCTTAGCTAGCAGGAGCGTTGGTTGATGTTTGAAACTCATATTAGCTCCGACAACGGTTCTTGGTATGTGAGCGTCGTATCGTACTCGTCGAAGATCAATGTCAATTTGGGTGATTTTTCAAATGTTAACAGGCCGTCATGTTATGACCAACATACGGTTCAAAACTGCGGCAAACACCAAGTCAACCTCATGTTGTCATGCAGTTATTGTACGCTGTGTTTTTGTAGTGACTCCGTATATAATAAGGGTACTGTGCATTGTTTCTCTACAATGGAGCGTCACATCTGTCCCAAACATTCATTTAATGCATATAATCTTAGAAATGTCAAAAGAATCAAGAAGGACACATGAAACTACCGCCAGAATTATAGACATACAGTAAACTACGGTTATAACGAACTCAAAGGGGCCACTAATTTTAGTTCGTTATAACCGTAGTTCGTTATCAGCATATATATATATATATATATATATATATATATATATATATATATATATATATATATATATATATATATATATAGCAAATGACCGCGACCAAGAAATAAGCGTGTTCGTTTTAAACGTATTTTACTGTAACTGAATGGTCAACATCCCCCAAAATCCTAATGCTTAAAGGTGGTAGTTATTTAATATTTAATATGTTTGAATAATAAATTAATGTATGTTCATATCCGTTAGTTAGTTTCCTGAATTTGAAAGTTCCTTTTTTTAAACGGAGAAAGTATTGCTTTAGCTTTGTAGTTGCAAAGTCGGTTACCGGGGCAGCCATAACATCAAACATTACTTAATCAATAATTGTATTATTCTTTTCCAATTTAATTTTAGGTTCAAACCTGTACCTTGCTGAAGCTATAATGAAACTGTCACAATGGCCCAGATTGAGGCGGTAGGGTGGACCGGGGGGTGTTGGGTGCTGGTGGTGGGGTGGGGGTGGGTTGGGTGCGGGTGGTAGGGTTGATTGCAGACATCAAAGTTTCATGTTTAGGCGTGCAGAGAAATGGATTAAAATCCTAGATTCGCTTTATGTGTCTTAATTTGTCAGTACCACACCATGCCCATGGCTTCTACGAAGTCCTAAACACCAACTGAGACCTGCGTCGCTTACATGAAGCTAGCATCCCGCGATATAACTTAAATACTTTTAAGTGCGTTAAAGTACGCGCACTTAAAAACCACTATAGTCGTGGTGGCAATGGTATCACCTTTACTTGAAACGCTACAGATTTATTGTGTGCTATCTGCCTTTATACGTAATGAGCGATGCCGGACTTCATGCTCAGATTCAGATGAATGGAACGTCCTTGGGAGCATGTAGTCACATAGGTATAGGCTGTTCAAGCCGGTGTCATACCTAATTTACTCACTACCGTTTACAGTCGCTGGGGTACACTCGTAATATTACATATTAACGTTATCTATTAGAGTGTTGCACACGTGGTCATAAGGGGATAGGTGATCTAAATGCAGCTGTACAACTAAATTATCTCATTTGAGAAATAGAACATGGTTTCATATATGGATTTGCTAATGTCAGCGAAGGCCTTATTGTGTACTGAAACAAGGACTTTTGTCTGAGGGAAAGTGTGTGTGCGTGGGGGGGGGGGGGGGTATATTGGTGGTATCAGTATACTAGTGTACACTGTGTATATGCAGTCGAACAACACCTTTATCTGGTTGGTGATAATTATTTCCCAATATTAATATCACAGGAAACATTTGGTGAAGGATCAACAATTTAATATTATCATATTTCCAAGATGCAAACAAACTCCGTTCTACAGAGTGTTTTCCTTGTTTGAGATATGATTTCATATTATTATCCTGTAAAACGGCGGGTTTTTTATGCATCAGAGGGAGTACCTCGCCTCCATTTTTTCATATTTGCCAATGATTGTTTCCACCAAAACTAAATCAGACATGTAAACAGGCCTATGGCTTTTGAAATACCGTATTTCCACGTCTAACGGTAAACTGAAGTTAATAAACACCGGGCTCTTCATAGAGCATATACGATATTGTTGTAAAAAAATAGATTCAGTTAAAGGATAATACGGTGGGTATTTTTCTGATCACCAGTCTCAATACCACTGAATGTTATGTTTATTATACAGGAAAAAGATATATACAGTAAATTACGGTAATAGCGGACTCAAAGGGACAAATTAGTTTTGTTCGTTATATCCATAGTTCATTATAATCGTTTCAACTAAAGGTTATCGCAAATGGCCGGGACCAAAAACAACAGTTCGTTATATCCGTCACTTCGTTATAAGCGTGTTCGTTATAAACGTAGTGTAGTGTGTGACTGACGAACGTATCTTAAAAGTAGGACGCTGTTTCTGACAAGCGTTATCGTGATATTAACGTTATACTCGGGTCTGCATGATGCCATACACACCCCCACCGCGTCCCGACCTCGGTTTAGTGTTAGCATCAGAACATTGGTATAGACAGTAGCGATTCCGGTTATCAGGGGAAAGCAACCCTCTTCAGCAGCTGAGTCAGGCTGTCCGGTGTGTGGACCAGAATCAGTGATTGCTTCTAAAATACTTTGGAGGTATATTTATGTCCTCTTTTGTGTGTTCCGATGTAAAAATCATGGGAATCTATTCTCATATATGTTTTATATGATATGTATTTTTGTTGCTTGTTTGAGTGATTATTGCTAAGCCTGTGAGACTCCACTTTTCAGTTTCAGATCTAGATAGTGCAATTAGTGTCATGTGGAGCTGATATTGTCTCTGTGTACTAATGTTATCATTCACAGCAACATCCATCGTACAGTGTGAGACACGAGCGAATGCTGTTTGAATAGCTTGAATGAAAGCCCCTGGGACTGCCTAATAGTCCGAGTCAAGTCCCCTTTAAGATAATCCGTTCCTCAATACATAAATGGTTAGTGTTAAGCTCTTTATATCACTAGTTGTTTTAAATGGACATGTGTATGTAATAACATACTACTCAAATTCTTATAGGGATTACATAAATATGTCATACTATACTACTCAAAAAGTTAGGGATCACCCGAATCTTTTATACTAGTTACATTAACTTTGGTAATATGAAAGAATCGGGTGATCCTTTACTTATTTTAGTAGTATATTTTCATCTCCACTATTTCTTTCATCACCAGCCAAGGTTGTTGGCTAGGTATGTCGTAGAAGTTGACGGATGACAAAGTAGATACAATTATTAACTTCTATATTTACTTTTACAGGGACGTGTCAGTATCTGTCGAAACGTCACTGTAATAGGTTCAGCAGAAACATTGTTACCCATACGTTGTGTCGACCATGGAATCTACGAGGGGCCCAAAACGAAGCTATGGGGGAAATAAGACCAGGATATTATCGTAATAGAAGTTAGATATATAATACCCTAGGTAATCGAGGATGGGCCAATGACAGGACGTAGGGACATCCCTACCGAACGTTGAGTGGTATGTGATACAGTGATCTCAAGTATATGCACGAACACTACATGTATACAATCTTGTTTTACAGAGGTCTTCTTTGTATGAACGGTGCTCATGTCATTAAATATGTTTATTTTTTAAAATAATTAAATTATGCGAAATATTTTTCAAATGTTGTTTATTATTTTTATCAGTTGTATTATCGTTTCAGAAGGTATCATACTTAATTGCACTATATTTAATTGCAAATCCCGTCGCTCTGGCAACACGCCCATAATAGCGGTGAGCGGTCTCCCGCTAAAGGGGATCTTTATTTTGAACTATGTATAAATACGCCAGCGGACTTACATTAGCGGGGCGTTTGCTTAGGCGTTGTGTCTACCCATACACCAGGCTATCATGAAGACAATTTACATAAGAATATTGGTAAGGAAAGTGTTTTCTATGAGATTCTCAAACATTATCTATTTCGGGACGTCGTTTCGTTCGAAGGCAAGACCTCGTCACAAAGAAAATTACATAATACATGTGAACAAGACGCGGGGGGAGCGAGCACGTCCAACCAGTTAGGCCGGTTTCTCAGTCAAGCGAGAATTCGTTGTTAGTGCGAGTCAACAAACCTTTGACAAGTGTATTTTTAAATTGTCTTGATAAATCTTCTTTTTTTTATTTGATGAGCTGTACTTGTGAATCTTGAGTGTCGGCATTCAGAGGACCAGCCGAACGCCGATATCGAGCCCAGTCATGTTCGGAGCTTTTGTCAATATTCGGATTTTTGTATAGGACTGATAACTGTTCAATACAAATATTTGCAATGATTTAGATTGAAAAGTTCATTCAATACGCATCCTTATTTGTATAAGTCATATCTTTCTCTTGGGAAATATGCCCCATAGTTGTGCCTTGGCTCGTCATATGTAGACTATACGGTAACTAAAAGATCCAATGAATTTATTGATAACATTAAAATATATATTTATTCTCATGATATGGACAACACGGATTTGCTGATTTGTTGGTTTCTATAGGTGAAAAGAACCTATTGCCCAAACAGACCTGTGTGTCGTTTCACACAGCGACCTTAGCGCTACGACTGTCGTAAGCGTATGTTAAAGTGTGGGAGTTACTATCTCAGAGCTCCGGTCGCTCTGTGGAACGGTGTCCAGGAGAGTCGGACCCGTTTACCGTATTTCCTCTATTAGACGCCTCTGCGTCTGTTAATTTCGCACAAAACGTTGACCCGGCGTTTATTATATTTAATGCTGGCACAGGAACTCACTATCTCACCGAATCCCAAAGTCTACAGACATACAAAGGCAACATTTGCAGGAAACGGCAAACATCTCACAGTATATAATTGCCGTGTCATAGAACACCCAGCTTCTGTTATTGACCCAACGTCAATTAGAGGCCGGCATGTATTGGAAAAAATTCAGGGTCGTTTAGAGGAAATACGGTAATTGTGTATGGCTGTCATAAAAACAGTCACAGCTGGAGTTTCCTTTCCTATAGATTAAATAACCAGACTTTTCACATAATATACAGAACATACAGAACATACACACTGAATTTTGAATTGAGTTAAATTGTAACTTTATTTAAAAAATCTTTTCAAAGACTATGTGGTGCAGCCGAAGCTCAAATAAACACCAGTGAATCGTGAAGAAATGGGGCGTGCTGTATCGTATGCTCCTAAACAAATAGATTTTCTATGACATAAAAGAACAGGTTCAGGTACGTCTGGCTTGTGTTAGTGAGTTGGGTTTTACGCTGCTGTGAACGTTATTTCAGTTATATTACTGTGTACCCGAAGTAACACAGGAAAGACGTTACCACTTGGGCGAATAAAACAAGCACGATTTTATGGCGTAGAGATATATCATCTCATAACAGTATGGCGTTTCGCTATTGATTTTACTGGTGCTTCGTATACTCAGATCGCTCCGTTTCCAGGTTTTGACGTGCACGCGCGTGCGTGAGTGCGTGCGTGCGTGCGTGCGTGCGTGCGTGCGTGCGTGCGTGCGTGCGTGCGTGTGTGTGTGTGTGTGTGACCTTCCACTCTCCGGGCAGACGCTCTACCTCTTGACCACGGAGTCGGTCTGTCAGGTTTTGCTTGAAGTGGGTATGTTAGTGGTGTACACTCTCCCAGAAAAGTAAGGGATGTTCAAAAATAACATATTATAACAGAAATACGAAGTATCGAGTGATGGTACTTGGTGGATAAGAAGGTTTGACAAGGTGTGATATTACATTCAGAAGAACATGTTGGCTGTGTATTGTAACATTACTAACAACAAGGGAAGACGTAATGGTACTGGGTGGATAAGAAGGTTTGACAAGGTGTGATATGACAATCAGAAGAACATGTTGGCTGTGTATTGTAACATTACAAACAACAAGGGAAGACGTAATGGTACTGGGTGGATAAGAAGGTTTGACAAGGTGTGATATGACAATCAGAAGAACATGTTGGCTGTGTATTGTAACATTACAAACAACCAGGGAAGACGTAATGGTACTGGGTGGATAAGAAGGTTTGACAAGGTGTGATATGACAATCAGAAGAACATGTTGGCTGTGTATTGTAACATTACAAACAACCAGGGAAGACGTAATGGTACTGGGTGGATAAGAAGGTTTGACAAGGTGTGATATGACAATCAGAAGAACATGTTGGCTGTGTATTGTAACATTAAAGACTACCAGGGAAGACGATAGTGGTGTGTAGTAATAAACATGAACGTTTGAGTTGATGTTATCAGTAATGCGTCATGCCGCCACGATTTGCCAAACATTCGTGGCGTGGTCCGAATCAATTTGAGGGAGTAATGTCCTCTCCTCTTGCAGCGCCAGACCCAGTTCGGCTAACGAAGAGGTTGGCCTTTGACGTCATGTTTCCCGAAGTTTCTCGATCATGTCTTTGACGCGCTCTTTGGGGGAAAAGTCCGGACTGCATTCTGGTGATGTGCTTCTGTTGGAGGTAGTCAGTTACGATACTGCACGGTGAGAACGAGCGTTGTCAACTTGAAAGACAAAACGTGGACCAGCATGGGGCGGAAACAGCACGACTATTGGCACTAGTATGGTGTCTCGGGAATATTGTCCAATGACCATTCCATTTGCAATATGCAGTGCGTTCTGGCAGTCATAGTGGTCCCGTACCATATCATTACATGCTTACCCCAAATATGTCATGTAGCAAGAAAACATTACACGAGACCATCGGCGATTCCCCCAGTTTCTAGTGCTAGGTATCATTGGCGTCTGGCTAGAATGTGTCGATTTGTTCAAAGCTCTGTCACACTTTCAGGAATTTTACTACCGTAAAATAAGATAAGATAAGATAAGATTTCTCGATTAAAATTTGTCAAAAGTCTGATGAAGACCCTGTGATTTGTGGCGGGAAATCCACAATCAGATATTGTTCAGGAAGCGACCCGATTCAACGGTTTCTTGTCGAATTCGTCCCGATTCTCCCGTTCTCAATCCGAATCTGATCCGATTTGTATCTTCCGCATGGTAAGAAAACGACCGAATCTGTCCAAACAGCGTCCCGATTCTCCCGAATGCGATCCGACAGTGACCTGACAGTGAACCGACAAAGACGATCTGGACGAAATCTTGACTCAATCGACAAGAAAAGGCAATGAACAATTCATGCCCGTTCATCACGACAGCGTCCCGATCCACAGGACACCGTCCAGACAAACACAGGACATTGTTACGATGTTGATCCGATACAGCAGAATATGTCCCGACATAGTCATGATTGTAATCCGAAGAGACAAAATCGGCTGAGTTTACCGAATGTTAGGGGACACACCATACTGTCGGGAGTGCTTGGTCGACCTCTCTGGACCTTTTCCGATCCGTAGGACTCTGTTACGAACGTATGCGACTGCGTACAGAAAAAGATAGGACATTCCAGATCATTGAGGATAGTCATCCGACTTTTTTCCCTTTTCGTGTTGTAGCGCTGTCTGATCTCACACTAGAGCCAAAAGATACCCGGGGCCCCGTTCCACAAAGCGATATTAGCGCTAAGGTGATCGTAACTTCCATACTTTAACATGGGCTTACGATGATTGTAGCGCTAAGATCGCCTTGTGGAACGGGGCCTTGGTCAGTATCTTGTACGCAGGTGAACAGCGATTTGATTGGCTGTTTGGGTTCGATTTCTTGGTCAATCTTGGGGTGTGTTGTAGACCTGGGGCGCCCTGTGCGAGGCCGATCATTAACATTCTGTGTCTGCAGAAACCTGTTCTAAAGTCTGCAAATCACAGATTGAGACACATTTAACAGTTCCTCTGGCTGAGTCCTACCAGTTGAAGCATGCCAACAGCTCTTACGCGTTAATCACGCCGTAGGCGACTCATTCCCAATCTGATCACAAATACTGCATTGAAGCAAGAATAGGGAGCTTAGGTGTTACTGTGCCGTGTTGATAGTGAATATCAACAATATTAATGGCTGAGGACAATGTGACGACCTTTCCCTGAAGTGTCAAAATCAAGAATGACCCCCCCCCCCCTTCCCACGTGCACGTGGAACTGCATGGTCCTCGTTCTATCCAAGGTGCAATCGCAGAAGCTAATCTTTATTTCGACGACCAATCATAACATTAATTTTTCACGATCCCCGACCTTTTTGGATGGTATATAAGGCTTATGTCAGCTACAGTACAAATATTTCAAGACGGCACATTTATAAACTAATATATGTTTGAATTAACAAAGATCATCGCCCTTGAAGTACAATGGGTGAGAGCCACGTGCAGGGTCTTGCTCTGACTGTTTGATCTTGTCTTGACTGTTGGATGTTGTCTTGACTGTTGGATGTTGTCTTGACTGTTGGATGTTGTCCTGACGGTTGGATCTTGTCTTGACTGCTCGATCTTGTCCGGACTGTTGGCTCTTGTCTTGACTGTTGGATCTTGTCTTGACTGTTGGATGTTGTCTTGACTGTTGGATCTTGTCCTGACTGTTGGATATTGTGGTCATTACTTTGGAGACGCTGGGCAACACTCATGATTTGTTGGTCGTCCTCGACTGACGTCGGTTGGTGCTTCTGCGGTATCGATACCAAACTGCCACATTAACAGTTCGGATAAAATTCCTGGTATGAGACCAGTTGGTGGCAGAACCGCACGCAACCGGTTAAGGGAGCGCAACATCCAGCCGAGACGTCCAGCGATACGTCCAGTTTTGCTTCCACGTCACCGTAAGGCTCGCCTAGCTTGGGGCAGACAGCATCTGAGGTTCAGAAGACAAGACTGGCGCAGTATTACTGTTCACAGATGAGTCCAGCTTATGCAAGGGTCTACTGGTGTCGGGGATAACATTTCAGCGACGCTGGTGTTACTCAGGTCTGGGGCTGGAAGAAGGTGCCATCACAATTCGTGGAGAACACAACCCATCATTGTTATAGCAATTTGAATGAGCGTACGCTAAAGGGATGACATCGTTCGAGATCTGTTCTACCCTACACATTGTACGTGTTGTAACACTTGTAATAGACTTTTTGAGGCACCATAACATTGCTGTACTGC
This sequence comes from Haliotis cracherodii, assembly GCF_022045235.1. Lineage (NCBI taxonomy): Eukaryota > Metazoa > Mollusca > Gastropoda > Lepetellida > Haliotidae > Haliotis > Haliotis cracherodii. Next base: position 71,125,717 of record NW_027266286.1, read on the forward strand.
CGTGGCCTGCTATTAACAAAGAACATGGCTGGGATCAGATGGAACGACGATTACGACAGGACCAGAACTAGCCGGTAACGCTAGGTAAGTTGGTCCAATCTTTATTTGACATTTGGAACAACATCCCCGCGGCTGCTTTCAATCATCTGGTGTCTTCAATGCGCCCCCACTGCCTCGCCCGTACGAACACAAACGGTGGTCACACCCGATTTTGTCATTAATTGAGTGGTAACACCACCCTCCTTTATGGTGTGTCGCGCTGTTTCTTGCTACAAGGTATGGGTTTTGTCAATGAATTTGGTTAGACAAATGATCAAAATATTACGTTGTTCTTTTAAATAACATAACATTTACACCACTTTATATAAAGTACGTTTACTTTTTTTTCGTTATTATTTTTGGAACTGAGATATTGTCGTGAGATTAATTATTCTACAACACAGTTCCCTACTTGTTCAATACACTTGCCCCATCTCTTCTCCAAGTGAGAGGGCGGTCGGGTAGCCTAGTGGTTAAAACGTTTGCTCGTCACGCCGAAGACCCGGGTTCGATTCCCGACATGGGTACAATGTGTGAAGCCCATTTTCTGGTGTCCCCAGCTAAAAGCGGCGTAAAACCATACTCACTCACTCACTCCACGTCTTTATGGCCTGTTTCTCAGTAGGTCAAATCCTGGGCCCATTTGCACAGAGCATTCGCAGTTACAATCGGTCTTAGGCGCATACTATCAGCTTTACAATCACCATACAATTGTCATATTCCACTTGCACAAACCTATCTCATCGTGATTGTAAGGCGGCTTAGATTTAAGATCGCGATCTTAGCTAAGATCGAAATCTTCCACAATAGAGGTGTGGATATCTTTAACTCGTCACCTATCCGCAGTTGTCTGCAAACGCGCATAGGCTTTTCGCAAAATCCTAAATAATCAATAATCCTCTCGTTGCTATGTGGCTGAAATAATGCCGATGCGACGTCAAATGTTAACTCACTCACACTCCTAAATATTCTTACATCTATTTATGTTTTTTTGCTATACGAAAATATGGTGTTACTACATTTTCAAAACACAGAAAGACGTGGCATGGTGAAGAATGCATGAAATGGAATCATAAATAATATTTCAAGAAAGCAGTTGTCTAATATACCTTTGGGTATGAATTAACAAGATCACATTGATGATATTTATTAAGTGTGAAATTTTTTTTTTGCTATTTATAAGATTTTTTACAAAAGAATCAACTTCACTTCTTTCAGCATTGGTGTGAACTGCAACATTGCTCCCTTAGATGACACCACGTCCAAGTGTACCCCAAAGTTCCTCTTTGATAGACTCCTGCAATCTTTTCAATAACTAATATTCACCATTAATATACACCTCGTCATAAATATCGCACCACACATTTTAAAGTAAAAGTAGAAAGTATAATTTTCGTTTTTTTAAACTACAAGTAAATATTTCATATACTACATCATCTGTGAACATAATATCACAAACACACCCTTTTCCGAGCTGCACGTGCATGCTTGCGTTGAGCATGCTTGTACCGGGGGTCGGTTTGCTAAACATGCAGTATGCACATAGCCTCTTTTGGCGTATGTTATGTTGGCAAACACAGCTAAAATTTGGTTTTAGGCATAAATTAAGCTTTATTTTGACCAACCAGTGAAATGCCCAAGCGTCCAGTGCCTCTGAACCAAAGATGGCAAATTATTGGTATGAACCAGACTGGTATGTCATGTCATGCTATTGGAGCACAACTGAACATTAATCACACTGTCATCAGCAGGCTAATACGTAAGCATACTGCTTCCGGTGAAGGGAAGGATGCACTGAGGTCTGGACGTCCCAGAAAAACCAATGACAGGGAAGATCGTGCTCTCGTACGCCAAGCCAGACGAAGCCCAAAATCTACAGCTGCGACATGGATGGAATCCATACAACAGTGTCCATCAGCACCATCAGACGACGCCTATATTCTGCAGGATTGAGAGCAAGACGACCAATCAGATGTCCACTCCTCACAAATCAGCACCGCCATGCCCGTTTAGCCTGGTGCCAAGCACGTGCTCGCTGGAACCTGAGGACATGGAGAAGGACACACTGGGCCGATAAGAGCAGATTTTTGCTGCATCATACAGACGGGAGGGCACGAGTTTGAGTTTGGAGGCAGAGAGGCACAGCATAAGATCAGAGGAACATTCAAGCTGATGTTCCATTTGGGGGTGGATCCGTCCTGGTGTGGGGTAGTTGTTCCTACGATTGTAAACTTGACCTCATCACAGTTCCCGGAACACTGAATGGAAAGAGGTACCAAAACTTGATCCTGGACGGTGCTGTTGTGCCTCATTTCGATAACCATGCTCTCGCCACACGTCCAGTCTTTATGGACGATAATGCCAGACCACATCGTGCTCGAGCTGTTGTTCAGCATCTCCAACACAACGCCATTGAGACACTACCCTGGCCTGCCAGAAGTCCAGACAATAAACCTATTGAGCATTTGTGGGACATTTTGGGACGTAGGGTGAGAGCAGGGGTTCCTCCAGTTCAGAACCTTCAGGAATTGACCCATGCATTGCATGAGTGGCAGCAGATCCCCAAACAGAGATACAGACGTCTGGTGACCAGCATGTGACGGCGTGTAGAACATGTTATACAAGTGCGAGGCGGTTACACCAGATACTGAGTTAGCCAGTCATTGTGGACCTTACTAGTGTGTTCGGCATTAATGAAATGTGAACTGTGCTGTGTGTCTGTTGTAACGACTCCGGCAGCCATACTTATTTCACCTTATTTCATGGTGATTTTAGTGAACTTTACTTTGCTACAAATAAACCCTCAATTAGTGCTCAAATTCGGTCTTGTGTTGTCAATTTTCTGACTGAACGCTCACATGAGGCCATATAAACAGTTTAATGTGCTTTTCTAACCACCATTTTTATGAGATTGAAGATCCAGTTTTACTAATTGAAAAAAAAGTGGGTGGTGTGATACTAATCACGAGGTGTATAGTTAGTTGTTCCCATGGTAAATAATCGATGTTGGCGTTACCTTTGCTGTCCTAGAAAAGGTGGCATAACTTTCTCTGGGGGTCATAGTGATGGATCCAGTCTCATCACCTGTCATCAGCCTAAAGTCTTCTAGGTTGCGACTATTCCACATAGGTGTAACCCTCGAGCACAGGTAAGGTGCTGACAAACCAAGAAACATAATCAGGGTGACACGATCATGTTTCCGACCTGCCCATGGGATGCAACTCAGCACACGAACTGTTACGCCTGGACAACATAAATCCAAATTATTCACCATCAGTTGAACAATATATTCAACATACATTTGATATTTGCCATTGCGAAGGAAGGTAGGTAGCATATAATGGGAACAAATTCTGGCTTCTGCCACTGCCTTAGATATGGTTGCAAATGTCACCAATACCAACAATAAAAGATAACGTTTTCTTTTTATGTGCCATGGAGGTCACATCAGGTCAAATGTGATGCGTTGCTGCACCCATAATTAAACAGTGAGTGAGTTTGATTTTATGCCGCTTTTAGCAATATTGCAGCAATATCAGGGTGGGGGTACACCAGAAATTGGCTTCACACATTGTACACGTCGGGAATCAAACCCGGGGCTTTTGCATGACGAGCAAACACTTTTAGCACTAGGCTACCCTACCACCCCCATAATTAAACATGTTTCAAAGGAGATTACACATTCCTCTGGATGTTTGTGAACTTTCATGACAGGTGGAGGTTTTCAGAGAAGTTTAAGAAAAAGCTAATCTTTTAATTTAAGGGATCACCTCACACAATTTCATCACCAAAATAGAAAATGAGGCCAAATGAAATTCAAAGACCACAGCAGGGTTAAAATCAAAAGAAGCCAAATCTCATATACATTGCATGATACTGCAGACCACACACTTAATGTATGTGACATTTCATGTTGAGGTTCAATTTGGCCGTCCTTGCAACCTTTAGAAACAATGTACCTTCGATCATTCGTGCAAGCTGAAGCTTCACAGGACTTATGGTTTCAGAAGATGTATTGACAACATGCCAGTTATACCACATGCATTCTTGAAATGGCAAATTAAGGTCAGCTAAAAATGCTCAAGTGAAGAAGAGTTACTTACAGTATCCATAACAGAGGCCATCAACACCAACAAAAACCACGAAATATGCAGTGTTTTCCATGTTTAATTAAAAACCCAACATAAATGTACAATTCAAGAAAACCAGATCTTGATCTCATGATAGTACAAGACAAGTGTATGCAAGGACACAGTTTTTCTTCATTTTTTCCTTTCAAAATGGAGTCCATCAATTAGCAAATATACAAAAAAATTAAATAGGTTCCCTACTGGGTCTGATCAACATACAGAAGCAAGATAATTTGATGAAATCAAATTGCCGCTTTTGTATGAAATATCTGATTTAAACCAGAACAAAGCAGAACATTGATGTGATACATTTCCACGAGTAAGCATTTCATCAAGATACTTATATATCAAAGATTATCATGTTTGATTACAAAGATTATTTTTTGTTTGTATTTTAGAAAAGAAAAAAAATTAAACGTTTGCATACTATACAAACATGAATTTTTGCTTAAAATATGCCCTTCGACTTATGTTGTCTAAAACGTTCCTGGGGCTTGAGAAATATCTAAAGGGAGCAGATGCTCTTTGTCGTGAATTAACAAACATGTAATGATAGGATTGTCCGTAATGTCATCAATAGTTATTGTGAATTTCGATACACTTGCATTCGGACCAACACGCAAGGCATATCCTTTCCCGCCAGGCATTTTGCACTTAAGGTCTTCGACAAAATGACGAATAAGTTCTTTGAGAAAACCCCCATGACTGACTACTATCACATCTGCTATACTGGGCGGAATTCCGTCAGCATCATCAAAGCTGTTATTCCTCCCTGAACTGATGCTTGAGATGCTGGAAAGCCTGTGTTCTAGGAGAGGTGACAGTGACACATTCGGGCAGCCAAAAGCATCAGATCTTGAGGATCGGATATTCGATTTGATTTCAGTGTCAAGAACAGGACTCGATGACTGAACATCATGGGGATCAAAGTCTTTTTGTTCTTCCTCCGTGGGAGTGGATAGTTCCGAGGCCTGTTCCTGAGACTCGGCACTCTCTGGGAGACTGGAGCACCCAGAGGAGCTGCTTGAATTGGATCTGGCTATGGCAGTCTGGGGCATGTCCAGGTGTTGGCTCTCGTCAAACACCTTGTCTGTCTGGGATAGGATCTTATCTGATTGAGCCAGATCCAGTGGGAAAAACTCCTGGTGTAAGCCATTTACCAGGTCCTGTTCATCATGGCGTGGACGTTTCGACACAGTCAGTATTTTGTCCCCCACGTCTAGATTTAAATTATTTGTCTGAGAGTTGTGTCTACTGACTGCTGGAAAGCAGTGCACAGGGTCTGAGCTGTGACTAAAGCCATGGTCTGCTCGCCTCTTTATAGATGCAGGGATGTAGTTGCCATCTTCATGGGCATTGTTCTTCAATAATGATAAAAGGTCGTGGAAGAAAGACTTGGCGCGGACACGAACCTGGAAGAAGCAGAAACAAGTATTAAGTGTGTGTATAGTTCAACATTTCCTTCAACAATGCTACACAATATGTCAGGGCACCACACACAGCAATATTCTAACTACATGAGAGAGGTCTTTAAATAATCAGGCCTGGACCAACCATTCAGTGAATGACATCCTAACAATGATCCACAAGAAGGGATACAATGACATGCAATCAACAAAGTCCCCAAGCCCGACCATCTGATCCATTTATATGCCTCTTACAACTAGCATAGATTGCTGGGTACCTATTCTTACCTGGAAATCCCATGGGTTAATTTAAGTTTTGAATCAAGTCCATTCTTACGTTTCTCTCAATAAATGCCAGATTCATAGAACTCAAGCTGAACAGGAAAAATAGATTTATCAGTAACTGACTGAGGAATGAAAAATAATCGAAATTTTACAATAAATTGTGTATTCATAAAATTACTCATCCAATCTCACACTATGCATTTCTCATTCTTCTTTTCGATCCTAAGTGGAAATGTGCTTAAACAAAGGTTTCCAGCTTCTAAAAAAGCAATCTACCTGAACACACCTAGCATCACCATGGTCACCTCCCAACAATCTGGGTCCAAGTGCACTTTTCATGCCGGTCGATCTACACCCGCGCTGAACATGTGGTTTCCCCAGCCAACTCATTCTCTTTCTAGAGCTAACAGGCAGGAGGAAATGTGATGCGGGGATGGACAGGTCAGCATATAGCTTGTGAGATAGGATAAGTTTAAAGTTTACATACTTATCCTTTCTCACACTATGCATCTATCCCACGGTTGGATGGTGGGGCGCAGATACCCTAGCTTATGAAGGCAACAAACGTAGGATATACATGAGGAAGCTGGTGCTAAACAGTGATACTGAACAATATTAAGTATAATTTTCCAGTGTCATAAAAGACAAAAACTCATGGATAGGGAAGAAACACTCCAAAAAGTGGTGTGACCCTGATATATGAAAGAAATGAAACACATGCGATCGGGAACAACATGTGAAACTTGTTCAGATGTAAAGAGTGTGATTGAAAAGCCACACAATACAACGTACAACTTTTAATCGATTCGAAAATGGAATCCAGCCAATCAAATCAACAAGACAGTGTTATCACTAACTTCCTTGGACGATAGGACAAGCATGCTTAACATCTCTTTTAATGCTTTGACAAAGCTATGGAGATGCCTACAGGTGCGTGGAACCATATCAGTAGGATGGGACTCTGGGAAGCGCCGATCCTGAGTTGTCTGAGCGCCGGTCCTTACAGCAACATACTCGGGATCTTGAACAGTGATACGTAGATGGGGAGTGGTAACACTCAATACTTCGTCGAACTGGAGGAGGGGACAAACTCTTACTAGCAGCACTGATAGCGGCTCAGTTGATGAAGTGATGAAGGCGACAACCGACTGAATGCAGACTTCCTGGAAGCGAAAGAGGGCATGACCAACCTTGAAGGCAAGGTTGGAATGACCTATCCAAGGGCAAGAGAGAGCACTTTGCGCACATCTGTATTAGCCGGTTGAGCCAATGTACAGATGAGAGATTGATTCTGGCTCCTTTATTATATGCAGAAATGCAGAACGAACTTGTGCGAGCAATTGGAAGATGAAATCGGTAATGTCGACTTTGGAGCGACTTTAATCTGCGATGAAGTATTCTGTGCTGATATGATTACAAATGTGGAGGGATATCAAACCCAGCTGCATTGATGATCTCTAAAGTCAAAGTGTCAACGAAAATCCATGCCTGACGGACTCAGATGGTTGATTGTAAGAACAATAGATCCTAGGAACATGTCTTTAGACTTTGATTTTTGGGAGTTTCATACCCTGATAATCATATTACTATGCATCTAATGATCTAGAAACAACTGGGGCGAACAGAGGTTCGAATCCACTTTCTGGCGTGCCCAAGCGACATAATACTGCACAGAAAATTGTGGCACTTAGATGACGGAGCCATCCGTGAGGTGAGGTGATATAGGGTTAAATTCTGAGTTCAAGATGATTGCACTCACACAGAGATATGTGTGCTTGTATTTGTCCAGACGAATGCCAGTTTTATGTGCAAGCCCACTATGATACCAGTGAAACGGGGTATAACGTTGCGTCCAAGATTATTGCACTTATCTAGCGACGTGCATGCATGTGTGTGTGTGTGTGTGGCTGCTCCTACTAGTCCGGACTGATGCTGATTTTTAGTGCTAGCCCACTGAGATACCATGTCGCAGTTTAACATGAATACCTCACTCAGACACAGTATACTGACTCCAAGTCGACCAGTCCTTGTTTTAGCCCCTTAATGCCAAGTGCCAGACAGGGTAACAACAAGTACCATCTTTTAACACCTTTTGTATGACGCAGCCGGGTATTGAAGCCCAGACCTTCGGGTGGATTCTCTACCACTAAACCATGGAGGCAGTCGACTGATACCAAGCCACATATTACCATGCATACCCCACACTGACACGGTATACTGACTCTGAGCCGAACAGTCCTTTGTTTTAGCCCCCTAACACCGAGCGCCAGCCAAAAGACAAGCACAGTGATCCCTCGACTTAACGCTCCTCGATGTACCACTACTCCGGATACACTGCGGGGTAAACCTTGGTCCGTTTCTTGAACCCCTATGACAGCGGTATATCGAGGGATCACTTTACCATCTTTCAACATCTTTTGGTATAACATGGCCAGGGATTGAACCACTGACTTTCCTCTCTCCAGGCAGACACACTACCCCATAGACCACGTAGCTGACCCCCATATTGTGTAGCCCACCTGTTCTATGTTTTCAGCACCATAAGGAGTAAAGTTGGGTATAGAGCTGTTGTTTCTCTTTGCTTCAGCTGCCAATTCCTTGAATGTTTTGCCCTCTACGACTCCAAATTTCTGAAAAGAAATGAAAATTAACAAAGGACTGCATCTAAAGTAAAATAGCAAGTGTTGTTCACCTAGCATGAATATGCAAATGATTAGCTATACACACAGTGTCAATGTACAAGTAAACCCAAGGCCCAAGCCCCAGTTTGGTCCCTATGTCAAAAATAGGGCTGCGTATAGACCTGGATTTTGTATTGCAATATTTTGCCATACTTTAACTTTATTGCGATACGTATTGCCAATTTACATTTTCATGAGTTAATCAAAGTTATACCCTGTATTAATGACAGATAACATCAAGCTCCTTCCCAGGACGTGACACCTTCGTTCTCAGTATAGAGTACTATGTGGATGGCTATCGTTGTGAGGAGCTTCAGAGTCGCGATGTGTACACGTTAATTGATAAAAAGATCGTCAGAGGCAAGTTGTATCAGAGAGATACTATTTTCCATCTCAATGTCGATTAGGAACACATAAATATACTTATTTATATTTGCCCCAATATATTGCTACATTTACAAACGTATCGCAATACGTATTGCTGAAGATTTGCACCACAATATACCGGTGTACCAGTAATACGGCACACCTTTAGTCAATAATATTTAAATCATTTACAATATTGATTGAGTGGGAATTCATGATCACTCAAAAAATCCTTAAGCTGTGTATGATCAAAATCAGTACCACATTCTGAGCAGGAGTGAATGAGTTGGGTTTAACAGTGAATTCCAGTGATATCACGACGTGTCAGCTTACAGTGGGACAAAAGCTTGAGAAGAAGGAACACTGGTTAACGTTTAAGTTCATGTGGAGAAGAAAGGACGTAAGTATCAGTGCCAACAGACAGATTGATTGACGGACTTAGATCCTCACATCAGCTCACATTGACCATGTGAGTGAGTGAATGAGTGAGCATGGTTTTACGCCACTTTTAGCAATATTCCTGCAATATCACGGACATCAGAAATGGGCTTCAAACATTATACCCATGTGGGGAATCGAACCTGGGTTTTCTGGGTGGCGAGCAATGGCTTTACCACTTGGCTACCCTACTGCCTCTTGACCATGTGAAGGAGAGCCACTACATAAATTGACAATGTGATGGATAGCCGATACATAAATAGAAGTTTGCCGTCTCCTACAAACTGGAGCAAGCTCAACCTGCATGGAGAAACACTGAATATGTTCTTCTTGCAACACAACCTTGGTATCTACAACTTGCAAACTTGTAACAACGTTTATTGCCCAATCCCATCATACTGCGATCTCATTTAGATTAGATCTTTTACTCCGATATGATACTTCTCCATGTGAAGACTGGACAACTAGGACAGTAATGACACATCAAACTATCGTAGTCTTTTGCCCTACTATAGTACTACGCATATCTTAAACCTGCTTGTGTGGTTGGTTAGCAAGGTTTATGACAACTTCAGATTAGAGTTACTTCCCTTTGATTTGAGTACCGACAAGGAAAAAAATGGATGTCTTTGAGATACTTTATTCATTTCTTTTACACTGATCAATAATTATCAGTCCTTAAGGTTGGTTTACTACAATCGCAATAGTGTGGGCTACTATTGCAATACATACAACTGCAACAGTGAAAATAGCTTCTATGTCATCCCTTCTGACGGGTAGAAACTAACAGTTTTATGGCACTAGTCCTTATAGTCATAACATACAGCAAAACCCTTAAACAGACCAAATTTCTATGAGTTCTTAGGACACCTTAACCATTGGGCAGTTTGACAAGGACTATGGGATCAATGCCAATTTCTAACGCTGCAACATCTTCAGAGAAGGTCATGTCAGGTGAAACCTTGACCCCCTTATCTAAAAAAGGATACATGGTTTCAGATGTCAGCTTTTTAAAATGAATCGCTTTCTATTCTTTACACCTCCATTCTGAAGTTTCGAAAAAAATCACCGAACACAAATATACCCTTGATAGTACAACCATTTGCGTGCAATAATAAACCAATAAATGTATTAAATATCCACAACAATATTATCATGTGATAATAGTACAGACATATTTTCTGGCATTCGAAATGTATATACATTCTATTTTCATTTTCGAGATACATAAATACATGCTTATCTCAATGCTTGCTCTACCCGTGAAGATCCAGGGTAGAATAGGTCTTCAGCACCCGATGCTTGTCGTAAAAGGCGACTAACGGGATCGGATGGTCAGGCTCGCTGACTTGGTTGATGCATGTCACCGTATCCCAATTGTGTGGATCGATGCTCATGATGTCGATCACTGGATTGTCTGGTCCAGACTTGATTATTTACAGACCGCCGCCAAATAGCTGGAATATTGCTGAGTGCGGCAAACAAACAAATGAATGCTTGCTCACACCTTTCAAGAAAGTAGAAGCCATGATGCTGATTGGCTGATTAGGAAGTTCACTAGACGTGATGTCCTCCAGAGATGTCCTCAGATGAGTTAAAGACAGCGAAAGAAACTAATATGTTTAGTTCACTAGTCCTTATAATGATAATATAAGTCATATGTGGTAAGTTGCATGCGATGCATGGAGTTGGTATTGTGTGTAAGGAGCTAGAGTAGTCACATGACATAACATGGCGACGTACATGAATTCATCGTGAGCTATCATTCATTCTAGAGAAAGTATTCGAAACTTGGTCAGTTGATGACGTAGGAGTGTGATAGCGGTTGAGGCAACAGTTGTACTATAGCAATGGTGTAGTAAAGACCGTTTTGATTGATATGAAGTGTTTGTTGAGTTTGAGTCAATCGGAGTTGTCAACAAGTGAGCATAATGAAACAAAATCCTTAAAAATGACAAATTTCCACTAGTCCTTTTGATACCTAAACTATTGGCAAGGACTACATGACTAGTGGCAATTTCTATCGCTGAAAGATCTGATTTTAATTATATTGATCTTTCAACATTTTCATAATTTATTTTTTCGTCTAATGTCAAGAAGAAAATCACATCCATCAAATCTGATGTCTTGAATAAAGGTTACTCCTCTCATCAGCAGCAATACCTTAAAACAATTATGGATCAAGTTGTTCTGGAGAAAAGCAGAAAACAGTTACACGTTATTAACATCACCAAAATACTGCTTTGTGCATTGCAACATAATATTTATCTTGATAATTGGGAGCTAACTTTGATCATTTTCATGGACTTTTAATGACCTACCCTTGTGGGATTTGAAGTGGAGAGTGTTGGTTGGTTTGTTGTTTAACGCCGCACTCAGCAATATTCCAGCTATATGACTGCAGTCTGTAAATAATCGAGTCTGGACCAGACAATCCAGTGATTGACATCATGAGCATCGATCCACACCATTGGGATTGATGATATGCATCATCCAAGTCAGCGAGCCTGACCAACTGATCCCGTATGGGGAGTGTTAGAGTGAAAGAGTGAGTGGGTCTAATGCAGCTTTGAACAGTATTGGGTTGCTGAAGAATAAACATTAGTTGGGAGAAAAGAAATTCAAGTAGATCTAGGCCTATGTGCAGAAAGAAATTTACATTCTATACTTTCAGCGAATTCAGGTAAACGAACAGGTGATAAACTTAGTCAATACAAATTGGAAAAAATCACTAGACATAATGATTTACCATTTAAATTGTATTTCCTGTTCTCTTTGGCTTTGTTTAATGTGCAGAGATTAATATTACTGTGTGTGTTGTCTCATAAATCAGCAATCAGCTGTTATTTTAGTTGCAGCTTTTAAACATATCAAAAATAGAAATAACCATAAGCGCTTTGCTACAGCTGATTGCCTGATATTTTTTACGCATGGAACAATTTGACCAAGCACAGTTGAGGCTTCTGCACTCGAGAAAACTTTATATTGACATATAACAGTCAAACTAAAACAAATGTGACTTTTAACGAGTCAATGTATGGCATTTATGATATATGTATCCATTCTCTGGCAGCCAAAGTTTGTTTCAAGGCATCAATAGCGGTAATCTGATTGTGGTTGCCGGTGAGTTGTGTGAACTACCAATCACTTCACACACGATTTCGCCAAAATTAATGTAAACTATACTCAATGCGATATTGAATAAAATTAATAAAAAAGGTTACAAACCAAGTCCAGATAAGTCCCTGATGAAGGGGTAAAATGTTTGCTTGTTTCTTTGTTTTTGTGTAACCCCGCTCTCAGCAATATTTAAGTATATGACGGCGGTCTGTAAATAAATGAGTCTGGACCAGACAATCCAGTGATTCATATCATGAGCATTGATCTACGAAATTGGGATACCATCACATGTATCAACCAAGTCAGGGATCCCGACTACCCGATCCCGTTAGTCGCCTCTTACAACAAGCATAGTCGCCTTTTACGGCAAGCATAGGGTGCTGAAGGCCTATTCTACCCCGGATCTTCATGGGTAAGAAGTAGCTTGGAAACATCATTACAAACAATAAAGAAGTTGTTATCAATAAAGGTTTCATGACTACATGTTCTTCCAACTTCTTAATGCCTATCAAAGACATACAGGCAATTTAGCACTACTGATTAAGACATTACCACTACTCCCCAGACTAGTGAAAATCTGAAAAGACTACTGATGGATAGGGGTAGGTCGGGTAGCCTGGTGGTTAAAGCGATCGCTCGTCATGCCGAAGACCCGGGTTTGATTCCCGACATGTGTACAATGTGTGAAGCCCATTTCTGGTGTACCCCGCCGTAATATTGCTGGAATAGTGCTAAAAGCGGCGTAAAATCAAACTCACTCACTCACTGATAGATGGGGATCTTCCAAAATGAACCTTTCATGTGGGGAACATGTGGAAAGCACAAGATGATTTTCCTCATACCCGTTCTCGGAGTCGTTTGTCCTTGATGATGGCGTTGACATAGACTTTGTTGGCCTCAACAATAGCCTGAGCTGTCTGAGCTGCACGTAAAAGGTCGCTGGCGAACACATGAGTTAAGCGTTCATTTTGAAGACGGACACCCACAAGTTTTGCCTGTTGAATCCCGACGTCTGAGAGAGGGACGTCGGACTGACCTGAAGAAACAAATTGTTGAGTCAGCATGGTCAGATAAGCTTAATTTATAAATCCATTTTTGTACATGTTGTAACCAAACCTTTCACTATAAAACATAAACCTGACTGTGATCAAAGTGAAAATCAAATTCATTAACTCCACAGTGTTTCGAAATTCCGCAGGAAAGGCAAGGGGTCCTTGTCTCAACACTAATGTTATGAGCAGTGTCCACATTAGAGCATGGTCTCTTTTTCGATAATTACGCACAAATTATCACCCACATGTGACAGAATCTCATATGAATTATTGTCAACCTGCTTCACTTGTTGTTCATACAGGGAATGAAATAATGCTGTAAGGAGCTTTCTTGCGGTATCGGACAGGTAAAACAGGCCATTTGATTGGCTCTTGTCATATATATACAATCATATGATTGGCTATTCCAGCACTTGTGAGATGTGCAAAACATCATCCCGGACTGGCTGCATTTTCTAAGAGAAATGGTTGGCTTTATTTTTTGGGTTGCTTTTTCACCGAAAGTTAATGTCTTTTAAACAAACAAACAAAATCAAATTCAGTCACAGGAAAAGGATCGCCCATGCCCTCTTTGAAAATGACCCCTCTTTTGTCACTGGTGATCAAGATGACGTTTTTCTAAATGATAAATATGGATTTCCTGACAGCTGTTCCTTTTGTGATAAAAACATTTAGGTCGCTAGTGAAACAATGGGTCAGTAGGGTTACAGGCAACACAAAAAGCATTCTAGCATATGTTCAGTAAGTTAATTGCTACCTTAGAACAGGGTGGGCCCAGAACAAGGAGGTGCAAGACGGCCATATTGAAAATGGGATTTAAAACTCTTGAAAACACAGTTGAAACAAACATGCCAGGTTTAAACATCACTGGTCCTGTGTATACAGACGGACAACGGACAAGCAGGCCACAGTCTGAGCCAAAACATTTGATTCTATGAATCCGAACTTGGCTCTCAGCATCATTTCCAGTCACAGACAGGCCATATAGCAAGGCCATGGTGCGTCAAGGTTCTGCGTCTATGTGCCCGAACTTGGCGTATAACATCATAGGCAATAGATTTTAGTGCTATAATATAGATCATGTTAAACTGAGCTTTCCAGACCGAAAGAATTTTACTAGTTTCAGGCTTCAGACGAGTGGCTAAAGTCGCAGACAGTAACAGCGTTCATCAGTATGCAACAGCAATTATCTTACCTTGAATAATGTTTTCACGATTTGCCAAAGTTTCACCACTGAAAAAAATAAGTTACAAAATTAACAACGGAACTCTTTTCTTAAAAAAAATCGGCAAAAATTACAAATATCACAAGACATGAGATCAAACCTCTGCCCACTGCAATCACATAATCTCAATTGTGTTTCAAAAGTGTCCTGTTTGAGTATGTGGGCTATGTAGCATGGATTCAGTGACTTCGTTTTCAACTTCAAGCTGCCTTGTACATGTTGTATAGTATTTCAGTTATATCCCCATGATCACTCCATGTCAGCTTGATGTGGGACAGTGATGCAGGTCTTAGATGTTTACCACTTAGGAAACCCACAAGCACAGAGATGTTGTGATAAACCTAGAAACACAATCAGGGAGAGTCTGGGATTCAAATCCAAGGCCGTAGTTAACTTTTTTTGACAGGGGGGTGCAAATATTTGTACAAGTATCACTTGTCCCCAACTTGATTCAAATAAAACTGTTTTCTATGAAAAATCTAGGGGGGCAACTGCTCCCCCTGCCCCCCAGCTGGCTACGGCACTGAAATCCACAATCATAGGTTGTGAAACTCCCAAGGGAGGCAACTCTTAATAGCAAAATACAGCTCATTAGACAACTGGACCACCCACACCCACCAATCAAGCTTTGAACAGTATTTCAGTTATAAATGACATGGCATGTAGGCTGAATGTGGGAGGAAAGACCAAAGGGACGAAGGTCTAGATGAAATTACAGGTGGAAAGCCCAAAGATCAAACTTGCAGCACTAGACCACCTGTGCCTACATTATCATGTCAGACAATACTGATTGACCACAGTACTCTCAAAACATTTCTAAGAAAAAAAAACAGTACTAATAGGCATGTTAGATATCTCCTGTAGTGAAACAAAATGTTATAGTCAGGGTTTCGGATTGGCTTATTTTCTGTGACATTATTGGACAACAGAATTGGGTCTTCAGCACCCATGCTTGTCGTAAGATGCAACTAACGGGATCGGGTGGTCAGACTCGCTGACTTGGTTGAAGCATGTCATCATATCCCAATCGCATAGATTGATGTTCATGAAGTCAATTACCGGATTGTCTGGTCCAGTCTTGTCTATTTACAGATCGCCGTCATATGGATGGAATATTGCTGTGTGGGGCGTTTTAACAATAAACAAACTTCTTTTAGTGGCATAAACAAACTGATCATCATCTAAACTGTTCTACATATTCTTTTTCAAACTTGGTCTGTTTTTTTCTTTGTTGTTTAACCACCCGATCCTGTTAAACACCTCATACGACAAGCATAGTCACCTCTTACGGCCAACATGGCTTACTAAAGACCTATTCTAACACGGATCTTCACAGGTATCAAATTTGGTAATGATACCAAAGAATGTCCTTCCAACAGTTGTTAAAATCATATTAATGTCCTAATTTGTCTCCAGCAAATTCCTGTATATGTAAACTATACTGTAAATATACTATGCAATGCTGTTGCCTTGCTCTGTCCAGCAGACAGGTATTTGGCAGATTGTGTAAACATAGTAAACACCAAAATATGAGTAAACAACATCACAGCCATCAATCAAATTGTAACCATGCGTCATCATGTTGGCAAGTAGGTTGAATTAGGTCAGCTCGGACTGTAAATATTTGTGGATGACATTCGGTACTGTCCATTTCAGGTTTTTTAAAAATGAAATTAACCATAGAAACTTCAGAAATGTTGTATCAGTTGGGCCTAGGTTGGGACTATTTACCATTACACTGATGTACTGTCATACATCTAGTCTCAATACGGCTATCATATCGCAGGTCTATATCTACACAAAATATCATGTTTATCATTGGTGAATTACTGTGGCTGTGCACAGAATATTTGTAGAATTTTCACTTTTTTTCCCTGTATCATTATACATAATATCATGATTTCACTATTGTGAGATTAATGAAGAACAAGAGAGATATCTTTCCTAGGAAGCAATTAGATACAAAACCTTTAAATTTGATCTTATTTGGACAATTTTGATGTTTACTTCAATTTACATATATATATATATAATTCACATGACCAGAAACCTTGGATAAATTTTCTACCAGGTTATGAAAAGACAATTAAAACCAAACCACTGGATTGAGCAACTACCGCGATACGAAATGACCTTGAAAAATGATACGAAAAAAATGTGATCGGTCTGCAAATTTAGCCACGAGCCAGAAGCCAAAGTCTAGTACAAGTCTGTTTATAGTTTCATATGCTTAGCCAACAACAGCCCACATAACATTAAATCTACTGAAAACTTTGGGTAAGAATATAGGTCCCCAACAACTGATGCTAGTCATAAGAGGAGACCAACTTGATTGGGTGGTCAAGCTCACTGAGTTGGGTGATTCAAAATTCAAAATGTAAGATATCACAAGATACATTACATATATGTTCTGCCTCACTACTTACTACACATATTCCAAATTTCATTACATCTTGAGGAAAAAAAAGGACTGAGTAATTGTCATTAATAGCATTTATTTTCAATATGGCTGCCACTGTGGCCATATTGAAAATCAGGATGTCATCATTTGTGGGAAGAAGCCTGTACAGTTTCAGCTTAATGGACTCAGTGGTTTCTGAGGAGAGGACGTTTACAAAGCGAGGAAATGCTTCTTGAGCGAATTTAAAGTCATGATCCAAAGGGCAAAGGTATAACCAAGGTAAAAATTTAAATTATCGCAAAAACAGAACATATATGTTGAGCCTGACTACTAATTACATACATATAGCAAATTTAATGAAGGGTTGAAGTTGTATTTGTTGACATTCCACATCTGATGAAGACAGTGCCTCACACGAGAAAATTCCATGATTCTATGTGTCTTCGCTCGATTGACATCATCTCGTAACATACTGACGTTCATCGGGAAATGAACAACAGTCAGCTTGGTGGTGTTCACCTGGGCAAGGTCACCCGCTACTGTCAATGTTACATTTTTAACAAACTGCATGACTGCGGAATAATGGTAATGGCCATCAATATTTTGTGAGTGCCATGGTATCTAGCACTATCTACACCCAAAAGGTTGTAATATCGAGGGAATAAATGGGTTCTTTGGCGCTTTTCTTCAGCTAAGGTTGTAGTTTCCAAATCCATGTGTTAAGAAATGAAGATGAAGTGTTTTAGAAATATGATTGGCTCAAGAATGAGATAAGGTGGTCAAAGTTTGGTCTGAATTCACCTGAGACAGCCTTCTATATAGGTGTCCTCAGACTTAAAGATCTGACTTAATGAGATTTTGGGGGCGGTCGGGTAGCCTAGTGGTTAAAGCATTCGCTCGTCACGCCGAAGACACGGGTTCGATTCCCGACATGGGTATAATGTGTGAAGCCCATTTCTGGTGTCCCCCGCCGTGATATTGCTGGAATATTGCTAAAAGCGGCGTAAAACTCACTCACTCACTCACTCACTCACTTATGAGATTTTGGTGATGACCAATTTGACATACAAGCACTGGGTCACTGTGACCTACTTTTTTTTAGTGCCTCATGTAATAGCAGATATAAAGCACTTGAACAGTATTCACTAAATAAGTACTTAAACATTTCGCTTTTAACAGAATGACCTTTAACCATATTTAACTGCATTAAATGTTAATTCACATTGCTATAAGGACAGGAAATATTGCACTGTTCAAATCTTTCTTGATTATAGTCCTGCAATGCCATAACATCCAAAAACTAAGATTGACTACCATCAAACCAGTTACATCAGCATCTGCTGATGAGATATTACCAATGAAAGTCAACAGTGTTCGAAATAAAGGGGATCTTGGGGTTCTTAAGGTGTTCTTTAGTATTTAAATCAAGGCTATCTCCAACTCCTTAACATTCAACAGAGTCATGACATGGACCGCTTCACTTTCATGCTTAATTTCAAACACTGGAATTCTTATCAACTTGATTAATAATGGAAAAACAATCCTTCTATTTCTGCCCACATTTCAGCAACATGAAAGCATTACTTATCTGTCTCGGCAGATAATCAAGACAGGTTATTCTCTGGTGCTGACCATTAATATTAACAACATAATTACAAATATTAACAACATAATTACAATCTAAAAAGTATTTTTGCAAGAATGATCTTTGTTCCTGATGTGGCATCATCATCTTCCCGAGGGACCCCGTGAAGATTCCGGGGTAGAACAGCAACCCATACTTGCCGTAAAAGGTGACTATACTTGTAGTAAAAGGCAACTAACGGGATCGGGTGGTCAGGCTCGCCGACTTGGTTGATACATGTCATCGGTCCCAATTGCGTGGATCGATGTTCATGCTGTCAATCACTGGATTGTCTGGTCTAGACTCGATTATTTACAGACCACCGTCATATAGCTGGAATATTGCTGAGTGCGGTGTTAAACAACAAACAAACAAACATCTTCCCGAGGCAACAGTGTCCACTGGCCTTTTTATCAAAGTCTTTGTTCCACCCTCAACACATTAACCCCACTTTCCTGTGCTAACTATGATTGGACTATCGCACATATCAATAGTCCAATCAGAAAACGTTTCACAAAATCAACATCAATGACTGATTAACTTTTGTATGAATGTGATTTACCGCTGCCTGTCTTTGTTGACACAAATATGTTTATTTCATCTTTTATACCCCCTTCCCAACAATTGCCTACATTTTTGTGTCAGGGATGAAATCGTGAATGTTTTCGTTATCTGATCGACTAGGTCGTCGCCTATGGTAGTCATCATCCTTGTGAAGCTATACAAGATAAGAACAGTGATCTGAATCGATATCGCGTTTTCATTACAAGGGGTACAACTCTTGATCTATGCGAGGTGGCGCCAGGGTTGAGCCAAGAAAAGTAGCCTTGATGTGGCAAGGGTGGAAACTAGGCTTTGATATTGGCTAATGTACACGCTTGCCTTGGGAAGATGTGGCAGCATGTGAAGAAAAATTACTTTCCTAGTCTGCAACTTTACCCACTAGTTGAAGCTAATGTACTGACCACATTTCAAAACTCTTCTGACTCATCATGTTGACCAGATGCAACAATGACGATGATTTACATTACAAGAGTATTTAGCTTTAGGTTTCATGAAGGATGACATATTTTGAAAGTCTCTTCTGTGAGGTCAGCAGAGATCATGGTTTGGAATGTCAATTCAGGGTTTTACTGGACACAAACATTTGTGTCCAAAACATATGAAGCTTAAGTGAGTGAGTTGGGTTGAACGTCACTTTTAACATTATTCCTGTTAAATCATGGTGTGTCAGCTTGATGTGGGAGGAGAGCCCAAAGTGATGCAG
The DNA here is from genome assembly GCF_022045235.1 of Haliotis cracherodii. Classification (NCBI taxonomy): domain Eukaryota; kingdom Metazoa; phylum Mollusca; class Gastropoda; order Lepetellida; family Haliotidae; genus Haliotis; species Haliotis cracherodii. The sequence goes on from NW_027266286.1 coordinate 71,145,751, forward strand.
GTCTGAGACATTTACCACTTTGGTGGATCCCACAAGAACAGGCATGGTGCTGACAAACCTAAAAATGTTTTGGGTGGTGAACCTGGATTTGAGCCCACGATCATAGGTTTCTTGGGTGCCCAAGGAACACAATTCTGCACAGCGATTGGTGGCACCCTAGGCAACTATGCCACCCTTGTTGCCCATTAAAGTTAATGGACACAAATAGTGTCCACTGTGAGTCCCATAAGACACAAAAGGATGGAGGTGATTCATACAAACTAATAGAAATGTACGAAAGATTTATCTGATATTTCTGTTCTGATAGAAATACAATCAATGTTTGAACAGTCCATATCAGATTTTCATTACTCAGTCACCAAGATTTGATTCAAACAAGGAAATCCAATTGAAGTATAAAACAAAATGGTCAAAAATGTCCATAAGTACAAGTGCTTGGATGATGATGCTAAAATGTTCAGGAAGAATGATTTGATTTGGGTTTCAGATGTATATCAGACATTCAAATCATAATATATGAAAATCTAAATATCATTTCTCCAAATTTACATCATGTACATAATTTAAGCAGTCACTTTCAAAAATCACTGTAAACACTAGTTACAACTGAAAACCACTAATAATGGCAAGTCTAGTCTCGTGTCTTGTAACAAATTTCAGTTAATTTCTATCTCTGTAAGATAACTGATTTTAATATGAAGATCACCAACTTCTTCGGAGGATGACATCAACAAGTTATAAATAGTTGATTGATTCAAAGACATTAAAGTAATGAACGACAGATTGCTAAGAAATCATGGTGCATAATCTTAATAAATATTAAGATACATGATTGACGTTATTTATCTGAAACACTAAAAAAGACCTTACATTATGTAAACAAGTATAAATTATTGTCCAAGAACATAAATGACTGCAGGAAATACACCTGCGTAATCTGCGTAATCTAAATGTCTCCAATCTAAGTTAGACGACGAGACTCATAATTGATGTGATTCGTAATGGGTTCAAAATTGTCAAGGTGACACAGACATACAGTGCTAATAACTGTCAAGTTAAAACTGGAAGCATATTATGAAATGATTGGCCTAGATATAGTTCCTTCCCAAACAAACGTAACATGGTTCAGAAATCAATGGTTATCTACAAGGAACCGAAATATTTCATCAATACAAATTTACAAAACACAATGTCAACCATATCGACATTTACTAGCTAGGAAATGTTATCACGACCTAATTAAAATTTGTATGATACTCAATTTCAAAGTAAACTCTGGTCGACAGGGAGTCGTTTTAAGCGTTCAACTGGTCAATTATACATTATGACGGTATTGTCGAGGGCCCAAGCGCCGCAACTACACATGCATAAGGAAACAAACGGCACTTTAAGTGCATTTCCTGCTAAACTGTCTAGACATGTTAACCACAGGCGAGACACCGACAAATCAATGAGTACCATCAGGGGGTCACTGTGCCCGATTTTCAAGCATTCAACAACTCGTTGAAGAAGTCGAATTCTGCGCAATCGCTGCGCTCTATTGACTTACTAACGTTTACTTACTGCCTAATTAGGGTTAGAGAAAACACAACCATCTTGTCAAATCCCAGCTATCATCACTGAAGTGTGAAAGACTGAGCTGGGAGCAACTTCGCTAGACAGCTCACTTCCCAGACTGCCATCCTCGATCCCTGCTGCAGACAGGTGCATTTTCCTAACGAGGAATGTGATTGGCCCACTGCTAAAAAACATAACCAATGAAAACAAATGTTACAATTCCTGCATAAAACGATCCCCTTAGAGAAAAAAGATCACTTATCAAGTACGATAACTCTGTCGGCCAAAGGTCAGGTTGTCTCCAGTGATAAGAAGGCTGCAATTTACAGGACACATGTTTTTAATATTTTTAGCTTCAGTAATTTTCCATTACATATCTCAAGGAAGAGAACTCAATGTTTTACATAAGATATCTTTAGAATATGCATGTATACATAGTGTTAACCAGCAGAATTAGAAGGAGACAGAAAATACAAGTCAATATTTTAGAAAAATCTAATTATTGATGAATACAAAAAAATAGATACTGTTCTACATATACACAACGTATATAGCTGGCGTAAAAACATATTAGTTAACAATCACCTTGAACACAGTGGCGAAACGAGGGAGCGAGGAGGGCGTGTGTATGTACTAGGGTGTCCACACCCAGACCCTGATAATATGTGGATTTGATGTTAAAGTAAAATAAATAATGATTTAAATATCGTTATTGTGATTTTTGGAAAGTTTTTTTGGTGGACAAATCCAAGTCTGGATCTGAAAATGAAGACAACCTCGTTATTATATTTCATAACTATAATGAACAACTGTTTTTATCTGTGAAATATGTTCATTTCAGAGAGTAGGTGTTAGTCTATAGCAAGAGCAGTAGCAGTTGTGTGGGTGTACGTGCGTGTTTAAGCTTGGATGCAAACTCACGATCGATCTTACAGCTAATAGTGAAAACAAAATGAAAGCAAAGTAACTTTTTGATCTTTCATATATAAAATATATCTGCCAAATAAATCTGACCATCAAAAGTCAAATTTAAAAATAAAACAGGGATACAACTTCAAATTTGACTTGTTTAGCAATCGCGATGGGTTTTTGGTTCGAGTGTTGGTGAAAGACATATATACGAGATGTTGTCGGTCGGCAATAAAATGATCAAAGGCGATGAAGAACACACATAAAAAACGACGCTCTGGCTCGAGTCGAATTTTCTCTTCCTGATTGCAAGAAGCGTGTAACAAGACTCATTAGTTCCGCCCGGTTGACCTGATGAGAGGTGATCAGTGGGAGTGATAGCCCTGTAGTCCCTGCTACAGTTTACACATATCTAATTAGTGTTTATTCAGTCACGCGAGCTTCTTAATCACCAACGGCGCTTTGGGAAATTAACAACATCTTGGCTGTACACAAGTTCCGGGGGGTGTTGTTGCACCAGTGTCCGGGGTCGAGGAAACAGGACTGGGGCCGTGGAGTTATACTGCGGAATAGGATAGGGAGGGGAGGAGAGAAATAGAAGTTGTTTTCAACGTGCAAAAAACTTACTTTGTGATGCATATGTAATCTTCAACTAATAAAAGATGCAATGTATGGATAAAATTGATGGATGAACAACTTCTTTATTACAATAAGGAGCCACGTTTCGGTGTAGGTTCTAACACCGTTATCAAGAAAGTGATGTACATAGTTTGGCTGACAAGTATAAATACAGGTAGGATTTTGTTTGTTGTTTAACGCCGCTGTCAGCAATATTCCAGTTTTATGACGGCGGTCTGTAAATAATCGAGTCTGGACCAGACAATCCAGTGATTGACATCATGACATCCATGTATATATACATTCGTCCGTCATCAGTTTTAGACATAGTTGAGACAATATATGGATAACAACTTCTTTATTTACTGTAAAGGCTCGACAACGGTATAAGGATCTATACCGAAACGATGCCTTTACAGTAAATAAAGAAGTTGGTATCGATAAATTGTATCAGCTTTGTCATCCGTCAACTTCCAAGGAACACCTATCAAACGATTTAGTTCTGGACATATAGAAAAAGAAAACGCTAAGCGGATGAATGGACACACATCCATGGAATCGTGGGTTAGGGTTAGGGTGAGGGTTAGGTTGGTATCGGGTTCACTCTCATAGGTATATACAACTTTGCAGATTTGAATAGATCGTAACATCGTTAATGCAAAATATAGTATTCAAAACATCGTAAACGACGAGTAAATAAACTTTATTTGCACTTCTGTTTTGTTTGTTTTGTTTAACGGCAATATTCCAACTATATGCATATGACGGCGGTCTGTAAATAATCGCGAGTCTGGACCAGCAATTTCCATGGCTGAAATGAAAATACAGCATATTACACACGGATTATACAAGTGATTGCAAAACACAGACTTGTTCGTTTGTTAAGTATATTTTCTCCAAATCACAATATCCCATTGTAGTCTTGAAAGAGAACCTCAAAGATGAAGCGACATTTCATGGACTCTGTGAATCCGTGTCCCTTGCTGACGTGCTCACATGATCACTTACTCTGTCATGTTGATAATGCTTGTTACACTATACACTACACAGCGTGTTACACTATACACTATACAGCGTGTTACACTATACACTATACAGCGTGTTACACTATACACTATACAGCGTGTTACACTATACACTATACAGCGTGTTACACTATACACTATACAGCGTGTTACACTATACACTATACACTACACAGCGTGTTACACTATACACTATACAGCGTGTTACACTATACAGCGTGTTACACTATACACTATACAGCGTGTTACACTATACAGCGTGTTACACTATACACTATACAGCGTGTTACACTATACACTATACACTACACAGCGTGTTACACTATGCACTATACAGCGTGTTACACTATACACTATACAGCGTGTTACACTATACACTATACAGCGTGTTACACTATACACTATACAGCGTGTTACACTATACACTATACAACGTGTTACACTATACACTATACAGCGTGTTACACTATACACTATACAGCGTGTTACACTATACAGCGTGTTACACTATACACTACACAGCGTGTTACACTATACACTATACAACGTGTTACACTATACAGCGTGTTACACTATACACTACACAGCGTGTTACACTATACACTATACAACGTGTTACACTATACAGCGTGTTACACTATACACTATACAGCGTGTTACACTATACACTATACAGCGTGTTACACTATACACTATACAACGTGTTACACTATACACTATACAGCGTGTTACACTATACACTATACAGCGTGTTACACTATACAGCGTGTTACACTATACACTACACAGCGTGTTACACTATACACTATACAACGTGTTACACTATACAGCGTGTTACACTATACACTACACAGCGTGTTACACTATACACTATACAGCGTGTTACACTATACACTACACAGCGTGTTACACTATACACTACACAGCGTGTTACACTATACACTATACAGCGTGTTACACTATACACTATACAGCGTGTTACACTATACAGCGTGTTACACTATACACTATACAGCGTGTTACACTATACACTACACAGCGTGTTACACTATACACTATACAACGTGTTACACTATACACTATACAGCGTGTTACACTATACACTACACAGCGTGTTACACTATACACTACACAGCGTGTTACACTATACACTACACAGCGTGTTACACTATACACTTAACAGCGTGTTACACTATACACATTGCTGAGTGTGTTACGGTATTGGACTGACTGCTGGCATACATTATGCAATAATCTACTACAGTTACATGTTGCTGTGAGGTGAGTGACTGTAGGTGAGAAAAATACCGTTCTGGTTAAATATCACTAATTGGCTACCTTTATCTATCTTTAAACGGGGGTGGGGCTGCGTGGAACCCACGCCCCTAAAAATCCAAATGATGTTAAAATTAAATAATTCATGTTAAATCAAGGTTACTTGACACGTCCCCACTAGCCATACCCGTGACATACATGGAATCCAGTATTATAGTATACAACATAGGTCTCCCAACAACTAATGAAACGACCGCGTCTATTCTGTACCCGGCTGGTTGTAATAGCCAATCAGCTTGTAGGGCCTAATTAAGCCACGCCTCCTCGGTAGCGCTTTTAAGATTCGTTTAGATTGTGACAAAATTTAGTACAGACCTCAAAGTACGTACTTTTATAATTAAGCGCAACAGGGCTAAGCTATACGTTTTCACACTTTTTGTCACGGCTATCGTATTGTAAATCATACCACCTATACTATGATGTAGGAAAAGTCTGTTACTACTTTTCATGATACTTGCACTTTTATTACTGTGCTTAATTACCGGTCTTTTTCATAAACACCTGCATGGCAATGCAGTTGCAGGGGAAAATAGCATATTGTTAATAAAACTGTGTACATCAATACCCATGCGGGGAGTCCTTGTCAAAATAGACTTTCAGTAGTCGATGCTTATCATGTCAGAGTAGATTGTCTATGATGCACGAGGATCGACTGGTTACACCACATCTAGACCCGTGAAGATCCGGGGGTAGAATAGGTCTTCAGGTAAATATGCTTGTTGTAAAAGGTGGTTAACGGGATCGGGTGGTCAGGCTCGCTGACTTGGTTGATGCATGTCATTGTATCACAATTGCGCAGATCGATGCTCATGATGTCAATCACTGGATTGTATGGCCTCGATTCGATTATTTAAAGACCGCCGTCATATAGCTGGAATATTGCTGAATGCGGCGTTAAACAACAAACAAACGTTGCATTTGCATGGTGAGATAAAATTGGGTTTAGGTGGCGCCAAAGATTAGTGCACATGTGTGTGTGATTGCAAAATGATAATGATAATAATAACAACATAGTCCTTACTTCTAATGCTAAAATTTCAATGTTTACTAATTAAAGTAAACAAACATAAACATTTAGGTCATATCAGAGTTTGCGCCAAATTTCCGTTTCCAATTACAAAATTAATCAACAGCACCCTAAAAAATAACACCCTACCAAACCGTCAGAATCAACATTTAATTCATTCCACTAGTTCTGGAGAAAATGTACAGGATTGGCAACAACGGACAATACTGACTGGCGAAGAACAACCTTCATTCACTCACGGTATATATATATACTAAGTCGCAATTAACAGTGCACTAAACTAAGTGTGTTGCTGAACTTCCGCGGAGTTCCGACCTGACGTGTATGCACGTCTGCCACTGCCTGTCACATGTAGGACTCCATACCACCACTTCACATGTGCATTTCCCCGACCTTCCATCACTCATGTGACAACTACCCAACAGATTTAGTTCAAAGATTACACCAAGCGAACTGGCTTCCTGTATGACTTCTACGGCTGGCTAGGTTCGTTTTGCAACGCCAGTTGAACACCGTCATTGCTTTTACAAACAGTCTCCCATTGCAAGAAGTCTTCGCATCTAGAGAATCCACATATATTTTCTATTTGACATGGCGCAAAATTCTGCGTCCTGTATTCATTGAGAATGGCCGCCAGCGATTCTCACTGTGAATCCCAAGGAATGAAAACAAGCAGGATCGCATTAAAACTAATTCAGTTATAACCACAGTAGCAAGCATAAAAGCAAAACATACTGTCCATTTCACTGTATTCAATCATGCAGTCAGTATGTTTTGTTTCAAACCAGGAATACCCCATCTTTCCAGTATTAAAAGATACATACATGCTTGTAAGAGACCAGTGAAGATGCCGGTTAGAAACACAGGAGACCGCTAATGGTCAGTAAAAAAGAATATATAACACACACACACACACACACACACACACACACACACCAAAACAAATACCTTTAACCGAAAGGAAATTTCCACTTTGTAACCCATCTGACATAGGTGATGAATTCCATTATTTATTAAGTTAAATGACTGACGTTACACTGACATTGATGTGGAAGTAAATATTACTATATTCATAATGATTGATGGTCATTATAATTATATTATGTATATGTTATGTATTATACTTTATGTATATAATGTTAAACTCCTTTAACTAAATAATATATTCCAAAGTATAAAGTAAAAGTAAATCAAGAATAAACACTGATTTGTATACTCTTTGTCTTCTTTGGTACCAGTTGTTAGACACACTCCAGTGTGTGTTTTATACTTGCCAAAGTCTGCTTTTTAATTCTTAATCGTAGAAAACATCTTTTATATGGATAACTTTTTACTATATCATCTTTACATCATTTATGTATAAATTCTGTGATAATTCGTCTCTCATAATTCTATTGAATGGTTCTGTACATTTTATCAATGTCAAGTTGTATAAAGCTGTTTTATGTATGTACAGAAATGAGACGTTAATAAACTATTGTCTGTCTGTCTGACAGGACTAGTCTATTCGGATTTACGGGAATATATCACACACCTGATGTTCCCTCAACCATAAAGGCTGTTGTTTTAAGCTGTCTGACTAAGCTGTCAGGTTTTCACTCGGTTTATTTATTTTTTAAACTGTTACAATTGTTTCTTTATCCTCGGTGTCTGAATGGGTTTCGTCTTTGACGCCACATAAAAGTATCACTGAAAGACTTATTTGAGGCAAATCTGTCAGTTAACTGTTCTCCTCGCTACATTAAAATGTCACGGAGTGTGTATTCGACGATAGCACTTATGACAAGACTGGTTTATAATTTAGACCCTTTCATCCTTGTTTGCGCATTTAAATGAACAAAAAACAAACTTATTAGTTATATCAAGAAATACGTCTACAATTCACGACTGCACGTCAGAGTAGACTCCTGCAAGCATATCATATCACAAGATACGAGCCACATTTTAATCGGTTGTTTATCAAAACCTTTCATCAGCCGTTTATATAATTTGAAATGTGCCTTTGAATTCAATATAGCACACAATATATATCTGAAAGAACGAATTCAACAGTCTTACACGTATTTGCCGTGTGCCAAGCATCCCATTTTCATTTTCGTATAATATTTCACGATAACATGCCACGTTTTTACAAAGAATCTTTGTGTGCACGCATTATGCTGAAACTGACATAAGACCCCGTGGCTTGTCTGGTGAGCTCGTTTTTGGCGCACGACTGACGCATAATTGGTCTGAAATATTGATTTAACATAAAATCATACTCTTGAATAAGCACAGCCCGGGGTTGGAGCACTACACGAGCACATCAATGTTCGACATTTATGAACGAATTGACAGGTCTTACACATCATACCAGTGAAGATCTGGGGTAGAATAGGTCTTCAGCACCCAATGCATGCTTGCCTTAAAAGGCTGTTATGCTTGTCGTAAGAGGCGACTAACGGGATCGGGTGGTCGGATGTCATCGTATCCCAATTATGAGGATCGATGCTCATGATGTCACTCACTGCATGGATTGACTGGTCCAGACTCGATTTATTTACAGACTGCCGTCATATAGCTGAGTGCGTCGTTTAACAACAAAACTAAAGCTAAAACTGCCAACACTCGACAGACGCCTTTGCTTGAACCCTCAGTTCCAACAGTAGGGGGCCCGACACTGCAACTGGACGTTCGCTCTGTTCTCCCTAAATTACCGGATGCAGTTGTCACTGATGACCCACTCAGTGGTTCACAAAAGGAAATTCCTGATGTTGGCCTTGAAGATTTTGAGTTTTCCCCGTATCCCGACCCCTCTATGATCTTTCTGATGACCCCTTGTATATTATATTTTACAATCAATTCTTTGATTTACTTATTGAGAAACGGAGGCCAATAAAACATTTTAACCAATCATTTCCACAGAATCAACTTCATTCATTAAATGACATTATTTCTGTAACTCTCAATGCGGACTGTTGACAAAGACTGTTGCGCGTATGCTGCTGCTCGAACACTGGATGATTTGGTTGGTTTGTTGTTTAATGCCGCACTCAGCAGCATTCCAGCTATATGACGGCGGTCTGTAAATAATCGAGTCTAGACCAGACAGATTGATGTCATGAGCATCGATCTACACAATTGGGATACGATGACATGCATCAACCAAGTCAGCGAGCCTGACCACCCAATCCCGTTAGTCGCCTCTTACGACAAGCATAGTTGCCTTTAACGGCAAGCATGGGTTGCTGAAGACCGATTCTACCCCGGGTCCGAACACTAGAAGAACTCCATACAGTTTCCAAGACACTGAAGGACAAAAGGCTAATAAACGAAATCATCAAAAGAAAAACCGGTTCCAAATGGAACTAAATAATATATCCTGGATAGAACTTTGCTTGAAATTCCTCAGGGCAATTAATGTCAAAACACCAAAAATCAATTTGGAAAATATTAAAAACAAAATACAGAACAAAAAAAGAAAGAATTTTAAATCAAATTCTTGAATATCTGAGAGCATTTTTTTACAGGCAATTAAATGCAACCAATGGCAGTGATGAGGAAAGACTCACCATTTATTCCAGTGAAAGGTTTTTGAACAGTTGTGAGCAACTGTAACCTCAAGGAGTGAGTGAGTATGTTTTAGCAATATTCCAGCAATATCACGGCGGTGGACAACAGAAATGGGCTTCAAACATTGTACCCATGTCGGGAATCGAAACTGGGTCTTGGGCGTGACGAGCGAACGCTTTAACCACTAGGCTACCCGACCGTCCCCTAACCTCCAGGAACCAAAGGTAGGGGATTACAAGGATAGTGTACATGACAAAATAAGGTCACCATTGCTGTGTTTCATTAGTTGCCTTAGTTGTGCAGAGGTCGAACAATACTTCTCCCAAAGATGTGATTTGACTGATCCTATAAACTTCCGCCCTATTACTTGCCTGAATACACAATACATAATAGTCCGTCTTCAGATCTTGTGTCATGGTTCTGCGCTTCCAGTGATATTATTTACATGGAGCAGAAAGGAGCCAGAAAGGGATGTTAGAGTTGTAAGGGTCAATTGTTGGTTTAAAAAATATCCTTGAAGAGGCTAAAACTTACCACCGTAACCTCTCAATGTGTTAGATAGACTACAGAAATGATTCTGTACCTCACGACTGGATTCTGAAGTCACTGGAATGCATTGACCTCCCCAAGCAACTGCTTGCTTCAGGGGGCGGTCGGGTAGCCTGATGGTAAAAGCGTTCTCTCGTCACGCCGAAGACCCGTGTTCGATTCCCGACATGGGTACAATGCGTGAAGCCCATTTCTGGTGTCCCCCGCCGTGATATTGCTGGAATATTGCTAAAAGCGGCGTAAAACCATACTCACTCACTCACTTGCTTCAGTCAAGTCTTTAATCATTGCTGGTCAACTCAACTTGAGACGTATTCGTAGGGGCAGGTGGTGACTTCGGAACCCATTTCTAATATATAGAAGAAGAATATTTAAGGACGATTCTTTTAGCCCTTTGTTTTCCTGTGTGTCACTAAATCCTTTAAGCTTTTTGCTCAGCAAAGAGGAAGGTTATCATCACGACCCCCTCAGCACAGATCCCAAACACATCTTACTCACCTCCTTTACATGGATTACCTTAAACTTCTTGCTAAAGGAGAATCCACACTACAGAAACAGATTGTACACATTGTACAAATCCTTTCGCAAAAAAGCTGTATCTACTACTACTACTACTACTACTACTACTACTACTACTACTACGTACTGGCCCAGTCGTCTAAGGCGCGGCGATTCGCTGTGCAGGGTTGCGTCCCTTGGGCACGCCAAAAACCTATGATTGTGGGTTCGAATCCCGGTTCGCCCCGATTATGTTTCTAGGTTTGTCAGCACCATACCCGTGCTCGTGGGTTTCACCGAAGTGGTAAACGTCTGAGACCTGCACCACTTGGGGCTTTCCTCCCACATTAAGCTGACACGCCGTGATATAACTGGAATACTGTTAAAAGCGGTGTTAAACCCAACTCACTCACTCCCTCACTACTACTACTACTACTACTACTACTACTACTACAACTACTACAACTACTACTTCTTCTACTACTACTACTACTACTACTACTCTCATTATCACTGTCACCAACACATTATACTACTATAACTTCAGCAACATCCACTACTACTACTACTACTACTACTACCACTACTACTACTACTACTCTCTTTACCACTGTCACCAACACATTATACTACTATAACTTCAGCAACATCCAATACTAACACGAAGTATTAAAACTAATACGTTGATTGTCGTTAAAGAAATAAATACTTTTCATAATTTTTCGTGGCAATCGAAGGTTATTTTTATCCAATCATTTACCCGAGCCGGTCGTTGCTTCGGAGCCACGATCACGTGATTAACCCGGAAGTTAAATCAAGGGGAGGAGGAAGTGAACGGAAAGGAGGGTTAACGCATTGCCTTATCGGTATTTAAACTTCACTTTATTTCTTAACACCTTCTGATTGATTACTATATATGTGGTTATGAACACGTACTTCGTTGTCACTGTTTTATTAATTGTAAGATTTGTTTTTAATCTTGATAGTTGTTCTGGACTTATGATTTTGTTATGGTGTATATGAGGAAGCCTGGTCCGACTCACTATTCTGACACTTCCACTGCTCATACGCCAACGATTTTTGCATATGAATCATTATCAGGATAACAGCGCAGTATCATTTGCGGAAGAAGGAAATTGTTTACAAAAATGAAATTGTGATATACATTGGAATTATTGCTGTTCCCAAAGTCGAAATTCCAATCAGTTCCTTAATATTTCCTTAAACGTATGTGGACTGTGTGATTTACAGCGCACCTCTACATCGCCGATAAGCTATTTGTTTTCAAGAAGCAGTATATATTTATAGCTTTTTTATTCATGTTAGTCACCTTCCTCCAAATATGTATACTTTACTTTGTCCAATGAGGCAACAAAATGGATTTTACGGTCAGGCTCAGTGACTTGATGGATGGCATGTCATCATGCCCTGATAGCAGGAGGCATTGCTCATTATATTAATCACTGTTTTGCCTTTTCCGGGATTTAATTATTTATGGGCCACCGTCATATAGCTGTGATAATGGTGGCATTAAAAGTTCAAGCAAGCAAACACTGTATTGCAGCAAATTGTATCATTACAATGGTCACAACCCTAGTTCCATGAACAAATATGGAGCAAAGCCCAGGGACCCACCTCTTTTTTAAACATACTGAAAGTGTAACTACAGTAAACTACAGTTGTAATGAACTTAAAGGGACCACTAATTTTAGTTTGTAATAACCGTAGTTCGTTATAAGCATAGATTCTATATACAGCATTTATACAACAAATGGTCGGGACTAAAAACTAAGTTTGTTATATCGGTCAGTTCGTTATAAGCGTGTTCGTTATAAACAGTCTTGAGAATAAGAATCAAATGATGATCAAGTTAGAAATGTTTAAAAAGTTATCCTTGAATCTTACCTGTTTTTAATGACTTGTTTGTCCTTAAAACATGCAGTATATGTTGTTAGGTTTTGCGTGTGAATACTGTTACCAGGAAGATAAACTAAAACAAGAGTCATGTTCATTACAATCATGACAATAGTTACATACACGGGGATATGCTTTTATTGGATATTTGTCTGTTACAATATTTAAACATGTTAAACTAGGAAAAGGCATACCCCTGAACTATTCATTGTTAATTCATACCCTTGAAGTATTTCCTTGTGGATATGTTTACTCAGTGATCATGGTCAGTGTTTATCATGTTTAGACACTTTGACTTTAGATTATGTTAGACTTGAAAAACTTGCCCCTGTCGACAGTCTTTAGCCAAAGTTTACATGTATCACATTGATCATGTTTAGACTATTGCATGCATCACTGATGTATAGACACTGCAACCCCATTTAACATGTTGAATAAAAATATTTACATTTGTGTGTCATGCATTTATGTAAACAACACAAAAAATTATGTCCTTTAGATCTTTGGAGATGGAATCCTGCATACAAAATAGACAAATGAAATGATGAATAACTTAAGATTAATAAAAATGTTGCTTCTTTGGCTTTATGCATGGGAATGACTTCATTAATCAAACTGCCTGTGTAACAGCTGATGAGAGTGTTTGTGCGCACGCACGCACGCACACACACACACACACACACACACACACACACACACACACACACACACACACACACACACACACACACACACACACACACACACACGAAAGCTATCCCCCTTGGTTCTTCTGCTATCGTAAAACCAGAACAAAACAAGATGAGAAGCAATCTTTCACCCTGTGATATTGACTACTTGATGTCATACAGCTTTCCTACTACAAAACAACACACACCATGCTGTCTGTTGTGTTCTTGTTTGACTTTAGTACCACACACTTTGCCATGATTACCTCTCTTTAATACATGTTTTCGTGTGCTTTCCCACTTGTGCACCACAAAACAGCTTGAAACATCATTCTTTAAGATTTTATGTTCTTCCACACATGGAGAATCAACAATAAATATTGAATATTATGAAAACATAATTTTGCATGTGTTGGTTTAAGTTTTAATGAGGAACTATTTTGTGCACATGCTGTTGATAACTGTAGAGACTGAGAATGCGACTTGTGCACTGCAGTTTGCTGTTCAAAGTTGTGTCCCGTTTAGGGGTGTCACGATAAATTGAAATATCGATATATTGCTATTGGTAAGCACTCAAAGTCAATAAATCGATAGTTAAATCAGTTACCGATCAATAGTATCGTTATCGGTTAGGAATATTGATAGTTTAGATTATATTTACCATATCAATAAATCACATGCAATGTGGTTGAAATTTGTTTTCCTCTACATCATGAGTGGTAGTAATTTACACATGGTAATGTGGAAGTTTCGTTTTCTTAAATTATTAGGGTAAAGAAAAAAACCAAATCAGCCATATCTCAAATTTTATTTTTTATTTGTTGTTATGGTTATCACATTCAAACTTCAGTTCCAAGGTTTAGTTCAACTCTAAAATCCATCTAAAATGATACATTGAAAACTATTGATATTTATCGCAATAGTTGCTTGCAGTATCAATAGTTATCACATTAGTTTCTTTCAATATCAATAGTTATCGCAATAGTGATTTCCACACCAATAGTCACCCCTAGTCCTGTAGGAATAGGACTGCCTGATATGGGGACGGAGTGTGCAAGTAACAAAAAGCTTAACAGTATTCCAAGGCAACAAAGAGATTTTGTAACTTGTTCAAGCAGAAGTCCAGGATTATGGGCTTTGTGAGACTAGATCAAGGGCACACCGAGTGTGTTGTATACTGATGTCCTGATTGTGATGTTGGCAGATCATGTGGAAGGCTTCAGCTGGGAAAACTGTGCAAGCCCCAGTGGCAGACGATGATGACTGGGAGACTGACCCCGACTTTGTGGTGAGTTATTGTCATGTGATTGATATTAAGTATCAATGATAGACCACAACTTTGTGGTGAGTTATTGTGATTGATACCAAGTATTAATGATAGACCCCAACTTTGTGGTGAGTTATTGTGATTGATACCAAGTATTGATGATAGACCCCGACTTTGTGGTGAGTTATTGTGATTGATATCAAGTATTAATGATAGACCCCGACTTTGTGGTGAGTTATTGTGATTGATACCAAGTATTAATGATAGACCCCGACTTTGTGGTGAGTTATTGTGATTGATACCAAGTATTAATGATAGACCCCAACTTTGTGGTGAGTTGTTGTCATGTGATTGATACCAAGTATTAATGATAGACCCCGACTTTGTGGTGAGTTGTTGTGATGTGATTGATACCAAGTATTAATGATAGACCCCAATGTTGTGGTGAGTTATTGTGATTGATACTAAGTATTAATGATAGACCACAACTTTGTGGTGAGTTATTGTGATTGATATTAAGTATTAATGATAGACCACAACTTTGTGGTGAGTTATTGTGATTGATATCAAGTATTAATGATAGACCCCGACTTTGTGGTGAGTTGTTGTGATTGATATCAAGTATTAATGATAGACCACAACTTTGTGGTGAGTTATTGTGATTGATATTAAGTATTAATGATAGACCACAACTTTGTGGTGAGTTATTGTGATTGATATCAAGTATCAATGATAGACCCCGACTTTGTGGTGAGTTGTTGTGATTGATACCAAGTATTAATGATAGACCCCAATGTTGTGGTGAGTTATTGTGATTGATACCAAGTATTAATGATAGACCCCGATGATGAGGTAAGTTATACTGGATAATATCTATTATTAATGGTAAATCTGGAGGTTGTGGTAAGAAATTGTTTATGCTGATTCCATACTTTGTGATAAGTTATTGTGTCAATATTTCACTAAATGGAAATACTTGTTATTGTGAGATAATGTTTGATGGTCATTCTTAGCCAACTACAAAAAGCTGGGGCACTTGCACAAGTCATGTGACTTCTGTATTATTCAGTAACCATGGTAACAGCTATGACAAATTTCTATACATGCAAATCCTCTTCATTTTGTTCCCAGAATGATGTGAGTGAGCAGGAGCAGCGATGGGGGGCCAAGACGGTGGAGGGGTCGGGGCACCAGGAGTCCCTGGAGTGAGTAGTCAGTTGGAACACAAATGAAAGCGTGTGCTGTGTTGGAAAAAAACAACGTTATTTGAAGCTCAAATACCTTGTGGGCTTTTCACCAAGTTCACAGAGTAAAACATTTCGTGATTGTGTTGACCATCATGCCCCAATCTTTAGATAAATGGCACTTGACATGGCAACAGGAATATCGCAACCATCATACATTGTATTTGATCATGTTTTATTGATGATGATGATGATGATGATGATGATGATGATGGCAATGATGGCACTTGGCATGACAACAGGAATATCGCAACATATACGTTACATTAGATGTTTTGATGATGATGATTATGACAACAATAATGATGATAATTGATTTACATACAATATAGCACCTAGTTTCCATCATAACATGATCAATGGCACTCACAATATATGCTACATATATATACAAAACAGATGATGTACAGAATAGGTACACACTGACAATGCTGGAGATCGTGGATCGCTCTGATCTCACATGAGCTTGCAGAGAAACATAATTATATAATATTCCGGAAAAAAAAACATTTCCTTTGTAACCACGTTATAATGTTGAAAAAGATAGACAGTACCTCCATCCCTGTATAGACACTGCTGTCTCCTTCAGCTTGAAGAAACTGCGACAGGAGGTACAGAATGATGACAAGACTTCAAAGAAGGCGGAGTTCGAGAAGGGGCCGAAGGCGTCATATGGTTATGGTGGGACATTTGGAGTCCAGGAAGACAGGATGGACAAGGTATGCTGGGAAATTTATGTCTTGTCTGAGGTGGGAAATGAAAAGAGCAGAATTTGCCCTTGACAAATATTGTGGGTATACTGTAAATCTTGAAATTGACGCGAGAGTGAACTAAATGCGAGGGTCTTTGTTTGCATTAATGAAACTTGAACCCATACAGCGTCATGATGTGTCGATAGTGGTGTTTGTTAAGATCTCCATGGTAGAATGCTTATGTAGTTTGTGATGTCTTGGTGACATTAATAAAGAGGACTAGTCTTGGGCACTGTAACTTCCTGGGGTTGCATCTCTTAACAATCATGGAGATTGCAAGGGTCTAGTGTCTGGTACGATTCCCAGATTCACCACATTATGATGCTGTAGAACTTCAGCCATTCTTTTAGGGATTTATCTAGGATTCCAAACGAAGTGCTCCTGTCAGGCACATTGTGAAACAAGCTTTTAGATTTTAAAGTCAGAGGTATTTTAACATAGTATTAACATTCTATTGAATGCAATAATGTAAGACTGTGCCTGAAAGCCTCTCCCACTTTATTGGTCCTGTGTAACACAAATCACCTCCAAAAAGCCATAACCTTAGTCATGACTGGGACATTTATGATTCCAACTTGGGAATTGTTACTGACATTTGTTGCAGACAAATTGGGCCTGTGAGGTCTAGATAAATACCTCACTTTGCCATAGTGGTCTACAGACTATGCCACTTTGAGCTTACCTCACACATTATTGTTGAAAGCAGAATTATATCCCAACTCAGTCAGTCCCCAAAACTGTGTTCATTAACATTTTGTGTCTTATTTCATTTTTAGTCTGCTGTCGGCCATGACTACCAGGAGAAGCTGTCCAAGCATGCCAGCCAGACCGACGCTGCCAAGGGCTTCGGCGGCAAGTACGGTGTCCAGACCGACAGGAAGGACCAGGTGTGGACAGATGCTGGTGATCTGTGTCATCATCACACGTTGAGCAAGAGTAGATTGTCTCAATGATGTTTAAACAACGTTGGGCCTGACTGATTTGATTACTTACTCTACAGATGCCTTATAGTAAAAAGGAAAACAATAATATGATTAAACTATAAAATCAATTTATTCTGGGTTAGAATTGATCCCCAGTGTCCTATGCTGTAAAAGGTGGCCAAATTGATCATGTGGTCAGGCTCAGTGACTTGTTGTGTGTCTTCATACCCCAACAGCGTGGATCGTGGCTCATAATGTCGATCACTAGATTGTCTGGTCCAGACTTGATTATTTACAGGCCACCATCATATAGCTGGAATGGGGTTGAGTGTGGCATTAAGTACTTTCACACACTCACTAATGAGTATGATGTTATAATACCCAACATTATGGCCTGCAAATATTTATATAGAGCATCTTCCCGGAGAGTGGAATGTCGGTGGTTTCATACCCCCCTCCCTCCTAGTGTCATCCCAAAAACGTTAAAAGCTTGTACTTGTAATTTGTTGTTACCCTGCCTGGCAATCAGCGTTAAGGAGGTTAAACAAGGACTGAGAGTCAGTACACTGTGTCTAAGCGTTGTCTCCATGTTGAACTGTGGCATGGTATCTCACAGGGCCAGCTATAAAATCGGCTTTAGTCCGGACTTGTACTAGCAGCAGCACCCTCTCCTCTCCTCGTCCTCTTCCCCACCCCACCAACCCCCACACACATGCTTGTATTTGGCTATATAAGTGCGATGATCTTGAATGCGCCATTATTCCCCATTTCCCCTCCCCTCAGTACCTAATGTGTCGGTGTTGTGTTCCAGTCAGCAGTGGGGTACCTCCACCCCCCACCCCCCACCACCCACCCACACACACTTACATGTATGTCGCTATACCCTCCCCCCAGTATCTAATGTGTCAGTGTTGTGTTCCAGTCAGCAGTGGGGTATCAACCCCACCCACACACACACACACACACTTACATGTATGTCACTATGCCCCTCCCCCAGTACTAATGTGTCAGTGTTGTGTTCAGTAGGCAGTGGGGTATTCTCTGCCACCCCCCCCCCCCCCCCCCCCCACCCCCACCCCCCCACCCCCACACACACACACATACATTTACATGTATGTCGCTATGCCCCTCCCCCCAATACTAATGTGTCTGTGTTGTGTTCCAGTCAGCAGTTCCTCACGATATGGCTGAAATACTGCCGATGTGACGTTAAACTTTAACTCACTCACTCACTCCAGTCAGCAGTGGGGTACCCCACCTCCATCCCCCCCCCACACACACACTTACATGTATGTCACTATGCCCCTCCCCCCCCCAGTACTAATGTGTCAGTGTTGTGTTCCAGTCGGCAATGGGATATGACTATGAGGGTAAAACAGAGAAACACGCTTCAGCGAAAGGTAGGTGTCATTTTTGTCTTGACGGTTCAGTGAAAATACAAACCCTGATCTACCTTTTCACCATGCTCCCCTCCTCCTACTTACAGCAAACCAATGAAAACTGAGTCATCAGGACTGACTTCATATTCGTTCGAGAGTCATGTAACTCCCAGATATTGTTAACAAAACTTGGTCATCAACATGCTGTTGACTGATACATGTTCCTATAAAAAATGAAAAGATTCTTGCATGATGAAAAGCTCTACCTAACAATCCTCAGTATAACATTGTCATCTTTTCAACTTTGCACATACTTGTTAGCAGAAATATTATGTTGTGGTTGGGTGTGGTGGAATGGATTGGTGGTTAAATTGTTCACTAAAGCTTTAGGCCCAAGTTTAGTTTCCACATTCGTACAATGTGTAAGGCTTAAGGCTTATATGGGTCATGGATGTCCCAGTCGTGTGACGTGCCGATTATTGCTGTGTGGAGTTGAGTCCTTATTAGTGCCAGAAACCTTTGATTGTGTGCTCGAAATCCTAGTTTCACCTCATGTGCAAATTTATCAAATTGTAATACAAAGTGTATTGGACAGTCCGTCATATGATATGAATGGTTCAATGCATGGTCTAGATTTGATGATGTAAGGTCTATATTGTCATGCTTGCTCGCTCACTCACTCACTCACTCACTCACTCACTCAACGATCACACTATATTATTATACATGTCTCACATGGGCATGTTTTAGATCACACGACAGTCGTATAAAATTAGTCATTGTCTCACACGGGCATGTTTCAGATCACACAACAGTCACACAAAATTAGTCATTGTCTCACATGGGCATGTTTCAGATCACTCTAAAGGGTTCGGAGGGAAGTTTGGTGTGCAGAAGGAGAACATGGACAAGTCGGCCGTGGGCTGGGACCACAAGGAGAAGCTGGGGAAACACGAGTCACAGACAGGTAGGTCAACATGGGCTGTAACTAGATTGGAATAATACAATGATGACACAACGATGTCTTGTGTCAATGTCGTCTTTTCTGTTTCACTCAACTCAATTTACAGCGCCACCCTGATCAAGACTTACATCTAATGGCCCTTCCCCCGACAAGTTATCCTTGCAACACAAGGAGCCAAAACGATTCCAGAAAATCAGTTGAAAAGATGGGAGTGATAATTACTTAAAGCCTATCTGCATGTTGGCAGCTTTTTGTGACATAAATGTGAAAAGATAAAAAATATCATTACTACATGTAATACTTGATGATTGATAACTGGGTTGCAGATAGGAAACTGACTTTATGATGTAGGAGGCAAGTATCATTTGGGTTTTCAGTTTTGGAAATCTACTTTGATGTTTGAACCGGCTATGGTCTTTGATCCTACATACCACCTTGTGTCTAGAATTGCCTCATGTTCATCTCAGACATCTGAGTTTTTGAATTTTTAGATATAATTATGGTTCCAGCATAGCCATAGCAACCATATTGAAAATGTCATGTCATGACTGAATAACTCTTGTAATATGAAAGAATCAGGTGGTTCCGAACTGTTATGTTTCCTTATCCAGACTCATACTAATTGCTTATCTCATCTCCTTCCTAAAAGGTAGTCGAAACTCTTGTGCTGTGTTCCCAAGAAAAGAGAAAACCATCTCACCCACCAAACGAATCCCACAGCTGCGTAGCCGCATCGCAAGCACGTGATAAAGCGGGTTTACTCGCCACTCTCTCAATATCAATTTCTTCTTCACACGACGACAGATCCTTTGTGGTCATAGATGAGATGGATGCTGAGAACCCTTCCTCGCAGATGTCAAAGAAGTTCTTTGCTGCGTCTTTAATATCAGGCGATGAGAAGCAGACGAAGGTAAAGAAACAGTCCTTGATGAGGAAGTCATGTTGAAGGATGGCTGCACAAAGGTCCCCTCCTTCACAAAGCCCACATCATTACCCCTTGTGGGGTCTACGAAGGCCAAGTGGCAGAAACATGCTTCCTGCATGCAGCTGCCGACATCCTCACAGCTCCCGTTGCTAGTGAACCTTTTACAGGTTTCACGCATGCAGTCCTGCACACGTGCAGCCTCAGACCTTCTCTCAACCCCTACCAATCACACGACCCACGGGGTTCACGCAGGCTGCAGCTTTTACACAGGTGCAGTACTTGGCGCAGCCTCCTATGTTCACGCAACCTGCCTTTTATCAGCAACCTGCAAAGTACCATGCCTCTTTCATCCAATGACTTAGTAGAAAATGATACTCAGCAAGTGATCCTTGCTATGCAGCAACACACACTCAACAAACCACCTACGCCGTCTACCGCATCTACTCCCATCTCTGACAACATGCCTCACACTTCTCACCGTTCTGCCACTCACACCTCCTTCCTTTTACAGGAGAAGGATGTGTTTCAGCCTTCTTTTACTGATGCATCCTCACTGCTTCTATTCCTTGTATCTATGACAACCAGGAGTTGCTGATGCTTCCTCACTTCTTCTATACCTTGTATCTATGACAACCAGGAGTTGCTGATGAATCCTCACTTCTTCTATACCTTGTATCTATGACAACCAGGAGTTGCTGATGCATCCTCACTTCTTCTATACCTTGTATCTATGACAACCAGGAGTTGCTAATGCATCCTCACTTCTTCTATACCTTGTATCTATGACAACCAGGAGTTGCTGATGCTTCCTCACTTCTTCTATACCTTGTATCTATGACAACCAGGAGTTGCTAATGCATCCTCACTTCTTCTATACCTTGTATCTATGACAACCAGGAGTTGCTGATGCTTCCTCACTTCTTCTATTCCTTGTATCTATGACGACCAGGAGTTGCTGATGCATCCTCACTTCTTCTATACCTTGTATCTATGACAACCAGGAGTTGCTGATGAATCCTCACTTCTTCTATACCTTGTATCTATGACGACCAGGAGTTGCTGATGCATCCTCACTTCTTCTATACCTTGTATCTATGACAACCAGGAGTTGCTAATGCATCCTCACTTCTTCTATACCTTGTATCTATGACGACCAGGAATTGCTGATGCTTCCTCACTTCTTCTATTCCTTGTATCTATGACGACCAGGAATTGCTGATGCATCCTCACTTCTTCTATACCTTGTATCTATGACAACCAGGAATTGCTGATGCATCCTCACTTCTTCTATACCTTGTATCTATGACAACCAGGAGTTGCTAATGCATCCTCACTTCTTTATACCTTGTATCTATGACGACCAGGAATTGCTGATGCTTCCTCACTTCTTCTATACCTTGTATCTATGACGACCAGGAGTTGCTGATGCATCCTCACTTCTTCTATACCTTGTATCTATGACAACCAGGAGTTGCTAATGCATCCTCACTTCTTCTATACCTTGTATCTATGACGACCAGGAATTGCTGATGCTTCCTCACTTCTTCTATTCCTTGTATCTATGACGACCAGGAATTGCTGATGCATCCTCACTTCTTCTATACCTTGTATCTATGACAACCAGGAATTGCTGATGCATCCTCACTTCTTCTATACCTTGTATCTATGACAACCAGGAGTTGCTAATGCATCCTCACTTCTTTATACCTTGTATCTATGACGACCAGGAATTGCTGATGCTTCCTCACTTCTTCTATTCCTTGTATCTATGACGACCAGGAATTGCTGATGCATCCTCACTTCTTCTATACCTTGTATCTATGACAACCAGGAGTTGCTAATGCATCCTCACTTCTTCTATTCCTTGTATCTATGACGACCAGGAATTGCTGATGCTTCCTCACTTCTTCTATTCCTTGTATCTATGACGACCAGGAATTGCTGATGCATCCTCACTTCTTCTATACCTTGTATCTATGACGACCAGGAATTGCTGATGCATCCTCACTTCTTCTATACCTTGTATCTATGACAACCAGGAGTTGCTGATGCATCCTCACTTCTTCTATACCTTGTATCCATGACTACCAGGAGTTGGGACATTCTCGAGGACACATTCATCACTAACATTCTGAAGAAAGGCTACAGACTGTTGGTACCTTCTGCACCCCCTCTTTCCCTCAATATGGCAATATGACAAGGTGGTTGCCCATTAGTGAATTCAACAATCAAATAAGGACTTTCATCTCCCCCTTTCCAGACACTCTAGCTTGGGCCGTCGACACACTGGCAATATCGTCAGAAGGAGGCTTATATGTTCCCGTTGCCCTCACTATTACCATCAGTCCTACAGAAGGTCAGACACACAAAGGGCCTTCTACTGCTTTTGGTTGCACCTTACTGGCCGGCGAAAACCTGGTTTCCAGACCTCATTGGCCTAGCAGGGAATCCGGAACTAAAACTTCCAACTTGGTCAAACCTACTTCTTCATCTTCACTCAGGACAAGTTCGTCCAAACCCAAACATCTTCGCACTTCACGTATGGAGCACATCACAAACACCCTCTCCAGACGAGGATACTCAGCCAGAGCTGCTACAGCTGTCTCCACAGTTTTTCATGGAGCTACTAGAAATCTATATGATGACAAGTGGAAGAGTTTCGACCAATTTATAAGAAGTAAAAGATTCTCAGCAGCTAAACCCACTTCGCCTCAATTTACAGAATTCCTCTGTCACCTCAAGAGTTACCAAGAATCTCCATGGTTCAACACTGGGCACATGTCTAGCAGCCGTCTGCTCCGTTCTTACCATGTATAACGGTATCAAACTGACTAAAATTCCTGAACTGATCGCTCTGCTCCGTTCTTACTGACGAGAAGATCAACAAAAGATTTCAAAACTAGTCCTCAAGCATCTTACCAGTGACGCATACAAACCCTTGAAGAAACTGGATTTGAGTAGTTTGTTTTTACTGGCTACCAGAATGTCAGAAATCAATACCATAGATTTCAGCCGCACTAGATTCGACAATGGCGACATTGCATCAGCCCATCTCGGTCTCCCATGGTATTGTCGTCAAGAATCAACTGAGAGTTCATGGTCACTAAGTAATTCAGGACATGAGTTGTGTCAAGATTATGACCTTTTCTTAATAAAGAATCGTTCTAAGTAAGCTGTTATATAATTCAATAAGCACTTAAAAATCCACGAAATCTCTTGATTTTCTCCTACTGTCACAAGTACAGAGGTGGTGGCCCACTGCAGATTGATGTCTAAGAAGTAAGAAGACATTCCCATGGGGGTTAATTGAACAGATCTGAATCCTGCATACGGTGGATCCCACCACCAACTGTGAGATTCAAGCAATTAGTATGACTTCTTTGACAGGCATTTAGAAGTTGGAGTACTAAGTGAGGATGAGAATTTATGGATGAACAACTTCATTATTACAATGAAGAGCGACGTTTCGATGTAGGTTCTAACACCGTTATCAAGCATGTGATTAACTGGTGTGTTTGGGTGAGATGTTTTTGTTTGTTCTTGGGAACACCACAGGATTTTCTACTTCCTTTACAGGATGAGATGAGATAAGCAATTAGTATGAGTCAGGATAAGTATAAATGATATTTATACCCTAAGAATACGTTTTTGGTAGTATATGAGATATTCATACTACTTTGTTTGTAAGTGATTATTGCATATGCTTGTTTACCACTTTTGTTATGAGTATCATTATCTGATGTTGACAATATCCACGACAGGTTTAGGAGAGCTGCAGAGATTTGTGGCTGGAACGTTTACGCCTGTTGATGTCTGGTTGAAGGAGAAGTTGTAGTTGTCCTTACTATTATTTGTATATTCAGATTACTCCCAGGGTTTTGGTGGCAAGTTTGGAATCCAGAAGGATCGGCAGGACAAGTCGGCCGTGGGATATGAACACAGAGAGAAGGTGGAGAAACATGCCTCACAGACAGGTGAGACTAGCAGGGAATCTCCTAGCAGGTGATGTCTCAGTTCAGTGTGATGCTGACACCATTTACTGAGTTCCACCCTGTCAAAAGTTAGGGGTAGATTTGTTAACCAGTATCCCATGCCTTCGTCCCTTGGCAAAAAAAGTTCTCCGCGTCCCATGTTTGTGCTAAGAACTGTTAAAAATAGGGAACAGGTGGCCTCTGTGATTTGCTCATTGTTTGTCATCATGTCCTGATGGGTTGATGCTCACGCTATCATCCTCTAGATTGCCTTGCTCAGATTCCAGTATTTCTTAATTGCTTCCTCGCACATAATACAATACTCTCAATCCCACATTTCAAATCACACAACGCTCACACTAGATTATAGTGTAATATTGCTAACCGTAGACTTCAGTAGCATTTACTCATTCAGTCATCGTCTCTCATGGGCATGTTTCAGATCACTCTAAAGGGTTCGGAGGGAAGTTTGGTGTGCAGAAGGAGAACATGGACAAGTCGGCCGTGGGCTGGGACCACAAGGAGAAGCTGGGGAAACACGAATCACAGACAGGTAGGTCAACATTGGCTGTAACTAGATTGGAATAATACAATGATGACACAACGATGTCTTGTGTCAATGTCGTCTTTTCTGTTTCACTCAACTCAACTTACAACGCCACTCTGATCAAGACTTACATCTAATAGCCATTCCCCTGACAAGTTATCCTTGCAACACATGGAATGGAATCGCAAGATCTAATTATATATACAAACTAACATAAACATGTAACAACACTTTGTAGCAATTTGATATTTTTCTACATAATCGTGGCACAGCGATGTGTGTACAGCACACAGGTCACACAGGGCACACAGGCCACACAGGTCACACAGGCCACACAGGCCACACAGGGCACACAGGCCACACAGGCCACACAGGGCACACATCAGGGTTAAACAACATTGGTCGGAGGGTAGATGTATCACATGTGATGTCTCCTTAGGCAAGTGACTTTGTTTAAAATATGCCTCTGTTCAGTCAGCAGTGAATGGGTACCTGGGAGGATGTGACAGTTATCCTGCCAGCACCTCACAGCCAGTTTGGGGTGTAGAATCAATTGAGTGCACACTAATCCATTGACCAGGGTAATAATGTAGATCTATAGCAGTTATAATTTGGAAAGTATGCTATGCAAATTCATTATTTGATTTAATTTAATATTGATGACAGTGGACTTAAGCAGCATCCACTCATTGTCTCACATAGGCATGTTTCAGATCACACGACAGTCACACTAAATTAGTCATTGTCTCACATGGGCATGTTTCAGATCACTCTAAAGGGTTCGGAGGGAAGTTTGGTGTGCAGAAGGAGAACATGGACAAGTCGGCCGTGGGCTGGGACCACAAGGAAAAAGTGGAAAAACATGAGTCACAGACAGGTACTTGTTTCAGAGTGGACTCATTTATTACTTTCGGATTTGGGAAGTAACAACAGATAAACTTTTGATGCATTGCAATTGTTTATCGCCCGATTGCAATACTTGGATGACTGATCAGTAGAAAACATATCGCCGAAACGCACCCCTGATCCGCACAATCGCATCGGGTGCGTTTGGGTGAGGTATTTTTACTGTTCTCCGGGAACACAGCACAGCAAATTTCCACTGCCTTTAGAAACAGAGAGATTTAAGTAATATTATGATTCTAAATACATTTTGCCCATTGCTGATCCATTTCAGCTTGTAAAGTATGGAAATGTCAGGATGCTGAGGACCGTTCTCCTGGAGTTGCCATGGCCATGCCAAGAATATCTCTGACAAGAGACAATGTATATAAAGACACTACACAACATATTTGATGAAGCCTGCATTTATAGGGAAACATGCATGCAATGTTAAAAGGATAATAGTTATAATGATTTGCAAGTTCTGATAGAATAATGATTACGATTTCTATGACTTGCATGCAGATTATTCCAAAGGATTTGGTGGGAAGTTTGGGGTACAGAAAGACAGACAAGATAAGAACGCCGCCGGTTATGACAGCATTACAAAGCCAGAACTTCATTCCTCCCAGACAGACATGAAGAAAGGCTTCGGAGGCAAATTTGGTGTGGAAAAAGACAAGATGGACAAGGTAGGTTCTGCTACTTTAACAATTATTTTAAAATTCTCCCTTTAAATCTTATAGGGGTACAATGTCAAGCTGATTCATGGCTCTTAGCTTCCAAAGGGCATGACTGCCTCCGTGGTCTAGTGGTAGAGCGTCTGCCCGGTGAGCGGAAGGTTCATGGTGCGATCCCCGTCATACCAAACGACAATTAAGGATGGTACTTGTTGTTACCCTGTCTGGCACTCAGCATTTAGGGGCTAAAACAAGGACTGTTCGGCTCGGGAGTCAGGAGTGGGGTATTCATGTTAAACTGTAGCATGGTATCACAGTGGCATTAAACCCCATTTCACCTCACCACCAGAAAGGCATGGGTGGCACAGTCGTCAATTCACAGCCCCTTAGAGTTGTGCCCCTTAGACATGCCAGGAACCTATGATCATAAATTTAGTCCTGGTACTCTACTCATGGGTTTCACCATGGTGGTGAAAAGCAACGCCTGCACCTGCTTTTGGGCCCTTGGGGAGCCAGTCATCTATTTGCTCTGCAGACTTGTGTCCCTCAGGAATGCTTGTGATCATGGGCTTAAAAATCCCGATTTGTCCTGATCCTGTATTTCTAAGTTTGTCAGCACCATAGCTCCTGGGTTTCACCAGAATACTACATGACTGTAAAAGACAAGCAGGGTTTCCTCCCACATGAAACTAACACACCATGATACAACTGAAATACTCTTCAAAGTGGTGCGTCAATCTATCATCAATATGATGACGTCAATAGTTGCCTTGATTGGCCGTCACACATCTCTATGCATCAAACTGGATTTCTTTGTGAAACAATGAAAACAATTGTATAGCATTGTAAATGCCTTGGTTGACATTTTGAACTTTTGACTATATCCAGGTGAGCTACTGTGCTGGGTGACAATAGTTATCCATTATTTATGCAGTATGAATTTCTTATTTCAGAATGCGGGTACTTTTGAAGATATGCAAGGTGTTTCTTCCAGTTACACAAAAACAAGAGCTGATTCAAGTAAGTCGTTATCTTCAGGAGGCTTGTGCAACATT
This sequence comes from Haliotis cracherodii, assembly GCF_022045235.1. Lineage (NCBI taxonomy): Eukaryota > Metazoa > Mollusca > Gastropoda > Lepetellida > Haliotidae > Haliotis > Haliotis cracherodii. Next base: position 71,173,992 of record NW_027266286.1, read on the forward strand.
GCTTTTTCAACATTGCTTGATCCAAATCTGTGCCATTAAGAAGTACTTATTGATTAATTGAGGGATGTTTGGGCTTGCTGCCTGCTACATGTACAACACCCCGTCTCCAGCAACCTGTGTATATTGTACATCGCAACCTTATTGAATGGGTGGTCAGACAGGGTGACTTGGGTAATGGCAGGTCATTGTACCCCGTCAGTGTGGATCAATCCTTGCACTATCACTCCCTGGGTTGTATGCTCCAGACTTGTGTAGAGCAACATGTAAATGTTCCATAATGTCAATAGTTGCCTTGATGTTGGCTGGTGAGTGAATTCAACCATCACACTTCTCTATGCATCAAGATCTCAATACCCCTCCGTGGAATAGTGTCCGCCCGTAGAGCGGAAGGTCTATGGTTTGATCACTGGCCGCGTCATACCAAAAGACGTTAAAAGATGGTACTTGTTGTTACCCTGTCTGGCGATGGCATTAAGGACTTGTCGGCTCGGAGTCTGTATACTGTGTCTGAGTGGGGTATTCATGTTAAACTGCAGCATGGTATCTCGAGCTAGCACTATAAATTGGCATCAGTCGGGACTAGTACAAGCACGCACACGCAGACGCATGCACGCACGCACGCACGCAGACACACACACACACACTTCGCTATATAAGTGCAATAATCTTGGAGGCGACATTAAACCAAATTTCACCTCACCTCACCTCACCTCAATCTCTCAAACATGCATCATACTTGTGAGGCTATGAATTTAAAAGACCAAACATCTTGAAACAGGTCTTCATTCACCCTGCCATTAGTCCTATGTATTTTGGGTTTCAACCCCAGACTGCCCTAAACCTCTGTCTGTGGATTCACTAATGAGATCATCAGCTACAACCATCATCACTTGAGGCTTTTCTCTGACATTTCGCAAACATGCTGTGATGAAACAGAAAATGTTGAAAGTGGTTTTAAGCCAAACTGGTTGTTATCAGACGGCACTTGGTGTTTCAGGTTCTGAGGGTGCTAAGAATCTGAAGGCTCGGTTTGAGAACATGGCCAAGTCAGGGGAGGAGGAAGGCAAGAAGAGGGCGGAGGAGGAGAGGGCGAGGAGAGAGGCACGGGAAAAACGAGAACAGGAGGAACAGAAGAAACAGGTGGAGGTAGGTGCAGCGGAGTTACCTCCCTTTAGGTGAGACAAGTTTCATGAGGTTAGGTGAAACGGGGTTTAACATCGTGCTCAAGTTTATTGCACTCACATAGCAAAGTGCATGAACAGACTTTCATCTGTTGTTGTGCTAGCCCACTGATTTACCATATTTACACATTACACTGGCTCCGAGTAGATCAGTTTGTATTATCCCCTAATAATACCAAGCACCAGTCAGGGTAACATATTTTAAGGTCTTTTGGTACAGGCAACCTTAAACTCATGGGGCAGACACTCTATCCACCAGATCATGAATCCATTCAACCAGTTGCTCTGCTGAGAAATATTTTTTGGGCTGATATTTGTTGATTTATTGAAAGGACTACATACTTCTCCGAAAACTGCTAGTTTAACCTTTAGCCTGCTGAATTATTTTCACACTTCTTACCCCTGCCTGCTGGATTAATTTTAGCATAAGGCGCTCTAAAGAGGGTGGGTGATTTCAAACAGTCGGTGCCTCATTAAACAAGGGCCAATTGAAGAAATATTTTGCACATTTATTCCTGATAGAAAACTACACAATTCTATATAAAAATATCCTGGTGTTTTCAATCATACCAAGGTTAAGACCAAAGCGAACACAAAATTTGTTAATTTTCTTGAACTTACCTGAATTGCGTTATTGAAGGTGGTTTGCATTTCATGCTAGAAACCCTCTAATATCGTAACATTTTTGCAAATTGATTTCAATAATCATATCTCCGATATCATAATTTCAATTGAGTAAAAATTCGGGATTTATAATCGGCATATATCAGCGCGATGGTAAATTATGAACCATTTCAGTGAATTTATTATCTAAACGTTAAACAGAAAAATAACTTAATTTTCGAGGTCATCATGTCGGTTACAGAAATACGAATATTCGGGTTAATCTGACGTGTCATGTTATAAAATTTGCAGGAAACAATTAATGACTTATAAATATTCACTAATCCTAATTTCAAGCGTTTTGGTTGAATATTTACGATATACAAAAATAAACAACCCGTGTCATGATGCTAGCAGACGTCCTAAAATCAAACATGGCGCGCTTCGCCCGACCTCCGCATAACTTATTGCTATTTTAATATCAACAAAGTTTACATTGCCTTTATAAATATAACTTGGCGAAAGTTGACGATCTTCTCAATCGAAGAATGTTTTATTCGTCATATTCCAATAAATATGACGAGAGAGAAATGAAAATAAAGATCGTGAATTCTGACAGCACTATTTCAATTAGTGCAAAGGTCACCGGATGTGATGTCACAGACAGGGGTAGTCTGCTGATAAGCTTTCGAAACAAAACAATTACAGTAAAATTTGAAATAGTTCGCCTATCACATAGAGCAAAAAAATAAGTCGATACACAGTATCAGTAATCACCAATAACATGAAATAAAAATGTGACTTTGACGATATAATTCGCGTATTAGTTAATCCGTTTGACCTTGCATGCTCCCGTGACCCGGAAACGGTAGACGATAAATCAACATGCCACATGCAAGTTTCTCGGTATCTTTTATTTGAACTTCTGTTGATATTTAAGAATCACCATTCAATGTTGTGAATATAAATGGGACATGATTCATATTTCTGCGATGTACATGCTGATAAGTTTCACTACAACAAGTGTATCCCACGAAATACGTCTATGGATATCGTCGATCAGCAAGATCACCCTCAACAACAGGTGCGCGAAAATGGGCTTGACAAAACGTGTTTCAAAATAACATCCCCGCGTTGCTGAAAATGATAGGGTATATATAAGCAATAAAATTCTACGTACATATTTTCGGTGTTAGTTCCACATTACATTTAGGATAGTTTTCCTTTCGGGAATACATTCATAGATTCTAGCATGATTTTAGAACAGTTTCACGAAGGATTTCTAAATTTATTCCAAAAATATGAAGACCACCATGATTGCGCATTGATGATAGATTTGTAATTGTTTAATTATTTACAGCTTTTTACAGGTTTTAAAATTTTAAGTTATATTTAATAGTTATTTTTCCCACAATGATGGTGTGTGGGGACAGTAAATATTAGTCTTTGCATCAGCACAGTGTAACTGATCAAACTTCAATTATTATCTTTAGTTTAAACATATTTATTCAACAATTATTATCTTGCACTCTGAAAATCAACTATGTGAATAAGTAACTCTCTGATGTCATCATTTTAATTTTAGTATTCCATGAATAATGATTAAATCAGATCCTTAACATATACATACTAAACTCATATGGACATTAATTTTGCGCATTATGTGGTTTGTTTCCAAATAAAACAATTCTGAAATATAATTTAATAGGAATTAATTTAATTTAATTACAGTAACAGTACTTGTAACAGTACATGACATTTGTGTTTGTTTAATCACAAGAACCATGGTGGCACATAAGCTGGTTAGTTTGCCATAGGTTTCTTAGAAAATGCTATCTCAGTCTTCTGGTTGGAATAAAAAGAAACATGCCTGTGTACATGTTTACCCTTGCCAAATGTATTTTTTCCAGTCAGCCAATCCATTACTTTTGTTCACCTTATGTGGTCTATTTTATACATACAGGTACTGCTTCCAAACTGTTTTTTCTTTGTATGCAATCACAGTATCACAACTTCCTCAGCTGGTGTGTATAAAAGTTCCCCTGTCATCATGAAAAAAGAATTATAAAGGAAAGTCATATTTTCATTCAAAAACATATCTGTCTTTCCTTGAATACTCTTTGTCTAAGTGCCAGAAATGTAAGTGTCATAAAAAAATTAAAAAAAGATTTTCATAAGGACTTTTCTTAGATAGACCTAGATCTAAGTCAAACCATGTGACTAGTTAGGTAGAATTATAACCTTATAAGCCCTCATTTCTGAGGTGTCCATATTTTTCACATTTTTAGGACTAAACGTGATCCGTGTAGATCTGCCTGTTTTGTTATGTAAAACAAATTCTTGTCTTAAAAAATGAGAAAAGGAATCATTCAGACGAATTTTTTTTATCCCATTGATTCACGAAAATCAGTTGAAATGTACAGTGGTGACTTTGGCACCCAAAATTTCTAGTAATTTGTTACCCAAATGGGTATGTGATTTTGTAGATCTACCTAGAATTATTTCAAAGATATACATTAATTTGGTGTCTTAAACTTAACATAATATCACTTTCCTATCAAAACAATTCATTCTAACTTAGGTTTAACCAACTTAACTGGCCTCTCCTTCAGTGACTATACGTCAATTTTCTCTCAAAACTAAACAATCAATTTCAAGGATCACAGTCATAATCATATTTGGAACTTGATGAAATATTTTATTATGTGTTCTGTTCATCTACATTAAAACATAAATATAATTATAGATCTATTGTCTTATTTTCTTAGGTACAAATTCACAAAGTATTTTGGGTACAATTTAATTTGTTTTGGGTACAAAATCACTCATATATATAAATAGGAGCCTAGAATCTATATATATTTACACTACCTCGTTGTGTACAAAATGTTATCGGTTCAGAGGACGGGAGGTTCTCAGAAAGTTTTCAACAACATCTTTAATATTTAAATTGTTCTTTTTGTAATGTTAGACCAATAACAATATTATGTTATTATTATGGCATACCAATACGTTGGATCGCTCTCCGTTGCGCTCGTTTATAGAAAATATTTTAAAATTAAAATCATCGAGCGTGAAATCCATTACGGTTTCGGATTTAGACTTACACATTTTATGGCGACAATCACGAAGAAATATGAAACAAATAAGAGTGAAGACTGCTCTCCAGATCAATAAATAGTAAATAGTTGACGAAAAATAGTAAATTATGTATTTTCTTTTGAATTTGAATCTATTTCGGAATTTCTTTATGATAACTTACCAACTTTTGCATATTTTGCTTCCATGTGTCACATGCTGTACGTGCTTCCGGTTTCAGAAATGATAGCTAAAATTGCAAGTACTTTGATTATTTCTCGTAAAATGCATTATGTTGCTATTGAATGGTTTACCTAGAATGTATATCAGTTCAGATTTTGCGTATCATCCAATATTTGTCGTTTTTCGCAGTGTTTGTTGACTTTGTTCGACTCAACAAATCGCGAGTTAGGCCACGCCCAAACGTATCACTGACGTTTGTCGGCTTGGCAATGTGTCGGAAAGTTTATCAAACGAAATCATTTGCAAACTCTTTAAAAATGAAATTCTTTTTACAAAGATTTATACATGCGTGTCAATAATTCTAGAAAATTAAGTTAGATGTAACAAAATGATTGTAATGTCTAACGGGATAACTATGCATGTGGAGTTGTTTGTTTACCGCCGTTGCCATGATCGTACAAGTTCCATCCAATCGATGATGTTACGATTCAGATTGTTTTTGTTTACAATTAATTACACCGAAAGTTGCTAATTTTTAGAAATAAAGGAACATGAGTGTTTTCCTTTCGTCAGCAAACACAAAATTATGATCGAATAGGAAAAATGATGAAATTATAAAGAAAATATCGGACTGCATGCCGCTCAACGTGAAGTGCCAAAAGTCAACAATGGCCGTTCCTGGTAGATGTGTGCCGAGAAGTTTGGCCGAAACTTTTTTAACTCGCGATATTTTCTTTTTGAGGTAAATAAATGACTGAACGTTTTGATATTGAGCAAGCTGAGCATTTATGCATGTCATACGTAATTTAAATGTTACGCAAAGCCTTCTTGGTAAATAGATATGGCGAGTTTTATTTTGGGGTGTTGTTATGCTATTCGCCTGTCGAATGGGTTCGACATCAGATGCACGGGGATGGACACCTCTGTCGAATGGGTTCGACGTTAGCGTGCAGAGCTTTAAAAGAAGAATTGGATTGAACCCATGGTACCTTCTCCTTTAACTTGACCTGTAAAGATCCGGGGTAGAATAGGTCTTCAGCAACCCATGCTTGCAATAATTGATGATGGAAGGTCTATAAAGTCATGATCGCTTGCTCCCTCCCTCCCTCCCTCCCTCCCTCACTCACTCACTCACTCACTCACTCACTCACTCACTCGACCAGTTAAGATCCGGGGTAGAATAGGTCTTCAGCAACCCACGCTTTCCGTAAAAGGTGACTATGCTTGTCGTAAGAGGCGACTAACAGGATCGAGTGGCCAGACTCGCTGACTTGGTTGATGCATGTCTTCATGTCCCAAATGCATGGATCGATGCTCATGATGTCAATCACTGGATTGTCTGGTCCAGACTCGATTATTTACAGACCACCGTCGTGTAGCTGCAATATTGCTGAGTGCGGCGTTAAACAACAAACAACCAACCACTTTTCATTCTGATCATCTTCACCTTGTTTGAAGGTTGGTTGAACTGTTCATAACCCTATAAAAGAATGTTGTCCTTTCAGGCTCGTCTGGAGAAGGAGAGGTGGCAAGAGGAAGAGAGGCGATCCACAGAACCTGAACCAGAGCCAGAGCCAGAACCTACTGTACAGGAGCCGGAACCGGAACCGGAACATGAAGATGTATACAGTAATTCTGCTGACAACTTTGAGCCAGAAGATACGTACAACACGCCGGATGATGTTGCGCCGGCGGTGCAAGAGGAAGAAGAGAGTGTGTACAACGACACCGACACGGCCGGTGGAGACACAGGCATTACAGCTGTAGCTTTGTATGACTACCAGGCTGGTGAGTGTCCCAGATCAGTGGATTACTATACACTGTACACTTCCCCTGTTGGGATTCCGTTCAAGTAGGGCTCGCAGTACCTCATGCTTGTCTAAGGGTTGAGTATGGAGTGGGTCTGTTACATAGCTGATGGCCTTTCATTGTACTGCGATGGTGTGGATTGTTGTTCACGCTTCCAACCTCGGTTGTATCTAGATTAGATTAATTGCAAGCAGCCGTGATGTTGGTGGAATACACAACTTTCACTCACTCACTCCATATAGTAGTTTGATTACACTACATGTCCTGTACTTATCCTGGTTTTCGTGGTTATCTTGGTTATCTTGGTTATCATGGTTATCCTGACAATAATAAGTATCTTGATTATCACGGTTATGGTGATCTTGGTTATTGTTATATTAGTTGTCATGGCTTTGGTTGTGTTGGTTACCATGGTTGTCTTGGTTGTGGTTTTGGTTTTCATGGTTATGGTTATCTTGGTTGTCTTGCTTATCATGGTTAATTTGTTTATAGTTATCTAGGTTGTCATGGTTATTGTGATCTTGGATGTTGTGGTTATCTTGGTTACCAAGATTATTTTAGTTGTCATGGTTATGGTTATCTTGGTTGTCATGGTTATGGTCATCTTGGTTACCATGATTATCTTGATTGTCATGGTTATGGTTATCTTGGTTGTCATGGTTATGGTTGTCTTGGTTACCATGGTTATCTTGATTGTTATGGTTATGGTTGTCTTTGTTATCTTAGTTACCATAGTTATCTTGGTTGTCATGGTTATGGTTATCTTGGTTGTCATGGTTATCTTATTGATCATGGATGGGGTTGGGGTTTTATCATGGTCATATTGGGTATCATGGTTATCTTTGTAATTATAATAATAATGATGTTTTCACCCATGTTGTTGCCAATATACTGCTGCTGAGAAATCAATGTTTGTCATGTTTTGCAGCTGATGAAGATGAACTGTCCTTTGATCCAGAAGATATCATCACTAATATTGAAAAGGTAAGTAGTTTATGTTCAGTGTATTTGTGTTCTACAGCTGCTTGAGTTTCACCCTAAGGCCTTAACTGAGATAACTGAAGTCCTTCCTTGTTACAACTACTAAGTTTGTTCCATATTTGATGATATCAGGATAATGCAATAGAATGTTACTTTCAGATTGACGATGGATGGTGGCGAGGTGAATGCCATGGAAAGGCTGGCTTGTTTCCTGCCAACTACGTTGAAGAAACGAAGTGATCTCCCTTTGTATAATGCTGAAATACTAAAATGTTCTAATTCCTTGTTATGGTAGATAACGAAGGCGCTGCCTAACTCAAGCCGCAATTGCAAAGAAAAGTATGATCAAGTATATGACAGTGTTATTATTTCAAATAATCAACAGTTATTTTCATATGCTTTTTACACAGTTTGATATCATGTTTATACACCATGGGGGGACTAGTGGTCTGGGGCATCATGATTCAATGGGCAGAGTTGCTTCCCTTTGTCTTGCCAGGATGCTATGGTTTGTTCCTGTATGACTCTTGGTCTGCCCATGCTTGTGTATGTCACAACAGTGGTAAGCACCTGTGACCTACATCATTTCTGGCTCTCCTCCGACATTAAGCTGACACGCTTGGTTGTAACTGAAATAGTTCAAAGTGGTACTAAGCCTAACTCACTCACTCACTTACTGTTTCACCATGGCAACAAAATAAAACCATGAATGTGAGCCCCAGGAAACAGTGGATGATTTGGCATCTCATGATATTTTGACCTAATTAGCACCGCTTGATGATGTCAAAACATCAAGAATTTCATCATGACTTCTTGTTCTTGTGGAACATGTTGTCCATTCATTCATCATGTTACCTTTGAACACTGAAAAACATGATCTTAGCGTAATTTCCGTTCATGAACAAACAGATGTCATGATGGAAATTCTATTACAATTCTTCTGGTCAGATAATGAAGTCACGTCATACAGGATATTTAAATATCTCCCTTGCATTCTCATACATCATGAATTGTTAAAAACTGCATGTTGAGTGGGGTGGTCAGGCTTGCTGACTTGGTTGATGCATGTCATTGATCCCAATTGCATGGATCGATGCTCATGATGTCAATCACTGGATTGTCTGGTCCAGACTCGATTATTAACAGACCGCCGTCATATAGCTGGAATATTGCTGAGTGCGGCGTTAAACAACAAACAAACAAAAAAAAGCATGTTGAGTGAGCTTGTGAACAAGAAACATCTATCTATGGAGCTGTTTAAATTCAAGTGTAAACTTAACTTTGATGCTGTATATGTTGGTGGCTTTGTAACAATGATGGTCCATGATATCTGATGAAAGATCAGTCTCATTAGCTCTACATTTCTTGGTGTCAGTGACAAGGCTTTGATAAGAGTTCATAAGTCCTTCTGTTCTGAGTCGAAAGTGTGATTGTTGAAATTAATGCAATTTCAGTATTAGTGTGAGTGCATGTTACCATGGTTACAGGGCTGTAACAATTCACCAAGTGATCTATGAATCGTATGATGCCACCATCATGTATCATCGTCTCCCAAGGTCTTGTTACGAACACAGCAGCAGAAAATACCATGTTGTGATGATCAGTCTCATTAAAATCACATCTTTTGTTCCGATACGATAATTCTCTGCATGAAGATCACACTTCTAAATTCTCGTTATTTGATTTCTAAATCTTGAAAATGAAGTTAAACGGCCACTTCTGAATGGAAATAATATAAATGTCATTATGTTGTTGCGAATGTTTTATAAACCCTGTTGTTTTTTTAGCACAATGGTATCTTCACCCAAAAAGGGAGTCCCCTTGAAGAAATATTTGTGTTCTGTGTATGTTTTCTTCTGTTAATGTCGACATTTGTGAGTCAAGGTGGTAACGAAATGAAGCCATATTGTTTTTGAAAGCTGAATGCAGGCATATTTCATTTGGATAGGGCCGTCAAAGTTAGGCTATATCACCTGATCTTCACACACACAACTAATCATGGGTGAGAATCTTCCACGAATAGGGAATTTCTGCGAATTTTAGTGACGACAAATTTTTTAAAATCTGATGGCTTCCCCCATAAACACCCCAATTTATGGACCACGCTCCATTGCAAATAAGTTACAAAGAAAAGGAAAATATCCATTCTCCTGCCTGGGTAATGTACTGGAGCAAAAGATATCATCTTAATGAAGATCAATAAAGGATGCAATTTAAGTGGAGTATAACACCAGTGAATCTTATGTGTACCACTTGTGCATTATTTCACAATCATAGACCCGGATATAAATGATATTGTCCGGTTGTATTTTACAGCCCTGTTAAGGTACTTAAGCAGTAGATGTTGTACCTGCTTTTTCCAGATAAGCATTCAGACGTGAAGCAAGGAACCGATATTCTGCTTCGTGCAGCCTGGTCATGTGACATGGTGCTAATGTCGGGGACACTGTTGCTTGTCATTATGCTGGTATCATTTCACTGGTATCATTTCACTGATGATTGAGAGAACTGCAGTCTGGTCTGGTCTGGTGCTAATTTTCAGTCTACACATGGTTAATTGTCCTGTGTGATAATGAAATTGGGTCTTGAATCAACGTTGCTGGGACTGCCTGTTGACCAGAGTGTAGTCCCTCTTTAACTGTCATGTCATGCCATTCAACTGCAGTAGTTAGCAGTGCAGTTTAGGTTTTAAATTTTCATTTGGTGTATGACTGTATGATTATGGAATTTGAATGTATTGGACATTATCCATACATTTTAATGGTATGTTTGGGTGCAGAGGCAGGTCCAGGATAGTTTAAAGGGTTACACATTGCCAAAGTCATGAAGAATAGAAAGGGAGTCTGCTACTCCCAGTTAGTTTTCAGGAGATTGTAACTTGTTAAGGCTAAAAGAAATTAGCTTTGGTTACATACTAGTTCGAACAAGCAAAAAAATGAAAACACCACCCCCCACACTATATTTTCAAAAGTCATTGCCTGAGAACCAGTTCTTTTATTTTCTTAAGCCTAATATATGGTGTGTGTATGTGGAGGGGAATGTCCAAGTAACTCTCCATTCATTTATAATGGAGCAGTGGCCCTACAGGGGCAGCGCCCCATTACTTTAAAGAAATGGAGAGTTATGAGGATATTCATCTACTTAAAACACATCTCTGTTCTTACACTTTGACAAAACATTCTAAAGAGCTGTGTAGCATGCATTGTAGAGATCAGCTCGCGATGGACACAATCAACTGTCCATTCCTGAAAAATAATGGAGCGCTGAAACAAGAGAATGACGTCACAGATGTGTTTTAATATTTGAAGTCAGCATTAAGTCAAACAATTGTAAAAGGGAGAATGTCTAGGTGTGGTCACACATTGCTGAAGTGTTGGATTCAAAGAAGACATCTGTTATTATCGTATCTGTACGACTGCACTGCGAGTTACCATGAGAACATCTTGCGGAGGTTTCTAATGTGTTCACTTGACACCTCTCACTGTGCGATAGCACTAAAACAGTAAGGTGTAGCTATGACTTCAATGCTTTCATAATGAAACCTTTTTAAATTTAAAGATACCGGTAGTCCTAATTGCATGATAAGGCAAAATTGTCTTCATCATGTACCAGTGCACTTAATTTTAATGTGGATATTCAGAGTGTTCAAATGAGGTTGACTTGGAGATGTAGTTTAATCCTGTGTGATACTATTTGACCGATTTCCGAAAGATAATTCTCCAATGGCACCAGTTTTAGCCCCATATTCCCTGTCAGATTCAGAAAGAGAAAATATTTGTTCATTGAACTGATGCCTCTTACGATGCATATGTTTTGAATAAATGTTTAAAATGCTGTATTGTAGATTTACTTAAGTATTAATGTAATGTGTGACTGACATCAATGTGAGCCGATCTTGCTGCCTGATATTTTGGTTATGAAAGCAACATGAACCAGCATACCAAATACGGTTTATTTTGTACTTCCATATATTTTCATTCACATGTATCATAAATGTGAAAGCCTTTAATAAACACTCCACTTAGCATAGCTGTAATGTATCTATGTATATATACTGTCTCTCGATGTATTTACATGTACTGTATATGTATCAAAATGTTTATATGACGATTTTATATTAATACAGTGAATGAAATGTATTCCAATCTCGTCATGTCCTTCGTAGGTTTTATATACAACTGTACAATGTAGATATTAAGACCTGTATATCACTATCCAGGTAATAATTATGGAGTATTTCATTGAAAGTTGTCTGGGCCACAAGTCAGAATATCTCTGATTATGCAAACTACAAAATTTTGAAATTCTTTATTCATATATGTTTTGGCAGGTCCAATGTTTTAAATGTTATATCACACTTGTCAGAAATATTTTGTCAAAATCGTAGCTGAACTGTTGTGTCAACTTTTTAGATGATGTTTTTGTTTCTACTTACATCAGTGATGATTGCTCTGATGATCATGGTTACATCAGTGATGATTGCTCTGATGATCATGGTTACATCAGTGATGATTGCTCTGATGATCATGGTTACGTCAGTGATGATTGCTCTGATGAGCATGGTCTATTTACTACTTTTAACATTTTGTTTCATTCTAGTATTTATCAGTTTGTTGTATTTCCCTATCTAAATAGTATAACTTTGTTATCTGCGTATCAGCATTTTTGATTTCAGCATTTATCAGAACTATTAGGCATAAAGGGTCGACCATTTGATGTTCTGAGGTTGCCTGGACTTTTTAAAAATACAGGTAATTAAGAAATTTGTCCAGGTTTTACCCCAAAAACATTATTCACAGGATATTCTGAATGTTCTAATAAAATCTGTTGTGAGTCAGACAATGCTGTTTGGCCTCTCATTTCAGAGAATAAATACAAGTTTTCATGTCAGGACTGATTAGGCCAGGCTTTTTTTATTTTTAGGATTACAGATTTTTCAGCCCAAAGTCCAGGGTTGGAGGAGGGGAAAAAAAGAAAAAGAAAAAGACAGATGCATTTTTTAAATGCAGAATGCCTCTGGCATACTTTATGAACATATTCTAAGCTCAAAAGACTGCCATTTGTGACGATAAAGCCCCATGTAACAATAAAAATTCTACCACTTACAACACGGACAATTGTCAAGGGAGGCTATTCATGTTCGGCTTCAAGATCAACAAAGAGCGACTATGTATCTCTTTACTAGTTTACAAGGGTAAATTCATATGGTTTTTTATCAAAAGGTGATAATAACAAATAAAATAACTGACTATGCGGCTGAATTGAAATCTGATTTATTTATTTTTTACATTTTCTCAAAATTTAGAGTCGGCGGGTCCGTAATCCAAAAAATATAACATGCCTGGCCTTAGATACATCCCAAACAATAGAAGACTCTTCTCAGAATACTAAATGGCCCGTCCATAATGGCCTTGTGCCCAGTTTTTGCTGTTGCTTCTCTTTACAGGACAGATATTTGAACTGGATTGAACAGCATTTGGTCATGCTCAGCTTCTGAATGTATCAGCTGTTTTTTTAAATTAGGATGACAATGGATCTCTTGTATCAAGGCCACACATATTAAAGGCACAATCTTAATGAGACAATAAGAGCTATTGTACGTTTTTAGGCGCATATCACCAAATCAAGGTTATAGAGGGAGATAACTGCAACAGGAAGTCTTCTTTGTTCATGAAAAGTACGGGCTGGATTTATTCTGCGCTTTTGAGCCCCCAAGCTTCTTTCACTATGCAATTGCTGTGGCAGTTCACTTTCCAAGTTGACGAAATTGTTTGTCTAAAAGAGTTGTCTCCCTTTTTTGCACTTCCTCATCAATCAAGGTATATTGGAACTGTAAGATTCTGGAGGGGAGTGAAAGCTTTATGGTTGATTGGGCACATTGAACAAATTATATGATAAAATAAAAAAATATTTTGTCTTTTGTTGTTTTTGTCATCAGTGTGTCAGAGGTCATCGTGATTTTGTTGGTTTGGACATTCATTCTGCTGAAATAAACCTTGGACCATGTGTGGACTAGTAGCTAAGGCCGTACTATGAACTGTGCAGAGTTGCATCCCTTAGCAGTGCCAGGACTTGCTGACGCAGGGCTCCAATTTCTTGTCAGGATCAGGATCCTTGGTCTATCAGCACCATTACCCCGGGCGGTGTGGTAGCCTAGTGGATAGAGCATTCGCTTGTCAGGCCGAAGACCCAGGTTTGATTCCCCACATGGGTACAGTGTATGAAACCCATTTCTGGTGTCCCTCACCATGATATTGCTGGAATATTGCTAAAAAAGTGGCATAAACACCTCACTCACTCACTTAGTCCATGCTTGTGTCCTACCTGTGAAGCTTGGGGCTTTCCTCCAACTTTAAGCTAACTTGCTGTGATGTAACTGAAATATTCTTTGAAACAGCATTCAACCCAAGTTGGTTCCATGGACCATGGGGATCTGTGGACATGTGGTCTTCATCATAAATCAGGTGGATATGGAACTCCAGCAGCTAAGAGCAGGTGGATGGGTGACCACTCGGGGTGTAATGATATGCCTACCTCACCTATTTGAACATATCATCATATGATCCACACTGATTCTCCATGTTCCATGCAGGGGTAGACACCAGTGGCCATATCTAACTAGACATTTAGTACCAGCAGCTTATGCAACACAATTTGATTTGGGGAGAAACAAAAAGTCCCTCTAAATTTTGACTTATCTCGGACTAACGGACTAGTGGTCATGTCTCTATACCACCAGTTTGTGTCTTGTTCTAATATTATTATGTAATCAGATTTAGCATTTGGTTTCATAAATGGCAGAAAGGAAATGCTAGCCAAAATAGTTATCAGGCCAAGTTATTGCAAAATTTTGTACATACTGCCTTTTGAAAACTGATTCAGAGTGATGTCATGATTAGACACATAAGTTTGTTTGTTTGTTTTAAAAGCCGCTATATGACGGTAGTCTTTAAATAATTGAGTCTGGACCAGACAATCCAGTGATTGACATCATGAGCGATCGATCTATGCAATTGGGATACCATGACATGCATCAACCAATTCAGGGGGCCTGACTGCCCGATCCTGTTATTCGCTTCTTGTTGGACACATCAGTATGTATATCGTGTATCATATAGTCAAGTGTAATTTTGCGATGCATCAATACATCATTGAATCTTGATAGCGCTAGTGACCATAATCTGCAAGTTGAACTCTTGTGAGTACCTAGGGCTTCTATACTGTGTCTGAGTGGGGTATTCATGTTAAACTGCGGCATGGTATCTCAGTGAGCTTGCACTATAAATCGGCATCAGTCCGGACTAGTACAAGCAGTCACACAAACACACATACGTACATGCACGTTGCTATATAAGTGCAATAATCTTGGACGCCATGTTAAACCCCATTTCACCTCACCTCACCTCACCTCACCTCACCTCACCTCACCTCATCCACAACAAAATGGAACCCAGTAAGAGGAGATGTTGAATGAAAAATCTTTAGGATATGAATGTAGCAGAACGTTAATATGCAATATAATATTATTGAAGACAACACTGAGTAACATTCCACCTACATGATGGCAGCCTGCAACTAATCCACTGATTGATATTGTGAACAACAATCCATCAACTAAGTCACCAAGCCTGACCACCTGATCCATTTGGTCGTTACTTACGACCAGCATACCGGCAGGTTGCTGAGGACCAATTCCCACCCGGAATCCCCACGGGGCTTGCACTAATGATGTAAGATGTTGTATTTCTTAATGTTCATCAGAAAGATCACAGTTGGATGAAAAACAACTTCCAAAATTCACTATCTCCGACTGGCATCCATGTCTTCTATCCCAAAATTGAAACAAAATGCTTTCTTGCAGATGATTGTGCCCTTTATTGTCATCAAATACAAGGCACGATATGTTCATGTAATGAAATCAGTTTCAATCAGTTGAAAGCCCGGACATAAACTATCTGGGACATTCCGAAAATCCTTGACTGAGTGGCAGGATATATTTGGTCTGAAGGTCTGAACAGCTGAGGTTTATGTGAGGAAGAATTTATTTTTATCAAAGGCACTTGCATATGACAGGCAATTATTTCTTTTGGTGCTTTGGTCAAGCCAGGCTAGATTCAACAAGAGCATGTTTTTTAAAGGATATTAATGGACTGAGGGTATGTGGTACAGGCAGTTTAGTTCCAGGCACCAACAAAGAAATGAATGACTTGTATGACACTAAAAACAAGCAAGAGCTACATGTATGTACAAATATATACACTGTGTGACATTTGTTATTCTGTTGAGGGACATCTTCCTGAGGCAAGAGAGTTAACTGACTATAAAAGTAGTTTCCACCCTTGCCGAACTAGGCTGGTATTATGGAGTTACATTTTGGTTGGACTAACAAGTCTATGCATAGTCCAATCAGAATCGTGTAAAGAAATCAAAATCCGGTTGCAGGCTCCATGATCCAACAAAAACAAAAAAAATGGCCTTCTTTGATAAAAATATCTTTAAAATGGTCTGAAGACAATGTGTTCAGAAATGAGTATGTACAGATGCAAGTCCTGAGATTCTCCACAGGTCATGATGTCATATAATACAACACCCCAGACAATCCTCTGCAGCATCGACACATCAAAAACAAAGTTGTTCTCTCTACTTTCCTACAGGTTCGCTCTTATCCCACACATATAATACAGGTGGACATGGATCTGATGAAGGCAATGTTTTAATAAAACTTAGTGGTAGCTTAGTATATACCACTAAGACTAAAACAAATAAATCTTGGTTCTCAGGCACAGTCACGATCCAATGCAGCAGGCAGTTACTTCCTTTTACATGTGCACTGCTTTACTGCACATCTCGTATAATGATCATGGTGGCAATAGGAGTTGTTTTGCCGTTGGCAAATCTGGTCAATGAAATTTACAATAAAACATCACTCGACATGATGATTTACAAATTCAAACTGTGTATCTCGAACAACTAGACCATGGAGAAAAGTAATAATATGGATTACAAACGTATGTCCATGCAGATACACAATGAACACTTTTATAGTTAGATTGTGTAATAATAGGACGAACTGGCATACTTCAGTAGGGATTTGCTGACATGCTTCTTTGTCTTGTGTGCCCACGATAATGTTTTCGCCTTATGAGATAAAATCAAAGCTCATTGTATATGTGTATTATGCAAACACTGGCAGTCCAATGGCAGTCCCATTCTGTATTCCAATATTTTACTTATCAAGGAATATGTGAGTGTAAAGAGGCTGTATATTTGGTAACATATTAGTTTGAAAAAAAAAAAGGAAAAAAAAGAAGCCCCCCCTCCCCAATAATATTTTCAAAAGCCGTTGCCTGAGAACCAATTCTTTTGGGTTTTTTAGCCTAACAAAACGTTAAGGACCACACAATTCTTTCATACCATGTTTAAAAGTACTAGTTTTCCTGCAAACAATGCAGGTTTTAAATGACTTGAATCAACTTTACTAGAACCGAATTGACCCTGCTCTGGTCCCTCTTTAGCCATGTCTAGGCAACATTCATTTTCCAAATTCTTACTATCAACAATTGTAAGCCTGTATTGCCAAAGATTTGTTTCCAATGCACTAAGATTATTAACCATGGTTCATGGTAGAACACATTAACCTATGTTCAATAGTTTTGAATCAGTATGTCTTCTCTTTCATGGTTGCTTGGCAACATGATGTGTTGATCCAGAGTGGTCTCCCTTTGGTATAAGCAGCTTTGATTGGCTATTCACTTGATTCTGTCCCACCTCCACATCATTCCATCATCAGTGACAGCCAATAGGATGTTTCCATCTTTTGAGAGGGCTGTTTGACGTATGGCGACAGTACACTTCGCATGAGACAATTTCGTAAATCTGAAAAAGAAATGGTCTGTGTAGACAACTGATGCCGGAGTGAGAGATGTTACGACATTACAGTTATACCATAGCAGAATGTGTATAATCCAGTATGGGCAAGACAAACCAGGGGTTGATAGCATGAACAGCACAAAGGAAGGTTATACATTGTAACGGACTGGTAATATATAATGGAATGGCTTGGGGGTGTGTGTGAGGGTTATATATTTGAAAATTACTTAGTAAAGTAGAAACTGGTAATTTAATATACAGAGAGGAGGGTGTTTCGTTATGTGTTTTGTTGTATTCGATATGATGCATAACTTAAGGATCACCGGAGGCGTCTGCTTGAAGTTGGTTTACTCCGGAAGTCAGTACATGAAGTGACGTGATGTCCCATTGACATATTTGGGGACGTGATGCACAAGATGAATATTACATATCGTAACAGAGGGGTATCATGAAAAAATGTAACATGTACTTGAGGGAGCCAATAAAAAATAGGGTGTGGCTATAACTTTATCACCAAAAACTTTTGAGGTATTTAAATACATGTCTCCATCTCAATTAAAACAATATGTGTACCTTATAACCGGATGTGGTACAGATATGTACGACATGTTTGACCCCAGCCTGTTGGCTAAAATGCTAAGCACTATTCCAGCTATGTGATGGCAGCCAAAAATAATGAAGTCTGGTCCAGACAAACCATTGATTGATATTATGAGCAACAACTGTGTCAGGGTAGAATGACATGCTATCAACCAAGTCACGATCTTAACTCCCAATGCATCAAGTCACATCTTTCGACCAGCATAGCTTGGGATCCTTTTCTAACCTGCAATCTCCACATGGGAGAATAACATAGCCTTCCATCAGCACACAGATAGCTCACCTGCATAGCGTTGGGTCTTCAACATCCAGGTCCCACACAAAGATCTTTCCCACCTGGTTTCCCAGCGCCATAATCTACAAAACAAATACTCACTTTTCAACCATCTTTGCGCAGCACTGCACTACTAACAGATTAAGGAGCATGCTATTTCCCATCTCAAGCCTATCAGGATGCACTATGACCAATGTGTTCTGATAAGAAGAGGTTAGCACCAAGGATGCTTATCATTATCAAAAGATGTTGCTATGGCAGACATTTTGAATCCTATAGTCTACTATGTTGTAGCCAAGGCTATCAAAAACACTTGTTCAAGGCATGCTGGATTTACAATACCGTATTCGACGTAATAAGCGCCCAGGGCGCTCTCAAAATTAGAAATAGGGGGCTCTTATTAGAATATTATTTTGGTGAAAAAAACAGAGTTGAAAGATAAATTTCGTGGTTTATGCTGACAGCCTAAAGTGTTTATGTACGACAGATATATTTTTCCAGAATTTAATTGCCCATAATTAAGGGTGGATATAACACACGAATGCGTATTATACGCGAATAAATAAGTCTTGTGTACATTGATCAATCGGAAGGGGTGCTAATTGGGATTTTTCACTAGCCAATATATTAGCAAATGTCGCCGTGGGCGCTTATTAGAGCGGGGCGCTTATTAACTCAAATACGGTAACTTCAATCCCTCAGGGCATTTCAACTAAAATTGAAAAAGTCATTGGTATTTTTCTTGATTGACACACACTTGAATTTGGGGCAAAACGATACAGGAAGGTCTCAATACATAGGTCATGATACGATATGTATCGCTACCAATATTTTTGTCCAATCTCACAGAAAAACATCTTGACTATAAATATTTCAGAGCAGGTTCAAAGGGAAAGGCTAGCTGTAGACACATGTTTGTAGTGGCAATTTCTACTAGCGAACTTGAAACGCTCTTTACAACAAATTTTGCATTTTGAAAGACAAAAACGCTTAGGGGTCCTCAAATGACTGGTAAATAATTTATTTTAGCAAGTGTATCATCTTGTATCGATACATTACAAAATGTATCATGTATCATATTGTTATGTGAAAACGTATGATGTACCAGTGCACCAATGTATCGTTTCATGCCTAACTTGAATGTAAGAACTTCAATATTAAGCATCTCGCTCAGAAATGCTGAAAACAGCATCAAGTAAATGGTACCGGTATGTCCTCCCTCACCTTTTGAAAGTAGTCGAGACAGAAGCGCATGTACCAGATCTCACACTCCCGGTACTCGAACCTGTGTAGGATGGACACGGTGTTGTCGGAGGCCTTGATGTTGGTGTCAGTGTAGTCCAGACTCGCAGGCTTCCAGCAGATGATGCTGTTCTCACACGACTGAAAGGTTTGGGAATCAAGCGGGGGATACAATACCGGTACTTTGAACTGGTGAATGATGTTCGATGCTGCTGTCCATCTTCCCGAGTCAAGGGAGTTTAATGACTATAAAAGTCAAGTTTCCACCCTTGCCAAATGAGACTGGAATTATGGAGTTATATTTTGGTTGTACTAATGAGTCTATGCATAGCCCAATCAAATTTGCGTAACGAAATTGACATCTCTGGTTTGTAAACTGCTGTGCAGATTTCGGTCGATTGAAGGATTTGCCAACTCGGAGTCAACAGATATTTTCCAAATCTTTTCATGTTTTAAAGGTGCACTTCACGAAGTAAAACCCATTTTATCACAATATATGTTTTGATTATTGATCAGATCGTCTTGACTGGGCTCTGCCATTTTGTTTGAAGCAAATGCAAGAGATATGAGAGGTGGAATCTGATTGGTCAGGAGGGACATAGGAGGGTCATAACTCGTAACTGACACTGGTGGCGATTCAATTGAGCCCAGAAATTCCAGCCTTGTTCAACAAGGGTGGAAACTGGACTTTTACAGTCTGTTAACTCCCTTGCCTCAGGAAGATGGCTGCTGTCAACAATATTCCAGCTACATCGAGGCAGCCCGTGGTACATAATTGAGTTAGGGGCCTTCAACACTGATAGCATCGACACCATCTTGTATTCAACGATTCCAGAGTTGTAAATGGTGCCATTGTTAACATGACAAGAAGTATGTCAGTGTAAGTTTGACATACTGACACCAGGTGTTCATGACTGAACGAGCATTATTCCCGCTGTTTGTAAAAACTCACGTCTGGACTACAGACCCCAATGTCATTGCAAAAATATTTCTACATCGATTCATATCACACAAGTGAGAGTGAGTGAGGGAGTATGGTTTAATGCAACTTTGAGCAATATTCCAGCAATATCACTGTACAGGACACCAGAAATTGGCTTCATACATTCTACCCATGTGGGAACTGAACCCGGTCTTCATCACGAAGAACAAACACTTTAACCACTAGCCTAGCCCATTGCGCCAACAAGTGTCAGAAATCCACCATCCTATATATTAAATTAGTAAAATCTAAATATTGAAGAAGATGACCTTAGGTGTCATCAAGGTCACAGGACAGTGACGGAAGGTCAGTAAATGGACTTCAGAACAACAACTTCTCTTCACCCAGGACCTTCGCAGTTGCGCTGTCCTTCTAGTTGTCGTAAGGTAAGAAGTGAATGCATTGAGGAGTAATGCAGGATAATTAAAAAATAGTGTATTTCTGACACTTGTGATCTAGAAATAATCCAGCAATGACACAATGGCCTGTGGTCTGTACCAAGCAAACAAGCATCTGAAAACCTTGAGCAAGCTAGATACTCTCCGCCATTTTAGGCTGCAAATGTTTTATTGTTTGTTTCCTTGTTGTTTAACGCCACACTGAGCAATATTCCAGTTATATGACGGCGGTCTGTAAATAATTGAGTATGGACCAGACAATCCAGTGATTGACATCATCAGCATCGATCCACGCAATTAGGATACAATGACATGCATCAAACAAGTCAACGAGCCTGACCACCCGATCCCCTTATCGGTTAACTTACAGTAAGAATGGGTTGCTAAAGACCTATTCTACCCCGCATTTTCACGGGTCTGATCTTCACAGACTGCAATAAGCATAGATAACACTTTTAACAGGGGACCAATCCAAACCAAGGGAGTCTGTCACACAAACCTTTGAAAGAACAAAGTTTCCGAGCCACTTCACACAGTCCACATAGTTCCGGTGAATGTCCCTTGTAGAGAAGTCAGGGAAATGGTTGGAGACTGTTGGGAATGGTCTGCAAAACACAAGTCATATTTTACAGGTATTTACATGTTTACCTGGGACTTTCAAACTGTGAGTCATGGAGACTCTCACTCATGTTTCTTGATGGGCTCAGACATGAAAATGGCAGTCTGAAGGGGAGACAACTGTTGAATATAGAAAGAGTGAGTGAGTGAGTGAGTGAGTGAGTGAGTGAGTGAGTATGGCTTTACGCCACTTTTAGCAATATTCCAGCAATATCACGTCAGGGGACACCAGAAATGGGCTTCACACATTGTACCCATGTCGGGAATCGTGACGAGCAAGCGCTTTAACCACTAGGCTACCCGACCACCCAGAATATAGAAATAAGAAACAAATAGAAATAATGAACACATGAAGCAAGCCTGGAAGATATTTCCTTGTTTGAACATGTTGAAACAAAACTTGTTGGCTGAGAGGGGAAATCTGACATGGAGAGTCCGGGAATGTTCATGATGAGTAAAGATAAGAACACAGAACTGATGTATTACAGACAGACGCAATGGGAAAATCCAAATAGTCCAGATATTATTTCAGATGAGCACAATCACATTGAACTGAGATCTTTCACCGTTCGGATAACGGTCTTAGAGGGGTATGGAATTGGAGTATAAGACCTGATTTTAAAGAGATTGGCACAGGTGGTACAAAACAATGATAGTGGGAAAAAACAAGCAGACTTTCCTATTTTTCACTAGTCTCAGGATTTATAGAAAGGCACCCAGCAATATTCCAGCTATATGACAGCGGTCTGTAAATAATCAAGTCAGAACCAGACAGTCCAGTGATTGGCATCATCGATCTACGGAGTTTGGATACGATGGCATGCATCAACCAAGTCAGTGAGCCTGACCACCCGTTCCCATTACTGTCCTCTTAAAACAAGTATGGGTTGCTAAAGACCTAGTAACCTGGATCGTCACAGAGCTAATGGAAATGTGTCTGTATCTAACCCTGCTGAGCCCAAACAACAAAATGGCATATTGACTCACAAGTTATTTTTTCCTGGGTTGTAATTGTAGGATGCCAGGACTGCATCTCGGAACATCTCTGTGTCAATCTTCCACATCTTCAGGGAGTGGTCCATTCCACACGACACGATGCGAGACCCGTCTATGTTAAAGTCCTGGAGTGGATACAGGATACGCATTCTGTTAGAGACATTGTCACCTGAATACTGCAGTTAGATGTCAAGTACATTATACTACTCTATGTAACAGGGAGCATCAGGAATCTCTGCTTCATGTCTCCGCCTGTTTACAGGTCTAGATTTAGTCTCCAGCTGTCTAGTGGTCTGAAGTAGGTCTCCAGCTGTCCACAGGTCTAGATTTAGTCTCCAGCTGTCTAGTGGTCTAGATTTAGTCTCAAGCTGTCTAGTGGTCTAGAGTTAGTCTCAAGCTGTCTACTGGTCTAGGTTTAGTCCCCAGCTGCCTAGTGTTCTAAAGTAAGTCTCCAGTTGTAAACAGGTCTAGACTTAGTCTCCAGCTGTCTACAGTTCTAGAGTAAGTCTCCAGTTGTCTACTGGTCTAGGTTTAGTCCCCAACTGTCTAGTGGTGTAGAGTACGTCTAGAGCTGTCTACAGGTCTAGCTTTAGTCCCCAGCTGTGGAGTGGTCTAGAGTAAGTCTCTAGCTGTCTACAGGTCTAGCTTTAGTCCCCAGCTGTGGAGTGGTCTAGAGTAAGTCTCCAGCTGTCTACAGGTCTAGCTTTAGTCCCCAGCTGTGGAGTGGTCTAGAGTAAGTCTCCAGCTGTCTACAGGTCTAGCTTTAGTCCCCAGCTGTGGAGTGGTCTAGAGTAAGTCTCCAGCTGTCTACAGGTCTAGCTTTAGTCCCCAGCTGTGGAGTGGTCTAGAGTAAGTCTCCAGCTGTCTACTGGTCTAGCTTTAGTCTCCAGCTGTCTAGAGTAAGTCTCCAGCTGTCTACAGGTTTACATTTAGTCCCCAGCTGTCTAGTGGTGAAGAGTAAGTCTAGAGATGTCTACAAGTCTAGATTTAGTCGCTAGCTGTCAAGTGGTCTAGAGTAAGTCTAGAGCTGTCTACAGGTCTAGATTTAGTCCCCAGCTGTCGAGTTGTCTAGAGTAAGTCTAGAGCTGTCTACAGGTCTAGGTTTAGTCCCCAGCTGTCTAGTGGTATGACACATGAGGTACTGACCGCACTGAGCACTTCGTCTCGGTGTCCATCGACCCCGCCCAGGATCATGACACACAGGTCAGTCTTGATGTTCCAGATACGCAGCGTGTGATCTGACAAGGAGCAACGGAAACAGCTGTTAGTGAAACGTATGAAGAGGGAACATTACAAACAGCATATACATGCGATGGCAAGGTGCTCCTTATTCAACATCTCTTTGGGGATTCAGGGTCAAGCTAGGCCTCATGCTCGCTCGTTGCTCATGCTTTCAATCACTGGTTTGGCTGGTCAAGACTTGATTATTTCTAGGCTGCTTTAAGACAACCGATATATTACTGACTGTCACTTTAAGTTGTACACGCTCATTATTTACAAATTTCATGGATGTGATCACCTTTCATAATGTTGTCATAAGCAACACACAACTAAACTGTGTGAAGATTAAATAAAATTAAACACTATGCACAAGGATTTTTTGTCATAATGCTGAAGATAGTTAAAGCAATGTTTACTTTCAACTTTTATACAGGTAATCAACACTAAAGTACTGTAAGTATTACAATCAGTATTCATTGTTCTACCTTTACTGACAGACAGCAGCAGGTTGGGATCCCGAGGATGAAATTTCAATTCATTCACTGCATTTCCGTGGCCTATAAAGTGCTGAAACAGAGTTATGGGGTAGCTAGAATACTAAATTGCCCTCCAGTGTCATCTTCCCGAGGCAAGAGAGTTAACTGACTTTAAAAGCCCAGTTTCCACCCTTGCCGAACTAGGCTGGCATTGCTGGGCTCGATCGTAGCTCCACCAGTGGCTATTACCAGTTATGTCCCTTCTAAGCCTCTCCTATGGACCAATCACATTCCATCATGCATCGCATCCATATTGTGATAAAACGGGTCTTACATCCCGAAGTGCATCAAATCACCTGAACACATTGATTAAAAACATGAAAAGATTTGGAAAATATCTGCTGACAAAGAGTTGGCGGTGCACATGCTTTGCAAATCCTGCAATCGACCGAAATCTGCACGACAGTTTACGAACCGGATTTAGATTTCGGTGCGCAACCTTGATTGGACTATGCATAGACTCGTTAGTCCAGCCTAGTTCAGCAATTGTGGAAACTGGACTTTTATAGTCAGTTAACTCTCTTGCCTCGGGAAGATGTCCAGTGTACAAGCAGGACAAGCCATGGGACTTCCTAGAACTAAATCAAACTCTCAGGCCTCATACTAAGGGAAATACCCAATATATCAACCGCTACCCCCAGAAAAAAGCAATCTGACGAACCACAATTTCAATCCTGCCTTGTTATCGTGGAATAATAATGGCAATAGGAAAACCATATCAAACTTGAAAGGAAATAAGTGCAAATCTCACAGACAGAACAACCAGTCAGATTCTGTGTGACAAAATTTCCCAATTATCTCCCCTTGCCTACCTTGATACACTGCATGGCAAGAGGGCTGATGATCCGTACGATCCCTCGCAGACCGGCCGCCGCCAACAGGGGCTGCCCCACCTCATCATAGGACCAGGCACAGCAATAGAAGTTTTCATCGTTCTCACAGTCAAGGAAAACTTTATACTGACTGCATCGAGACTGAACTTACATGACAGTGAAATTATCTGCCCACTCACCCAAAGCAATGCGCTCATGTTATAGGTATCATTAGGCGTGTCTCACTTCACTAATTACTCCTAAGCCAAAAGTCAGTCAAAATTGTTTTGGTCTAGAATGGTCAGCTAAAATAGTATACATGTTATCACTCAAATCTATGGGAACTGATGTAAAGAGCCAAGTTCGGGCAAGACCTTTTTTACCAGTCTTTTTCCATTATTTAGGTTAGTGCTGAGGAAAATAAGCAGTATACAATGCAAGGTGATTCTCTTTGACACTTGTTTCTGAATAAAGTTTTTCAGGGTTAGAAATTCTTACTTTCCCAGTTTTAGTTAACTAGTTTTTGTTTGATAGATCTCCAGCGACCTTGACCTATGGGAAGGATACTGCAGGATCTATGTACGCCTGAAGGACCTTCACCTTGCCGTTATCCAGACATTCATATATGGTGACCTGCAACATGCAACAATAATATACAGCATACAACATGGCAGGGTAGTGTTTCAATGCCAGGGGTCACGGATCAATGAAAAATCAGACCCTCGATTTCTGTGCAATATGGGCCCTATATTCCAGCGACAAGGCCCATCAGGTTCAAGAATAAGCTAAAGAGAACTACTTCAGTGACACTTAGTGATCGAGTCCATACAACAATACAACTTCATCATCAACATTGCTGCTGAGGATATTTGATGGTGTGTTAGCGACCGGACATTCATTAAAAGGGTGGGTTGGTCAGAGGGCATCAGGGGAGGGTCGTGCAAAATTATGAAGGGTCTCTATGGGAGGGTCATATACAATACACTGTATAATAATACACTTATTTTGGAGACATATTTCATGACAATATGGACAGTTTATGATATGTGTGTGTGTGTGTGTGTGTGGGTGTGTGTGTGTGTCTGTGTCTGCATCTTATTGTACTAGTGTGGAGGTATGCTGGTTTTATAGTGCTAGCCCACTGAGATACCATGCTGCAGTTTAACATGGATACCCCTCTCAGACACAGTACTCAGAATACACACCAGTCTGAAGTTCATGCAGACATGGTACAGACATGGTACAGACATGGTACAGGCATGAGACAAACATGAGACAGGTATGATATGGTGGGTAGGCCACATGGTATGCATTGCCAGGAAAGTGTTGGCAATGCAATGTGAATCCAAATACAAAACTAAAAAACAGTGTTTGGGTGATTCCACACAGGCATTACCATCACTGAGCTCCAGGCTACCCCACTGCCCCTAACCTGGATACTTCTTACCCTATTACAACCAGTTGTGGCAAACACCAGGCTTCCCCACTGCCCCTAACCTGGATACTACTTACCCTATTACAGCCAGTTGTAGCAGACGCCAGGCTACCCCACTGCCCCTAACCTGGATACTACTTACCCTATTACAGCCAGTCGTGGCAAACACTGCCCCTAACCTGGATACTACTTACCCTATTAGAACCAGTTGTGGCAAACACCAGGCTACCCGACTGCCCCTAACCTGGATACTACTTACCCTATTACAACCAGTTGTGGCAAACACCAGGCTACCCCACTGCCCCTAACCTGGATACTACTTACCCTATTACAACCAGTTGTGGCAAACACCAGGCTACTCCACTGCCCCTAACCTGGATACTACTTACCCTATTACAGCCAGTTGTGGCAAACACCAGGCTACCCCACTGCCCCTAACCTGGATACTACTTACCCTATTACAACCAGTTGTGGCAAACACCAGGCTACCCCACTGCCCCTAACCTGGATACTACTTACCCTATTACAACCAGCTGTGGCAAACACCAGGCTACCCCACTGCCCCTAACCTGGATACTACTTACCCTATTACAGCCAGTTGTGGCAAACACCAGGCTACCCCACTGCCCCTAACCTGGATACTACTTACCCTATTACAACCAGTTGTGGCAAACACCAGGCTACCCCACTGCCCCATACCTGGATACTACTTACCCTATTACAACCAGTTGTGGCAAACACCAGGCTACCCCACTGCCCCTAACCTGGATACTACTTACCCTATTACAACCAGCTGTGGCAAACACCAGAGGCGTGTTCAGGAGGGCGAGCGCCCGCGCGAGAGTACAGTGAGGCAATATCACGCCTTTCTGAACGGAAGGCGCGTACTCGCTCTCGCGGCACAGCATCCAAAATGGCGTCACCGGGAATCAAAACAGCCCTGTCCACAAGTGTCATAGATTCACACATTTAATTTCATCATAAGTTTGATGTGTTCATACTTTGATGTTCATGATAACAAAGTGTTTATTTTTATTATTAGTTACATGTCCCTGTGCTGGACCAGACAATCCAGCAATCGACATGAGCATCGGTCTGTGCAATGGGGATACGATGATATGCATCACCCAAGTCAGCGAGTCTTATTACTCGATCCTAACATATGGGTTGCGGAAGACCTATTGTCTTCCCTGATCATCACGGGTCAATATATTGAAAATGCAAAAATAACTTTTTGATGGTAGATCTAGTCTTAAAGATTATTCTATTGACATCAGTTCCATTCTCGCCAAAGGCAAACATTTGTTCAATGTGCGACGCCATCTTAGATTACGAGGCAAACTACCTCTCGGGCTTGATCGCGAGTACACGCATGCGCTCGCGCGGTTAGCTGTGTTCAACAGCGCGTTCTCGCGTAATATCGCGAGCGCCCGCCCTCCTGAACACGCCTCAGGCTTCCCCACTGCCCCTAACCTGGATACTACTTACCCTATTGCAGCCAGTCGTGGCAAACATGACAGGCTCTCCATCGCGGACATTCATGTTCACCTGAATACCAAATATGGGCTGTCCATGGTCTTCCTGGAGAGGAAGAATTGTTTATATATTTACAATATATAGAGTTATTAATGAAAACAGTAACAAATTTATTTTATCATCTCAAATGTTCTTCATATGAAAATTACTGAAGGGAGAAACTAAATACTTCATTCGTAATGTAATGGATCTTCCAAATGGAGCAATAACATTATTCAAAATAATTGTTGAAAATAAATAAAACATTTCAGGACCTTTATTTGGCAAAATTGACTTTTTACTAATTGCATCAGTTGCTGGACCACTATCCTGGACCATTTATGAACTAGCCTACTCAAGAATTCCTTCACTTTGGTAAGATTCAACAACAGAATGCATTCAGTAATGCATCATATCGCCAGACAGCGTTCTCAGTGAAGGGGGTCCTATAGTATTTGAATCTAGGGACCCCATAACTTTAACTTTTAGCATTAGGGCAATTACAAGAAGCCCTTGACTTATATATTAAGGAAGAACACTGCTGAATAAATATCCCATGTTAAGGATGAATAAGTCATCACACCCTAAGAGACACTACTGACCTTAAGGAAGTTTGTACACTTGTACTGTAGCTTACACTTCTTCCATCCCTTCTTCATCCTCCCGATACTCCCCATCCTCCGTGACACCAGCGTGGGC
The DNA here is from genome assembly GCF_022045235.1 of Haliotis cracherodii. Taxonomy (NCBI): domain Eukaryota; kingdom Metazoa; phylum Mollusca; class Gastropoda; order Lepetellida; family Haliotidae; genus Haliotis; species Haliotis cracherodii. Next base: position 71,203,025 of record NW_027266286.1, read on the forward strand.
GTGTCACTCCGCGACGACTCCTCTTCCTTGGTGCTTGTTGTGCTTGATATCTCATCCTGTTTTAACACAGACAGAAAAGAATAGTTTCAGGCATACCATTCTGCACTCCTAAAGATGTTTATGTGTTCCCATAGGAAGGCAGGTGTGGCAACAAGACACTTTATTATCCTACACCTATGATTAATGTCTAGGCTCTATTGGGTACAATGACACACAATAAGCTAGGTCACAGATGTTTTTCCAACCCATAAACGTAGTTAGCACTTGACGTAAGATCATTAATTATGTCGCATGCTGGAAGAACGAGCTGGACTAACACATTTTTTATGAAATCTTTTATTACACACGAATTTCTCTCCCCTAACTGAGCTCGCTTTCTAATACTATAGGCCGATTCTTGATTGGTTTCGGATTCATAAAATACATATACGTACATTCCACAGTCGCTAGGAACCAGGAATTCAGGGGCGTTTTTAAAGAGCTTTACAGACACGTCAGCAGATACAGACACGTCAGCAGATAGATTAAACTGTTATACTTTGTTTTCATTTTTCAGACAGTCAGGCTTACAGGTCAGCTAGTACCGATTATGGCATAGAGCCGAAAATAAACACAGCCTAGTGTGATCCTGATGTTTTGATTTCTATACTAGGCTACTTGTACTGTAATTTATATTGTCAATGATATATAAATATTAACAGTCAATAACTGCGCATCAAAATTCATCTCGGGCATTAGGAACTAGATCTTCATTAACACCTGGCAAAATAAGGCTATCTTAAAGTTAAGGAATCAATTTGCACCAAAATGAAATTCACACATGGCTTGTAAATGGCTCAAAATTTCGCGGGAGATTGAACGTGACAAGATCTATGCAGTCTAGAAACAAATAGATTTAAAATTCAATAAACGAAACTCATTTTGAATTATGTCATAATCAATAATCTATTACCATTTCATCGCCAGATCCATCATTCTGCACTTGAGTGAATACACGTTGTTTTTTGGACAAAGGCGGTACACTTTCTTCGCTGTCCGACATTTTGAAACTGAGATCACGTGATTGTCACATGACTTGGCATAGATGGGACTTCCCATTTATAAATATGTTGATCAGCTGTTTGTAACAGCTGTTTTTATACTGGTGGGATGAACTGCTGATTATTCGGGGTTGAACATGGGCCCCGTAACCACTATATTCGTGTAATTGTGTTTCAAGTTATTAAAGTGTAATTATCCTGGTTAATTAAGTTTCAGTTCAATTTGTTTTGTTCAATACGCACTGATGCAATGCTAGTATCTAATAATTCATAAACGAAGTCTGTGGCTAAAAGATGTGTTAATGCTAGTGAATGTACTGCCAAAATCTGATTAGAAGTAACAAATGAAGTATAAAAATGGGGTAAGGAAATATAGATGTCTTTGTGGACAGAAACTAATAAACAGACCGGTTGATAAACATTGAATAATGTACAGAGATGGTCCAGCCCGGAAAGCTGTACATAGTCCTAATCAATTCTATAGTTATAAATATTCAGTAACCTTCCAACAAGTTATTTGACATGGCGAAAATGGTACCCTAGGCAAACGTGTCCACTAGCCTGTTCAAAGTCTAGTCGGAAACAAGGCCTTTTACAGTATTAAAGAAGTTGTTATCCATGAAAAAATTGTGTCTATCAAGACATTGATAAATAGGCTAGTGGACACTCTTGCCTCAGGAACATGTGTCTTAGCTTGACTTTCCGAAAACGGCAGCTACACTTGACGGCGAAAACGGTACAGGTCTTGACTTCGCGAGGTGAAAACGGTACCTTGGCTTGACTTTGCATAATCGATATGACAAATTAACTTTAGAAATATGAAAGAATGTGGTGTTCTTTAACTTCTTTTGAGTAGTATATATAGACAACTTATGTTAAACAATGAACGGATAAGGGGATACGGTAACCACAGCAATACGATCTGGTTAGTCTGTCATACAGACCCTGAAACAAATATATCCAATACAGCCCACGCAAGTCTATAATGTTTGACAAGCCTAGATTACTTCAGTATCTGAAAACGAAGAAAGTCTCCGCGCTCCTTTTTATTATATTTTATAACTTTAATTTAACAACTGTTTATTTCTATAAAATATGTTCAATTCAGAGACTAGATGTTAGTCTACCCACTGACGGGTCCATTTTCAGTCACCGACACCATGCATGTCAACTGCGCCCTCGGGGATGGTGAGACCCTGGACCCCACCTCTGGATCCGTCTATGATAATTGGCCATCCCCGCGGTAGGGGCAATATGATACAATGGTCACTGGCATTATAGTTCCATTCATCAGCAAACGCAAGTGTGAAAATGCGGAGATTGTGTTTTACGCCGATCAGAACGTGTCAGTCCGAAGTGTGATATCTAAATTTTAAACGTTAACCAGTTTGATAATACGCATATGTCGGAAAGCGCACGTTAAATTCCCAATTAAAGTAAGTAAGTTACCACTTCGGTGAAACCCACGAGCACAGGTATGTTGCTGACAAACCTAGAAACATAATCGGGGCCAACCGGGATTCGAACCCACAATCATAGGTTTCTGGCTTGTCAAAGGGACGCAAATCTGCACAGCGAAATGCGGCGCCTTCGACGACTGGGCCACCCATGACCCCGCCTCGACTAGTTCTGGATATGCTTATGTCAAAGATTTTCTTTCTTTTTAAAAATGTCTCTATTGTTTTATTTTACATTTTCAAATGTTCCGATAATCAGCCTTCATTAATACGTTTATGGCACAATGTATGTATATATATATATTGTATAGACTCTTGAAAATCACATGCGTGAAACCGGTTGAGTAAATTATACAGCTCATCTTTGGACTTTTGTATTTTATATATATATATTCCTTTCAATCATTGCCTCTGCTCTTTCAATACATACAATACGAATTTATATGAAATGAATAGATAACCTCACGTGATACGTGGATTATGAATTAAGATATTTAGATATACAGTATTCACGTGAATCAACAAATGTATGTATCAATGTGTCACGGATTTTGTTCAAACTTGCAACTTTATATATCGATTGGTATTTATTATGATATTCAAATTATTTTCATCAATAAATGATTCGTGCATCAGATATATATTATGTAAGTATAGCGAATGTGTACAACATTTGTTTGTTTACAAATCCACTTTTGACATGTAGGCGGTGCCCCCACAAACTTCCATCCAATCAAATGGGTACAGCTGGCGAGAGCCCGACATATCTGATACACGTCACTCGACGTCAACTCACAAAACAAAACAATAACCTATAAATTAGAACAATAAGCCATATGTGTTACATATGTATATCGATACTTTTTATTTCGCGTTATTTTTCTGATGCAAGACAATATTATCTACCAATCAGAGTCAACACTTTCCTTTCTCGCTGGAGGAACTTCCGGAATAGTCACGCAGCGGAAGCCGGTTTTAGGGATTTGCTTGGAGAGCGGACTATGTAACTTGCATCAGTTCCTTAACATAGAAAAATGTTAAGGACAGTGCTACTGCAGTTGATACACTGCGTGTTGGGACTCGGTGTATTCTTGCGGCAGATCATTTTCCAATTTCCACTTGCGTACAGCGTGTTGGGAAAGAAAACTGCTATCACGAAAATAAGATCTGATGCCAAAAGTTTGAAGAAATTGCCTCTCCACGTGGGAGTAGTGGTCGTGGAAAATGAATATTCTTACTCCGATCTTGCCAACGTCATTGTTTGGTCGGTGGCATTTGGTATCTCCTATATAAGTGTATATGATATAAATGGTAAGTCTGACCTGATTTCTTTCTGATCATGCGTTGTTCTTATCCTAAGATTTCGCGTGTATCGATATGTGTTATATTATCTTCTTGTAAACAGTGATAAACAGACGTCAGTGACAGTAAGTGATAAGCGATGTGTTACAACCACCCGGATTGTTTATTTTGACACTAGTGACCCCTGTCCATTTAAACGAATAAACACATCTTTGTAAGACTCCGTCTGTGTCCACCCTAAAAATAATAATTAATTTTAAGGGTCCTTGTGGTCAATATAAGGGTGCTGTAAAGTAAAGAAATGGTGTTGTGTACTGTACATTTTGATAATTTCATCAGAACCTGGAATGAATCAAAGATCATGTGGACATTGGCCATGATTGATGGATGAAATGACAGACACCCATAACTGCTGTTTATGCTCTGTAGGTATAATGAATATTATTGTGCGTCCCTAGAGAGCAGTGTATTCTTTTTGTGCCTCCATTCTCTACATTTGTGCATACTGGACACATGTTTGTGAGTCATATAAAACCCTGTATCAATCATTTTATTTCCAATACATATAGGCCACAGGCTACATTGCTACCATATTCTGCTGTGTAGGCATACTGGTTACTGGTCCTACATGCCACCACCATCTATGGCAGACTATAAACATGTCACTTTGACCTCAGATTTGATTCCCAAGCAGTGATTATGCTAGGTACAAATGCTATAGGACATTTTCAGTATTTTAGCACTGAATGATAGGACATTCTTCTCTCATGAACAAATTTAAAAACAAAAATCTTCAGGACATTATAATATGAGTGACAATGAGCAATGGTCTGTGTCCTTGAAAATGAACTGATCTGGAACCCTTTCCAAGACATATGCATGGATTGTATTGCCCTACAATCTATCTCATGTGGTAGACAATTCAGTATTTTGTTCAAACTTGCTTTCGAACTTGATTTACATCTCCCACACAGTATAAGTATTAGATATGTCCAACAGACAATGATTTTGCTAGAGACAGTCAATGTCCTGGAAAGTTAAGTAATGACAAGCAGACCCCTCTTACATGGAAGAACTTACAAGCATACATGTGCAAGGCAGGAATGGAAATTAGCACTAGCCTGGACCAGTTTTGTTAATGTTAAAGGTTTCCTAAAGGCTGGTAGAATATCAAACATTTTTTGTGTAGGAGGTGGGGTTTGGTATTACTATCTTGGTTAATTTCCATCCTTGCAACATGTGCATGATTTTACTATTTTCAATGAGTTCAAACACTTTCATATTTGTGTTATGTACAGCAGAATATACACTGATATAGTGATTAAAGTCACAAGCAAATATATGTCCACATAATTGTTTCCTACATTGTCTAGTCTCCATGTATCCTTTTCATGTTAAAATGTGATTCTAAAGCCACATTTCACAATCCTGTCACATGTCAGCAGTGTTAGGGGAGATAACTCTTTGTTATTAGGGTATTGTGAAGTTTCCCTATGGCTCTCAAAGCCACTAAAAGGATAAATTACTTCATTTTGACTTCCAAATTTGCAAGCATTGTACACACTATAACAAGCTATAATGTTGTGTACATTGAAATGCATCCTGGATCTTGTAGGTCAGTAGACTGATGTTCTTAATATTCTCACTTCAACTGATGTGACTGTGCGTATTCCAATAAAGATTTATATGTTGTTCTTCTTTCAGGTGAAATAAAAAGAAATAGTTTTTTACTCCAGTCTGAAATACAGAAGAGCAAAGAGCACATCCTAGCTTCAGATCAGAATAAATTTGATATTGATTTCCATTCCAAGAGCAGCTCGGAGAAAAAGGATGGAGGTGAGATTTACATGTTATGACCAAAAGTATTATATTACAAATTACATTGACTGCTGCCACCTTAGTTTCTCCACAGATTGAAACTGAGACTATCATGACCACTCTTTGTCAAAACTATTAGGGGTTCATCGATACTGAGGCCATGCTGTGAGTCGGTACATACGTATCTCGGTACTGGTCACAATATCATAGGGTTAATCTTTCATTAGGTTAAAAATATGTTTTTTGTATCATGAATTATGATACCAGTTCATGTGCATCAGGAATTGTATCAAAGTCCACATATTGTCGTGCATCAGAGTTTTGGTGTTTTATTTTACCCTTAACAGTCAGGGTGGCAACTTGAAAATGTGGATTTCACTGAACTATGAGCGCCTCACTAAATCCTGGCTACTGGTTTTGTTTTCCATAATGAAATAAATACAATTGCCATGAATATGTACATAAATATTTTAAGATTTTCACTTGGTGAACAGGGTGAGTTTGCACTTTTTATCCCCCCAGCATGTAATGACTGTGCCAGTACCCCCTGATAATGATTGCTAGTTCATCAAAGTGGTCAAGACTGCAATACTGCAGGCTCTCCTCACCAAGCTGACATGATGTCATACAAGTATAACTGAAATACTATTAAAGGCTACCATGGTAACACAAACTCATTCACACGCTTGACAGTCAAGGCTATAAACATACCCCCTCCAGATAATGTGTTTTAACTCAACATGATAAATATGTTAGAAGCAGTTTCACTGGCAAAGCCATGAAAACATGAATAGTACATTGTCCCAACATCCTAATGTTTAAATCGATGATATGATGGGAGCTAAATGATCCTTCATGCAGTAGTTGGTTGCACTATGGTGTTATCATGTGTCTATGTCCTGCATGCTAAAAACCTGTGTCTCATTGGCACAACAGGCATAGAAATTAGCACTAGCCTGCTAGCCAGGACCTGTTTTGTCAATGTTAAATTTATCTTATTTCAAACATTTTTGGGGGGCAGGGGTGACTCAGTCATCTAAGGCGCCGCTATTCGCTGTGCAGAGTTGCGTCCCTTGAGCACGCCAGAAACCTATGATTGTGGGTTCGAATCCCGGTTTGAGCCGATTATGTTTCTAGGTTTGTCAGCACCATACCCATGCTCGTGGGTTTCACCAAAGTGGTAAACGTCTGAGACCTGCATCACTTCGGGCTTTCCTCCCACATTAAGCTCACACGCTGCAATATAACTGGAATACTGTTAAAAACGGCGTTAAACCCAACTTACTCACTCAACTATTTTTGGGGTATTGCTATTAGTTACGACTATTCATGCTAGCAGACTTTCTTGGTTAATTTCTTTCCCTGTATGATGAGTAGGGGTGACTATTGGGGCTATTTTCACTATCGGAATGGCATCGCAATAGGTGTTAACCATGGCAAGTTATAGTGATAGTATTAAACTAACTTTAAGGCTTGACAATTAAATTAATCAGTGTAATAGAAATGAATAAAGTATTGGCGTCAATTTCAAAGTCGGACATTTTCCTCCCTGTCATAACTTAAACCAAAGGGAAGTAACTTACACTGAAGTTATCGCAATCCTTGCTAATCAACACAAGGTAGGTTTAAAATTCAACCATGACAGCTGAGTTTTGTGACTCATAATTTATGTTTTATTTATTATTAATTGCAACTATTGAAATTTGATTGTTATGCATGCTATCGACAATACCATCAGCGTTTTTAATATTGTATCGATATGGTACAATCGTAGTGGAAACATATCACAACACTGGCAGTTTGATATAACATGACACTCCTAATATTGAGTGATGGACACTGTTTATGATGTTTTCGGTTATCCTGTTGACAGCTGTTGCGATGTTGGGTTTATCTTGTTGCTATAGTTGATGTATTCATCAATAGCAAAATGTAATTATAATCTCATCCATCTATGCCACATGCACATTTCACATAGCATAGCTATCTGGCACATCATTGTTGAACACAAGATATCATGATCTTTATTTTGCTAGTTGCGTCCCTTGGGCATGCCAGAAATCTATAGCTGTGGGTTTGAATCCCGGTTCGCCCCCGTTATGTTTCTAAGTTTGTCAGTACTATGCCCGTGCTTTTGGGTTTCACCGAAGTTGTAAACATCTGAGACCTGCATCACTTCGGGCTTTCCTCCCTCATGAAGCTGACACGCCGTGATATAACTGTAATACTGTTAAAAGCGGCGCTAAACCCAACTCACTCACTCACTTTGTGTAGCAGTTGTGGAAAGCGATGGTAAGCAGTGGGAATGCCTACCAAAACAATGTGCTTGTGGTGCAGCTGACACAGGGTTTGACCCAGCCTCTTATAACTGGGGGTCATATGACTCCCTAGCTCTTATACAGGGAGTCCGATGTCTTCTGAAGGGGGCCATTTTAACAAAATACCAGTTGACGTTAGATGTTAGATTTCGTTATGAATTGTAGTTTTGTTTCAAAACATCTTGTTTCTCAAAACAGGCTGTTTACATTATCAAGCAACTCTCTATACAGTTGCTAATCTAATTAAAATGTACCATGGGTAATTTGTAATGTCCAATATGTTATTGATTGCAGATTGATATAGACTTATATAAGTTATAAGGGAACTGCTATATGATATGATAAATCTTTACATGATATGGCGTAACCTATTCTTGACAGTGACAGTCTGTTCGCTTCAAATATATGTCTGAAAATATATGTAACTTGTTGTGTATATGGCTTTTACAAGCAAGTTTTTACATCAGGTAGTCAGGGTTGGTGACTTGGATATTTTGGTCATTGTGCCCACTCATTTGCCTGCAACCCACTGTGCAGAGTTGCCTCCCTTGGGTATGCCAGAAACCTATGAGTATGGGTTCGAATCCTGGTTCGCCCTGATTATGTTCCTAAATTATTTTTATTGTTATATGGTTGAGACTGCAGCATACTCCCCTATTGTTAGCTAATATTCCCCTGTATGCTGAATAACGTAAGATTTTATAAAACAACTGACAATCAGACACCCAATTTTTGTAGCAGGTGGTTAGATGTGAATGTCTTCTCTCTGTTCTCACAGCTGCACAATCGCTTTGTGTGTGACCAGGTGACGTTACTGCTTGGAAGATGATCAATGGCCAACTCTCACCCTGCTAGTTTGTGTAATCAGATTAATGGAATCAATAACAGAACATGTTCATTGTACACTGTCCCAGCTGTTGCTGTCTTTTTCAGGCTGTTCCAATATCAAGCAGATACGGGTGCGGCTTCTCTCCCTCGGCGATGGTCGCCAGAACCTGGTGGAGATGACGCAGTCCCTGAGTAAACTGGTGTCAGGGCACCAGTACCGCTTGGAAGACATCACGCCGTGTACTGTGGATGCCTTGCTACAAGGTAGGGGACATTATTCTTGGTATTCTTGGAACATTGTCAGTGTTCCCGTTTACTGGTAATTACCAGTAATATTAAGCTTGGACCGGTAATACATGTGACTCAAAAACCCTGTGGACTGGCAAATCAAGTACCTTATAAATCTTTGTTCCTGAGCAATGAAATCAGCTTGTCTGTTACCATCAGGGTTTCCCCTTGTCTATTTTTAGTGCAAGGAAATAAAATTTTGCCTTTGCGACACATTTGTGATGTAGTCTCAAAATATTTTTAAAAAATAAGAGAAAATTGGGACTGCAATGGGTGTCAGTGATGTGCAGATCTAACTAAGTTACTTCAGATATGACATCATTCCATTGAACATGATGTTAAAAGAATTGAAACCAGGTAATTTTGATATAAGGAATATTTTGTATTTGTTGAAAGTTTGGACTGACAAAAATTAGGGTGGACTGGTAATTTCTAGAGTTAGTTTCAAAACACTGATTGTTATATATTTTCCCAGGAGGCATGCATGGCATGATGGGATATGTGCTGTTACAATCTTGCTGAATCAGCTTTAATAAGCCCATCATGATTATTCGCATAACTGGTTATGGTTTCATTTAACTTCCTAACCAGTTAAAATTGTGAGTGCTGGTATTTGTTATCTTGTACAGTGTATGTTTCATATTATTAATAATCTTTTGCAGTTTGACACTTTCAGTATTGATATTGTGTCAATCTGATGTATTCGATTTTCAAGAGATATAAAAAGACACAGAATCTGTCGTTTACAGTTTCAGTTAGCAGCTTACATATAATGGCTCACGAAAAACAGGTTTAAGATTTTTCAATCCGTGCTGTGTCTAGTTTATTTTACTTTTTGTTCCATGTATTTCTCAACAATGTTTTGAAAAGAACTACAGTAGAATACATTGTCAATATTTCAGGGGGGTGTATGTACTATTTGGCATTTGTCCATTTGTCAGTGCATTGGGTTGCCATGCAGTGTTGCTGTTTGTTTTATCCAACAATTCAAGCCTCACCTCTGCTTCCTGTCTGTCTGCCAGAGTATGCTATGTATTGCAATCCCTATCATAAATGTAGTAGCAGAGAACATTCCTTACAAAATCTGACAAAATTCTTTCTGACTTATTGCAATTTCTATCTGCCATGTGTGAAATACAGATATTTTAGGCATTGAGATCGGCAGAGGAATATCCCTTTATTTCAACTACAAAAGTGTTCATTAGTTTATAGAACTATCCATGAAGACGAATTTGTGTTGCATTGTCATTGCTAACCCTGTTGCATTGTTGCCATGGTTAAGCAGTGGTTGTGTTCACAAGCGGTTCATGCCGTGATAGTGGCTGATCCACTTCCATAGACTCAGTGTCTTTATTGAAGGGTCACCTAGGTATGTAGGGTGTCGAACAGGAACATTTGCCAACACGCATCACTTGGTCTGAGTATGTTGACAGTGTGAAGAACATGTGACAATGTGACCTTGATTTGATGCTTTTATGAAAGTGGAAAAATGGACATGTTTTAAATACATAGAAATGTGCAAGATTAAATGTGGTGGGAAAAGCTAGCCAAATGACACACGCCTCATCTTCCCAAGGCAAGGGAATTAATTGAATGTAAAAGTCTGGTTTCCACCCTTGCTGAACTAGGCTGGAATTTCTGGTCTTGATTGTAGCACCACCAATGGCTATTATGAGTTATGTCCCTTCTGTGTCCCTCCTATTGACCAACCAGATTGCACCTCTCATAGCAGTTTCATTTGCTTCACTTAAAATGGTGTCTCGCAGTGAAGATGATCTGATTTATAATCAAGATCTATATTGTAATAAAACGGGTTTCGAAATGTGCATCAGATCACATGTGCATCTTTATTGCAAACATGAAAAGATTTGGAAAACATTTGTTGACACAAAGTTGCTGGTACACCTGCTTTGCAAATCCTGCTATTGACCGAAATCTGTACGGCAGTACGACCCAGATGTTGATTTCATTGTGAGATTTTGATTGGACTATGTATAGCTTTGTTAGTCCAGCCAAAATACAACCCTTTAATTCCAGCCTGGACCTTTATAGTCAGTTAACTCCCTTGGCTTGGGAAGATCATCTTCCCGAGGCAAGAGAGTTAACTGACTTTTGAAGTCCAGTTTCCACCCTTGCCAAACTAGGCTGAAATTCCTGGGCTCGATCCTAGTGCCACCAGTGGTTATTACGAGTTATGAACCTTCTAAACCTCTCATATGGACCAATCACATTCCACCTCAAACAAAATGGCAGCACACAGCCAAGACGATCTGATCGATAATCAAGATCTATATTGTGATAAAACGAGTCTTACATCGCGGAGTACATCAAATCATGTGAGCACCTTGATTAAAATCATGAAAAGGTTTGGAACATATCTGTTGACGAGTTGGAGGTGCACATGCTTTGCAAATCCTGCAATCGACCGAATTCAGTACGACAGTTTACGAAACAGATTTTGATTTCGTTGCAAGATTTTGATTGGACTATGCATAGACTCGTTAGCCCTGCCAAAATGTAACTCCATAATACCAGCCTAGTTCGGCATGGGTGGAAACTGAACTTTTATAGTCAGTTAACTCTCTTGCTTTGGGAAGATGTGGGAAGATGCACACGCTTGAATGCAACCAGTGGTTTTGCCCATTCATGTGCAGTGAATGACAAGTAACAGTCAATGTGGGTATAAAATGGTTCATTCCAGATGCAGCTGGACTGCAGTTGAAAATGCGGTGTTTTGAATACTTTTATCTCATATTGTCTGCATGACCCCTCAATAATGATGCTGAGTATATATGTATGTCTGCTGCAGATATTGATGAAGACAGAACAGTGAGAGAACTAACTGTTTTAGTCCACCAGTCCTTATAATGATAACTCAAAAAGGGCAAATTTCTACTATTCCTTATGATACCTTAACAATTGGGCAGTTTGGCAAGGACTATAGGACTACTGCCAATTTCTATCTCTGCAGAATAAACACCCTTAACTCAACTGGTTGATACCGTCAACATGGCAGAGATTTGTCCAAACTAAACCTGCTAAGTGCAGGCATATTGACAAAATTGGGATTTTTTTTCTCATTTCTTAAATTCAGACATTGTAACATTGATCATGTTGATTGAATTTTAACATTGCATTCAATGCAATAATGGCAAAGTATTAACATCTCTTCTTCTATATCATAGTATATACTGGTCCTGTTATCAGTGAAATACAAGTCACCTTACCATGTTTAAAAAACCATGACATTAGTTAGAACTACAACAGCATGAATGGAGAAATGTTTAATTCAGTGTGTGGATGTTAACTTAATTTTGCTGCAGACTTGGGGCTGAATATCGGCCTCGAAGCAGGTCTGGGTAAATTCCTGCATGGTCAGCAGATATTAAGAATGAATATGTACATGATGTATTTTAACAGATGCTCATGTTTGTTTCAGATGCCCACAAGTTCCCTGACCCAGACATGGTGATACGATTTGGGCCAGTAGATTCACTCTTGGGATATTTACCATGGGAAATTCGACTAAGTGAAATATTGTAAGTTCTTGAGGGCTTTATCATGTTTATTGGCAATGTACACAGAGCTCAAGATAACTTTTTGAGCAATTGAGTTTTTACTCTAGGTTTTCTATTACATTTGGGTTATTACATTTTTTTTCTCTCATATATTCATCACTCATTTTTTTCCCAAAACGAGTAAACAGTTACACAAATACACAGCTTATCTGTAGCTCTGTGTACAGAATTTGATTACTAATATTATCAGTTTACTGACTTGTCATTATTTTATGATAGAGGGGGAATGGGTTGGGACTGGTCTCAGGACTGTATGGCTTTTGCTGAACCCCCATCACTCCCCCCCTTCTCATTTTGTGTAACAGTTTTTCATGACATCCTCAGTCCACTCCCCAATACATGAATCATTGAAACAATGTTCATATTTATGACTTTTTTATTTGGAAATATAGAACTCTTTTGTCATTTCCTGCTCTCCAAGGCATTGTTTTGTATGCAGGAATGAAGATTACCATTTGTATTTTCTCATAAACTAAGCCGGAAATAGCAATCAGCTGTGCACACGTTCTCTCAACAATCTGCCGGTGATTAACTCAATAAGCAATAAGTACCCAATGATACAAGGTCAAAGAATTTTGATGCAATGGTCGGAACAAACTGTATCTGAAATTATTATTTTCAAAGGAATATCGTTTTATTTCAGGTGCGTCTTTTTCTATATACATTCATAAGCTTTGGTATGACTGATTGCTATTGCAGGATATTTTTACTTATGGAACAGTTTGACCAGTCACCTTCGGGACTTCCCACGCTCCATGTATTTTGATTGCAAAAATGTAATGTTGACATATGATTGTCACATTGCCACAAATATGACTTTTAATGAGTCTGGCATTTATGATATATGTATTCATTCTCTGGCAACTAAAGTTCGTTGCAAGGCGTTAATAGTGGCAATCTGACCATGGTTGCCGTAAGTAACGGTGGGTTGTGCGATCTACCAATCGCTTCACACACGATTTCGCCAAAGTTATTGTAAACAATATTGAATGAAATTTTGAATAAAATTGATAAAATATCTTACAAACATAAGTCCAGATATACAATGAACACGATTTTATAACTAGATCATATAATAATTGGATCGCGTTTCAGTTTGGATTTGATGACTGTATTTCTGGTGTTACGTGCTCGCGGTGAATAGCTGATAATGTTTTTTCGTGTCAGTGTAAACCTTGAGTTTTAAAAAATGTAATTAAATTTTGGGAGCCAATTGTTACTGCGTGCCATAACCGAGGCATTGAAAGGCGCAATGACGAGGTCACACCATTTATGTTATGAAAGTGACACTTGAGTTCATTCTTTTTGTTCATACATCCATCCATCACCTCAGAGATGAGGTGGGCGTGACCAAACTGGAAATGTCCGATTGGCAAGAAAATATTTCTGGATCCCTGACTGTGACGCCGAAGGTCCAGGTTCGATTCTCCATGTAGGTACTGTGTGTGAGGCCAATTTCTGGTGTCCCCCCGCTGTGGTATTGCTGGAATTTAAAAGTGTTTAAAATCACACTTACTCATGGTCAAGCTGACATGCTTTTATATAACTGAAATACTTTCAAGAGCAGCAATGACTCCAGCTCACCCAGAATGCTTCCCTGTCTGTGTTTCAGGTCTATATCATCACATTGGAATATTAGCTACAAGAATTACCTGTCGCTGGTGTCAGCGTACGGGGACACAGAGCAGCGGTTCGGCAAATAGCTCCCCATCCTCCATCCTCCTCCTCCATAGCTCAGCATGACACTCACTCACTAGTGTCCGGTAGAAGTAGCCAGGTCCTGGTGTACCATTACAGCTCCTTGTGCTCACGATGTACCCAGGATCCACTCGCAGATGATCCTGCAACACGTGTAGACGCCATCCCATTGATTGCCATTATTGATTATTTTAGTCCAGGAATTAACATATTGATTTGATGTACAGAAATTACTTTTATTTGTTATATTTAATTTCTTCACATATCTGAGAAACTCATACATGCGTACAAGTAATTTTGAGGGAGACAGTTTGCTTTTCAATAACACTGCTGGGGTATGTTTAGGCTTGTTTTGGCTGAGGAAAGAGTGGTATGACGTTGACAATGAACATTTAAGCCTTGTCGTAACTGATTAAAAAGTTCAATACGACATGGATTTGGAAAATATGAAACCTTCCATTTAGTCCAGCTGTTAGTCTGTCCCGGCGTACTGTGTCAGCATACTTTCCTTCATTGTCACAGCTGGTGACTCTGCCCTCTGTTGGTTGTACTTCCAGCTGAGGGACAAGTTGTGGGTGAGATGTGTCAATTGAAATGTTTTCTAAATCGTCAAACACAGGGTGATTTTCTTTTCAATTTATGCAACCTTCAAACATGTATGACTCAAAACTAATCCTGCTAACTACATTTGTTTGTTAAATTAGGTATTTACTAACATTTCATATTTGTTCAATCCTGATTTTTAAAAACAATTAGTTTCTTGTTTGTTAATGTTGAACGTCGCAAAATGACTTTTAAAACTTGAAATTCAAAAGCAGTTACAATATTATTTTATGTCATGTGGCATTGTGCAATCTATATCAATATATACGTCTACTTAAACCATGTCAAGTGTCATTACTGATGTCTGGTTGACTGAAGAATGTACATGACTTGCTTCACATACACCCTGGTTGGTTAGCCCAGCGGGTAAGGTTTGACTCCCCACATGTGTACACTGCATGAAGCCCAATCTTGGTAACACCAGTCATGATATGGCTGCAATATTTCTTAAAGAATTTTCTCACAATGTTGGCACTAACGTCATGGATATCCGTCAGTCTGAGTTACCGGGACGGCAGGGTAGCCTAGTTGTTAAAGCGTTCGCTCATCACGCCAAAGACGCTGATTCCCCACATGGATGCTATGTGTGAAGCTCATTTCTGGTGTCCCATGCCCTAATATTGCTGGAATATTGCTAACAGTGGCGTGTCCCATGCCGTGATATTGCTGGAATATTGCTAACAGTGGCGTAAAACCAAACTCACTGGTGTGAGTTACACATGTTACAGGGAATGTTTCTTAGCAATGGCTGATCTATATTCCTAAACAGAAGGCAAATACTTCCAGAAATTCCTTGCAATTATCCTGGTTTTCTTTGTAATTGTCACTACTTGATATGTTAATCATATTAATCAATGATAATAGTTGAACAATACCGTGTAATCAGTCACTTTCTTTTCGAGGGAGAGTTTATGGATGTCAGCTTCTTTATTATGAGGAACACATCGCTTCGGATGAATGCTGGGATGCAGGGAGCATAAAGGTACATGTAGAAAAGACAAAAGTATCAAGATAACAGAGGCAGAAACATTCATTCATTAGTGTTCAATCATTCACTCACCTGATGAAGGAGTATGTTCCTCATCATAATATAGAAGTTGACATCCGTATATTCTCTCTTATGTGTATCACTTCTAAATGCCATACAGAACCTCGACACTTTCTGGTTTTTTTCATTAAAATGTTTCATATTGTTTGATTATTGCCCTGGCTGCACAAGGAAAAAAACCAAGTGGTTTATGATTGTGGTAATAGTGTTTTGCTGACCGTCGCCTATGCGCTATTGTTTTAGTAAAATGCATTATTTTGAGGAAAAGTGTCTTCTTGTACAGTACTTATATAAAATGAGGGCCTAAGATATTTCAGAACTATACTTCATGCTCTCCCTGTGGTGCACATAGTGGAGATAAGATTCCCAGTTATTAATTGCTATTTCATATCATCTCTGTTGGATTTTTTCAGAAGTCAGACATACCCTTAAAACTACATATTTCACATGTCTGGTTTTGTGCAGATGAATCATATTTGAGCATCAAGCATTCTTTTGCGTGTTTACATTTGTCAGATCATGTTTGTAGAATCTGTTGAATCAAACTACTTCAATGAACAAGAAGTGTTTCTTGAAAACATGAATCCAAGCGTTCTTCCCATTGCATATCGTTGATGTTTGCCCACACTGCTGGAGTAAGACTAATAATCATGATAATAACCTCATCCATGTGGTCCTGTTTATTTGAGCAGATATCAGAATATTGAGAGCGTGAAAGTCTGTTTTGCAATCAAGTATGCAATCAACATGATCAAGTTGTTGTTTTTTTGTCTCAGATATCAGTTTTTAACTTATTTCCAGTGTTGATCATGAGAAGTCAGGTATATATGCTACTTTGTTCAAACACTCACCTGTACGTATTTGCCTGTCTATTTGGCTTCTTGTGGCTTACACAGTACTCTAAGATACAGCCATTTACTGTGCAGAATTGTTTCCCTTTCGTGTTCCAGGATCTGCTGATTGTGGGTCTGATATTACTTTGATTGCGAATCATGCTTTGTGGGTAAATGACCAGTGTTACAATAATTTGACCGAACATGATAAGACTGAGCCACAGTTCACAGCAATGTTCAGCCTATTTTCATGGTATTGCATCTCTTCTGGCTCAATTTAAACACTAATCACCAATATAAGGTCGCGACAAAGTTGTCTTTGGGGCAAAAGTGGGGGCCAGTGGTCTAAGGCACAAGGTCACTCCAAAAAACTTATGATTGTGGGTTCGAATCTCTGTTCACCCTGATGTATCTAGGTTTGTCAGCACCATACCATACCTGTGCTTGTGGGTTTCAGAAAAGTGGTAATTGTCTGAGACTTCTATCACTTGTGCTTTCTTCATTATTCTGATGTGCCGTGATATAATGGATATACTCTCCAAAGTGGCGTTAAACCCAACTCTCTCTCCTGTGCTTTATCTTTATTTATCATATAGCATCAGGAACTTAAAACATTATCACTTGTTTAGATGAAGTCCTTTGGATCATTTCTACAAACGAACATGACAAATATTGTGTGATATACCGGTATGATAATATCCAAGCAATAATGCACTAGTGAGGAGTAGCAGCCAATCTCATTAAAATCAGATCGTAGTTCTCACTATGGCTGACCAAAGGCCTGAGGACATCCATTTGAATGACATTCTGCGAACTTTGAGCGACGAATGAAATGACTAACGAGAAGACAACATTAGCAAATCAGAAAGCAGCTTTCTAGAGCTATACTGCACTAGTTTCAAACAGGTGACTTCCATTCCAAACTTTGCTTTGAAAAATATTTTGACAAAGTTCTAGATTTAAAATTTGAAAACTGAGAAAAAGAACATTCAGGAATGTCAAAGATTATATGGTAGTACTTCCTACAGGCTATGCAAAGTCTCTTCCATTCAAATGTTTCTCCAATTGAAGTGAGAGATAGTCGATCATTTTGATGGAATCAGACGGAATACGCCGTGTTAACCTTAATGGGATGTCCTCAGATTTTTGTTTATCGGTAGTGAAAACTAAGATCTGATTTTAAAGATTGAGTTCAACTAGATGTTTCTCAGGATTTGCACTCGTGGCCTCCATGTCAAAGGGTCTGTAGCTGATTGATGTGTACTAGGTCTTGTCTCTTAGGTTACCTATCCTCTCAGTGTTGATTAGTAGCTAATTTGTTTCAGCACATAAAGACTTGTGTTATTGATGCGATAAACCGGTACAAAAAGACTTGGTATCATGATAAATATGCAAATGAAGGCGCCAAGCAGGAACTACTTTACAGTCCCCTACACCCATGCAATGCCTTCTTCCTCAATTGACTAGCATTCCCAATGAGCTTAGAAAGGGTTTTCCACTCTTTGGTCCAAAGATGTTGACAAACATGGCTGAAAGTCATTTGGCACTGTGTAATAAATTCCTCAGTGCACTAAACATTTCAAGGTGGAACAGGTCTTCAGCAAACCATGCTTGCTGTAAAATGCGACTATGCTTGTCGTAAAAGGGGCCTGATCGATGCTCATGATGTCAATCACTGGATTGTCTGGTCCAGACTCGAGTATTTACAGACCGCCGTCCTATAGCGGGAATATTGCTGAGTGCGGCGTTAAATAACATACAAACAAACACTAAACATTGTATTCATAAGGATGTCTAATGCTACTACATTGATTGTAATTACAACATCCAATATTTTAAGCATGACATTATATTATGATAAAAAGTGTAGTACCCTCCTGGGTTTCTCCATCATTAATATAATATTTTAGAAATAAATGTTGTATGATGGGAACCTGTGGAAATACTGACCTTCTCGACTTACGATCTCTACTTCTCTCTAAGTCTTCAGGCACCTGGACACATGCATAATACCATTGTAGCAATAGGATGATCTGAACACTCATAGTTGTGCAGAAGAATGAAGCTTGTGCAGAGACATGCAGAAGTCATAGTGCTACCGTTGTTGTATGCAAGTGGGAGTGGTGCCAGAGGATATAGTCATAGAGATAATTGGCCAAGTGTCAGTTAGGGGTCAACCATTTTATATTCTTGTAGCAGGTGGGTGTTTGTGATGTATGTATATACATACGTCTTTGTTTTTATTAGAGAAAGGATATGATTTGGGTCTGTGCTTTGAGAAGAAAACACACAAGGAAGAACCAAACAAAATTTGGGGACCCACCTGACCATTATTTTAGGTTTTTGGACTTAGGCTGTTAAACTGAAGCAAAATTCAAGTTGTTAGGATAGAGAAATGTACTGTTGTCCTGTTTTACACACAGGCAACATGGTCGAAATGGCTGCTTAAAGAATGGGTTTGTTTGTCTGATGAAGTGTGGGAGATTGGTATCTTGCCTGGCTGGTTATAGTTGTACATGTGATATATGTGATCATGGTGATACACTGTTGTACACTGATGTGGGTGTAGCTATTGTACTGGGCTTACTGTACCTTATTTCCTCTTTTCCTCTTTGAGCAAACTTCCAGACCCAGCAAGTAATGGAGGCCAGGTGGGAATTAGAGACCCAGCATTGTCTATATCTGTCAACTACGTGTTGCATGAACTTCAGTCACTAAAAGTGAATTGAACAGTTGAATTTTATGATCTTAGTACAGAGTTTATTTGACTTTCGATGTGGTGCTAAGGACAGGAAGTGCTAAAATGGGAGCCTTTGTAAGCTTTTATTTATTCTAGGGAGAAGTATTTCAAATCTAACATACCCACTGCTTATTAGAGACCTGTGCTTATTGTATCGTGGGCTGTTGGTTACCAGTGCTTATTGGCGGCCGGCGCCTGTGGGAGACCTGGTGTTCGGTGAAATCGGTACCCTGACTTCATGTCAATATGTGTTCTTCAGCTGACCCATTCTAAGGTGCTGCGATTAGCTGTGTAGACTTGAATCCCTTGGGCACGCCAGAAACCTGTAATTGTGGGTTCGAATCCTGGTTCACCCCGATTATGTTTCAAGATTTGTCAGCGCCATCCATACCCGTGCTCGTTTCACCAGAGTGGTAAATGTCTGAGACCTGCATCACTTCATGCCGTGATATAACTGGAATTCTGTTAAAAGCAGCGTTAAACCCAACTCACTCACTCACACTGTCGACATGATAAAAAACATGTTGTATTAGTATAGTGAGGATATGAAACTTGATCATCCTTGATTGTCGAGGTCGTAGATCTCCATTCTGTTATACTAAATACACTGGACTTTCACCATCTTCTTCTCTGTTCACTGTCTAAGCACAGAATATCTGTTGTGACTGTAAGCATAATGTGTAATTTGATTGGATGGCTAGTTTAGGCATCATGTAATTTGATTGGATAGCTAATTAAAGTGTCATGTAATTTGATTGGATGGCTAATTTAGGCATCATGTAATTTGATTGGATAGCTAATTAAAGTGTCATGTAATTTGATTGGATGGCTAAATTAGGCATCATGTAATTTGATTTGATGGCAAATTAAAGTGTCATATAATTTGATTGGATGGCTAATTTAGGCATCATGTTATTTGATTGGATGGTTAATTTAGGCATCATGTAATTTGATTGGATGGCTAATTTAGGCATCATGTAATTTGATTGGATGACTAATTAAAGTGTCATGTAATTTGATTGGATGGCTAATTAAGCGTCATGTAATTTGAATCTAAGCTCATGACAAAGCTATTATAGCAAATGGTTTGAGGGTGTTGAACATTAGCATGGAGATATACACTTGGTAATCTAGGATGAACAGATGAACACTGACACTTGACACTTGTCTTTTACCTATTATCAAAGGAAATGATATGTTTGAAACCGTATTCAGTAATTTGCATCAGTAGACCTGACCATGCTAACAATGGCTTGGGATTTCCTGTACATCCCTTCAGAAACTATTTTTACAATTCATGATCATGCCATATCCTCATTTCATGTCACCATGTATCGCTTTGTATCATCACATGACTAATGACGTGATACATCAATCTTGTCAAAAAGTCTTGTAATGCTCAGATAGTTGGAGGAACTGTTACAGTCCAGTGTTCAATGTTCCAGTGCGTGATGTCATCTGGAAGTGAGTGAGTGAGTTTGGTTTGACGCCGCTTTTAGCAATATTCCAGCAATATCACGGCGGGGGACACCAGAAATGAGCTTCACACATTGTACCCATGTCGGGATTCGAACCCGGGTCTTCGGCGTGACGAGTGAACGCTTTAACC
The DNA here is from genome assembly GCF_022045235.1 of Haliotis cracherodii. Classification (NCBI taxonomy): domain Eukaryota; kingdom Metazoa; phylum Mollusca; class Gastropoda; order Lepetellida; family Haliotidae; genus Haliotis; species Haliotis cracherodii. Next base: position 71,224,185 of record NW_027266286.1, read on the forward strand.
ACTAGGCTACCCGACCGCCCCTCATCTGGAAGTGTGTGATGTGTTCATTCAACTGTATGCAACAGCCACTCTGAAGTCAGAATGTACAGCATATGTTTTAGTCACAATCCTGGCATTATGTCGTTTACCCTGGACTCCTGCCCTGTGTGTGCAGACACAGTTCAACCTTTACTCTCTCTAGTTTTAATGTACTCCTACATGCATTACATATAGTGTGAGAAAATTATCCACTAAACGAGATTCATACTACCTTTCTGTTTCCTTATGATGATCAGGGCCCGTATTCATATGTATACATAGTGTTCCCTCATAGCCGTATTCCTATAAATAGCACAGATTTTACCTTAGATAAGTAGAAATTCCCTCTAAGAGTTACTCTTGAGATTTAACTAAAAGTTGCTCTGAGTATAAATCTTAGTTTAGAATTATTTTGGGCAGCTTGAGATCCTATAAAATTGTTTTAGTATGTTTATGAATATGTCCCCAGGTGATATGAGGACTGTTCACTGGCTATCTCGGAGAGGTGTTACATGACACATCCGATCCTATGGTTTGTGTACGGCTTACTGTCTGACAATGTTATATGTTATTGAGGATTTTTTGAAACATATGATAAGTAATTTCTCAGATACTATAGTGTGGCAAGTGAACAAACTTTGAATGAAAATTGTTAAAATCCATTGTTTTGGATTGTTAAAAATAAGATATTGTGAATGATTAAATTCTGATATGTTTCCCAATTTCAGAGGCATACATATGAGCAAACAAAACACCTATGATGCAGAGACAGGTGACATGGATTTCAGCTTCTTGATTCTTTCAATGTGATGTTGCAGCACAGATGCTAGAGCCTTTAGAAAAACAGTGATAAAGGTACAAGCACCTGTCGCGAAGAATGAAGGAGTTGTTATCCATAAATGGACCCTGTGTCCACTGATATCACTGCTTCTAAGATGCCACTTGAGGATTAACTACAGTATGAGGTGTAGGAACATTGCTGTGTTTGTCCACCAGACATTACGGTGTTATTGTCCGGTAGTTCACACCATATATTCACCACTCACCTGCAGACAAAGTTCCAGTTGCTGTAGTGGTGCTGTCTGGAGCTATACTACTCCACATCTCAGAGGGATGTTTTTTATGGTCCCATGATACATGATCAGCTGATAATGTTTTTTGAGTTGGGGGAAAACATTATGTCATTGGAAAACTTGAGTTTATTAAAAATGTAAGTAAATTTTGGAAGCCATGCTTTACTGCGCCTATAACCGCGTTAGCACTATATTGAAGAGCGCAAAAGCGAGGGAACACAGTATATCTAATTATCCCTCTCTAATGTTGAGTAGTATATATACTACTCAAGAAAAGTTAACATCCAATTATTTCATATTACTGTAGTTTATGTGTGATGCCATGACAGATTGACTAGTAGTATGAAAGACTTGGGTGTTCTTTAAATTCTTTTGAGTAAAGGGGGCGGTCGGGTAGCCTAGTGGTTAAAGCGTTCGCTCGTCACGCCGAAGACACAGGTTTGATTCCCGACATGGGTACAGTGTGTGAAGCCCATTTCTAGTGTCCCTCGCTGTGACATTGCTGGAATATTTCAAAAAGCGGCGTAAAACCAAACTCACCTACTAACTCACTCACTCACTCACTCACTCACTCTTTTGAGTAGTATATGAAACTGGTACAGTGAACACCCTTGACTGCAGGGGGCATTTCCTTTCATAAATCTATACAAATGACACTTGACCCTTGAGCATGTCAGGCAGGTTCATTTTAACCCTCGACTTTAATGACATAGAATCATTTCAAGTTGTCTAAATGATGTTATGGATGATCTGCTGGTTATGAAAAGCTCACACTGCATATAGGAGATCAAGCCATTCCGATTAAGTTTATTCAGTTCTTTGTAGAATTTCAGCTGTAGGAACTAGATACTTGCCATATAACTTATAGCCGACTGCCTGTACATAGAGGAGTGTATGTAGTTGTGTATACAAGATGTAAATAGTACATATAGCCCTCGCCTAGCTACGCGGGAAATGCTTGAAGAGGTAGGCTCCATGTTGGGATGTCTCTAACATTCTTTATAAGATGAGATGTGTTATCGTCACGCCAAATATGCTGGGAAAAAGTGTGTGGATTTGTTTTGTTAAATTAAATGATTTACTTGGCAACAGTGGTTAATATTGTTTTATTTATAAGTGAAATTGTTATATTTGCAGTATATGGTGTTCAAGTACATTAACTATTTTGAATTCTGTATCACTGTTGATAATGTTTATACTTGTACATCTGAATGTGTCTGAAACAGAGGCACTTGTAGAGAAGGTTTTTAGGATGTACAACGAATAAGTTCTTTTTGTTAATTCTGTATTGAAAAGAAATATGGGAGGAGTGATGTTGGCGAGATAGGATGATCTGAGAGCGACGAGTGTCATGAATACTCTTGGAGATCTTGGTGAGAGATAAATTATTTTGTGAGTGTCTTGTATGAATTGTTTGTAAATGTTAAATTTGTGAGATGAATGTTCATGAAATATAAGTGTATCATTTCATCAAATGTATTTGATAGAGAAATGCCAAATAAAACAGGACATATTTTATGTGTAATTGTTGATTGGTTATTTATCTTGGTTGTATCATATACAGTAAATCCTTGAATAAATGCCTACATTGAAAAAATGCCTGTCCAAAAACCCACTGCCTTGAATAAACTACGGGCTATGACCTTTCTATATATATTGACCTTCCAGAACTTTCGGGAAAAAATACCTGCTGAGCGTTTATTCAAGGATTTACAGAAGTTGTGGTTAAGGGTGGTCGAAGATACTGCAATACTTTGTGCAGGGTTGTGTCCCTTGCTAAAGCCAGGATCCTTTGATGGTTGGTTGTCACCATTTTCATGCACTGTGGTTACACTGAAGTGGAAGACATCTGACCTGATTCACTCTGGGATTCTACAAGTGTAGTGTATGTTTTGCTTTTAATAATTCAAAAGAGTTTTGATGAAAAAAAGACAGAGTTAGAGTTGGTCCCCAGCAATATTCCAGCTATATGACGGCCATCTTCCCGAGGCAAGAGAGTAAACTGACTTTACAAGTCCAGTTTCCACACTTGCCGAACTAGGCTGGTATTATGGAGTTACATTTTGGCTGGACTAACGAGTCTATGCATAGTCCAATCAAAATCGTGCACCTAAATCGAAATCCGGTTCGTAAACTGTCGTGCAGATTTCGGTAGATTGCAGGATTTGAAAAGCACGTACACCGCCAACTCGTTGTCAGCAGATATTTTCCACATCTTTTCATGGTTTTAATCAAGGTGCTCACGTGATTTGATGCATTTCGGGATGTAAGACTCGTTTTATCACGATATAGAACTTGATTATCGATCAGATCGTCCTGACTGGGCGCCACCATTTTGTGAGAAGCAAACGCAAGTTATACGAGAGGTGGAATCTGAATGGTCCATAGGAGAGGTTTAGAAGGGACATAACTGGTAATAGCTAGTGGTGGCGCTACGATCGAGCCCATGAATTCCAGCCTAGTTCGACCAGGGTGGAAACTGGACTTTTAAAGTCAGTTAACTCTATTGCCTCGGGAAGATGTATGACGGCGGTCTGTAAATAATCCAGTGATTGACATCATGAGCATCGATCCACGCAATTGGGATACGATGACATGCATGAACCAAGTCAGCGAGCCTGACCACCCGATCCTGTTAGTCGCCTATGCTTGTGATAAAAGAGGACATACATAATAGATGTGGTCATCTCGAGTTGATTATCATAGGGAAACCCGCGGATCATTGCTCCTGTCAGTCTGGTCCAGACTCTATTTACAGGCAGCCTTCATATAGCTGTGTTTCTGCTGAGTGCAACGATTAACAAAAATCAAACTAAATTCTAATGTTCATATTTTTAATATTTAATTTCATCATTTTACCTTTGTCGTTTTTTGTTGATTTTTTTGTTTTGTTTTTTGATAAAGTGGTCAAATGCCTACTCCACTAGTGCCATAGAAATGATGTAACATACTTTAGGATACAATTACAAGCAGTATGTCAATCAGTGTCAAGCGTGTTACTTTGGTAGAGAATTGCCTGTGGCTGCTTGAGATGTTCGAAGCGTCGTAAAATCTTGAACATTCGCCTTAAGAAGATATAGTCTGTAACAGTTCATGTGCCATGTGTGAAACTGATCGGATTTACGTGATTGTGCAGTTCCTGGCCTGAATTGGGGTAAAGGTCAATAACATGGCTTACTTCCTCGCCCGTGATTAGAACTCACTGCCTTCAGTTCGGACTGACAACACCGTTCTGCTAAATGGGCGAAACCATTTCGCTGTGGGTGTTTTAAGGACGCCTTTCTTGTAATTTATCTCCGTGTCACCTACTTCTGTCCACTTGTATACGAGAACATCGCGTTAATTGGAAAGGGTAACAAAATGTTTGCTCGTTCGTAACGGCGTATCAGTAGATATACCCATACTATCCTAGGAAAATACACCAACATTCACCAACGTATAGGAGTTTCACAGATGTCCTATGATCAAACTGGGTGTATATTTGCCGACACACTTCGAATAAACTGGTAATATTTCCTACCAGAAAAAAACTTCTGTCAAATTAAAACAAAGATGACGTGTACATGACGTCACAAGGAACATGGAGGTCGCAATTTTACAGTATTGAGCAGTGAATTTTATATACCTTTTTTGCTCGGCAGTTTATTTCGTTCTTTTCTCTATCATACTTATTATAAAAAAGTGTAGCGTAATATAATATTTCAGTTCTATAACTGTGCTCTTATTGAAGTAACATTCAACCACGATATGGCTAAACAAAAAAAAGCCCACAGAGTTGAAAAGAAACCTAACACTATTTTTTTGGCGAGATACGTCACGTGATGTATTACAGCCACAGCAAGATAACTCAATATCTTAATGGTGCGTTTACTTCTTTTTAGCTGATTTCATCCCATACAAGAACTCAGCACCTTCATAAATCTGGAGTAAGTTGTAAAATAATCATCACATGTTCAGTGTGAGAGCCGTATCAGAACGGTACAGATTAGTGCCGGGGTGTGTGTCCAACCGTGGAGGTTTTATACAGATGTCCTGGCTCAACTTGACACTTCATGTACCGCAAATCCTTGAATAAACACCCACTCGGGGGTTTGTCTAATCTAATATAGAATATATGCTGGACCAAATGACTGCCTTGAATCAGGGGTGTATTTAATATAAAATATAGACTATCTGCTTGACTCAACGCCTGCCTCGAATCAGGGGATATATTTAATCCAATATTGACTATCTGCTTGACGAAGCGCCTGCCTTGAATACGCGCCAGTCTTGGATCAGGAAAGTTTGACTGAACAAACGTCTGGCCACGCCCTAGATGGAACACATCTGAAATGTGCAGAATAAACGCCTGGCTCGAATAAACAATTGGTCACAGGACCAATCCAAAATAAATACACTTAGGGCGCTTATTAAGCGATGAACGGTTCTCTAGTAGTGTTTTGTTTGTTTGTTTGTTGTTTAACGCCGTACTCAGCAATATTCCAGCTATACGACGGCGGTCTGTAAATACTCGACTCTGGTCCAGACAATCCAGTGATTGACATCATGAGCATCGATCCACGCAATTTAGATACGATGACATGCATCAACCAATTCAGCGAGTCTGACCACCGGATTCCGTTAGTCGCCTCTTACGACAAGTGTAGTCGCCTTTTACAGCAAGCATGGGTTGCTGAAGACCTATTCTACCCCGGATCTTCACGGGTATCTCTAATAGTGATAGGTACGTACTCCAGTGTGCTGGAGGGAAGCACACGTCATCACACCTCACATTGGGAATGTAAACATTGGGCCTAAACAACACCGGTAGACGGCGCTTTGAGATTAATAAGTGTGGGCGCTGATATAGCCTTGTCTCATACAACGTGTCGCCCGAGACAGCGCCTATTGGAGGAACTACGGTATCAAGGATCGGCGTTGGCGCGAATCTCAGATTCGATCCTGTATAATCCGGATCCTGGTACGACCGAGACCACTGCCCTATAGGTAAACAGTAAATTGAGAATTTGTGAAGATATGGGTTAGATTTGGTCTTCAGCAACTCATACTTGTCGCGAGAAGCGAATAATGGGTCGTCAGGCTCGCTGACTTGGTTAATGCATGTCAGCGAATCCTAATTACCTAATCGACTCTCATGATATCAGTCACTCAATTATGTACAGGCCATCGTCATATAGCTGGAATATTGCTGCGTACAGGGTTAAACAACAAATAATCTGCACCATGCACCTGGGGGTAAAATAACGGACATCTACCCCACAAACCACCAATAAGTAGACTAATTAACAATCACACTTGCTTCTTAATATATATTTCCTGTTTTTTTATTACTTTAGTGTCAGAAAACAGCTCACATTCACATTATTAGCTTTAAAATGTGATACTCCTAAAACCGGAGACAACCCAAATTAATCTCGCTCACTGATATACTTTGAGTTAGGTTTCACCACACCGACCTCGGGTTAAAACTACTCGAGGCAGTGCTTCTTAATGTCAGTGATAAATCCCAACTCATCGGGGTCAGTGTAATGAATGCAACATAATTAGTATTATGTACTAATTGAATTATAAAAACCTCGAATCTAAAAAAATAGCAAACGGGGACTCGTTTCAGTCTGTGTTACGTACGAACCCTTTATCTTTACAAGATACCCTCCACGTGACAACATGTTTTAATAAGCAGCAAAAAAACCCAATTTGTTTACTCCATGTGTACGTCTGAATGCTTCCCCCCACCCCCATACATACTCCCCCTGTAGAAAGTTGCTGGTAGAGCCGACTGGGAAACTCCTAGCCTTGCTCCAAGGCTGTACTGAAAGATAAGTCCATGGATGCGTAGTAATTCTATCCTCCTAATAGGCAAGTCTAGAGTGCCTAAGGACTCCAGAAACTTTTTCTTATTATTTACACAATCTAGAAATTATGATTTAAACTAATAACTATTGCCTTAGAGACTTATTCAAGTCTAGGAAACACACACATGAGTACACTCGGGTTGATAAAACATTGCTTCAAAAGATGTACCGATAAAACTGTCTTTCAGGATGATAACGAATATGATTCTACCAAGATGCTGATGATGATACTGATGTCTTTGATGCAGGTTCTGACGCGATGTCACAGTGTGCGTTTCATGTAGACAGACGGTCGTCGAATTATAAATGTATAAAATACTTCAGGAACACCAAGTACATAAAAATACCATACAAGACACGTGTTTCAATGCTGTAGTGATTTGATGATATACGAGGCTAAATCGTTTTGCACGCATCTGCTACTAATGTTCATAACACTTTGTAGCTCAGTATTCAAAGAAATTTTATGCAAAATCACCAAATATCGCAATAATATATCGCCGTTGGTTTGGGGAAGGGTTGTTGTCCATTTTTTGTATCGAACCCGGGTCATATACGACACAAGCGAACACCCGCGAACACAAATAAGAGAATGTAAATTTAAGGTCCCGCTAGACAGGAGTGTTGGGGGAAGGTCGTCACTCCGCTTGTGACGAACTATGGATAACTGACCCTAGGGATTTGCCAACCAGGTATCAACTTTCGAAGTGTGATTTTCCTTCTACGCATCTTTCAAACTCATTAAAATCTAGAACTAAGATCTGATTTTAATGATATTGCGCATCTTTTTATAAACGTCGAGGGCGCACACACCCACGCACACACACCCACGCACACACACACACACACACACACACACACACACACACACACACACACACACACACACACACACACACACACACACACAGAGGCACGCACGCACGCACGCACGCACGTACGCACACACATACGCACTCACGCACACACGTACGCACGCACGCACGCACACATACGCACTCACGCACACACGTACGCACACACCCAGAATGTATTCCCAACCTTCCACGGTATTACTGTCTATCTGTAGTATCTCTTCCCAGATACCCTACGCACACAGAGACGTGCTCACCACCTGTTTTGCCGTCGTAGACGCTGAGCATTAATACATATAATCTTATCTATTACCCCTAAACCAGCAGATGTCTGTGGAGGATATAGTAGTTAACATAGACCCCAATCAGATAAAACTGTCTTTATGACGAGAAAATCTACTTTATTTCTACATGAAATTGGCCACAGCTCCAGATAAACCGTTGATGTAGCCATATCAATCTATTCTCCTAAACTTGGAATTATGTTTTCGTGAATGTTTGAATAAAGATTTAGTTGCGCTTATAAAGTGGCCCCCATATGTCTATAACATGTTTGAGGTTGAAAACACGTAAACGATTTTTGAAAACATGAAGAACATACCCATGCTTCCGGTGAACCATACATAATAGTGAGTGAGTGAGTATGGTTTTACGCCGCTTTTAGCAACAATCCAGCAATATCACGGCGGGGGACTCCAGAAATGGGCTTCACGCATTATACCCATATGGGAAATCGAACGCGGGCCTTAAGCGTGACGAGCGAACGCTTTAACCACTAGGCTACCCCACCGCTCCTCATGCATAATAGTTTACGGGCGGTCAGGTAGCCTTGTGGTTAAAGCGTTCGCTCGTCACCCCGATAGCCCTGCTTCAGTTCCCGACATGGGTACATAGCGTGAAGCCCATTTCTGTAGTCTTCCATCCTGATCGTAGTGATATTGCCAAAAGCGGCGTAAAACCACACTCACTCAGCTCACTGGGATTCCAGGGTAGAAGAAGTCCGCATGTTTGAGTTTAACCGTCAACACCAAACTCTTCACAACGTCTACGACCTGCGCCACTCTGGGCTTTCCTCCCACTATCAGCACTGCGTTATCACACTGATATGTTCAAAGTGGTGTACATTGAGCTTGTGAAGATCCGGGTTAGGATTGGTCTTCAGCAACCCATGCTTGTCGTAAGATGCGACTAACGGGGTAGAGTGGTCAGGCTCTTTGTGAGTGGTCAGGTTGATGCATACCATCGTATCCCAAGTGTGTAGATTGATGCTCATGATATCGATCACTTGCTTGCCTTATTCAGACTCGATCATTTACAGGCCGTTGTCAAATATCTTGGATTTTGTTAAGGGCGGCGTTAAGCAGCAAACAAAATCTTGAGTCTACCTCACTAACAGCCACTATTCAACATAGGGCGATGTCAGTAATGTAATGGGTGATTGTGTTAATTGGACTCCGATGTTGTCCATCGTTGATCGTTACATCAACCACTGCTTTACAGGATCCAGATTCGATTATTTTCAGGCAGTTTAAGACAACACACTCAATCACTGCAGGTACTACTGTTATTTATACAGTTGGAAATAAATGTTTGATTTTGGTTTTGTGCACCCAGAATAAATCAATATCTTGATGTTAATTCGTCTCCATGCTTTGAGGGTTGTTGACATAACCCCTTATTGAGATGAAACCAGGCGATGTATTACAAGTCAAGCTGGTAATTAACCGCGGGGCTGCAACATGGCTGACATGTGTTTCTGCGGGACTGCACAAGGCGCGCGCACACTCGGAACGGCACTTCATTCAAGTATACGGTATTCAGAAGCAGGTGTGTAAGAAGCAGTAATGGGTTCTTGGATGATATGTTTATGAAGTTGTAACCTGCCTTACCAACTGAAATAATACTTCAAAGAAATTGCTGGTTGAAGTGTCTCGAGTGTATTTCGCATCTACTATTTTATGAATGATAAATTATCACTTTTTGCAAAATGGATTTAGTTTCAAAGGATAGTTTTTTTTATGGGAACTATATTCTGATGAGACCACATAGAGAGACGATTATCTAGAATTGGTGTATTCGTCAGTATGCAACGGCACATCAGGTAGTAAGGGAGGCGGGTACATCAATCAGAAATATCCTTTCATATAAAGACTTGATAGATCAGGACTCTGTGATGAACGGCAATCTGATACACATGGTGATAATCTTGTCATAATAATGATAGTGATAATGTTTAAATATTAAAACTGTATCAATATTAAGGAAGAGAATTTATGGATGTCAATTCTTTATTATGAATGACACAACGTTTCGGAGTATATGCTTACTCCTCCATCAGGAGTAATTATGAAGGAGTAAGTTTATACTCCGAAATGTTGTGTTCCTCATGATACAGAAGTTGACATACATAAATTCTCTTCCTGATGTGTGTCACTTCTAAATGCCTTTCAAAGACTTGTATCAACATTAAACTTATTATTGTAATATTATTGTCAATAGGCAATGTATACATAGCGCAAGATTCCACGCGATGCAGGAGCATGCTCAAAGGACTTGACATTATTACACCGGTCAACGGATCACCGTTCATTTCAAATTGCATTCTAGGCTTCCTGGGGAATATTCAACCCGAACTGCATGTTTTGGCGCTATGTGGTGTATCCCTAGTCAAGTGACTTAAGTCAAAATAAGGCCATGTCTTCCCAGCAGCGAATGGGTATCCGGTAGGATGAGATGATAATGTTACTGTTTACCTTCTAGCACTTCACAGGCAGTTTGGGTTGTATACTCCCCAGGAAGTTGAGAAGGAAAATTGGGTACACATCGATCCATTTGACATGGTTAAGCTCAATGAGCATTCACTAAGTAAATGGAATCTGGCAAATTATAAATTGATTTGTTGTTGTTTTTGTTTTTCTTCTGGGGCGGTGGGGTGGCCCAGAGGTTAAAGCGTTCGCTCGTCACACCGAAGACCCGGTTTCGATTCCCGACATGGATACAGTGTTTGAAGCCCATTTCTGGTGTCCCCCGCCGTTATATTGCTGAAATATTGCTAAAAGCGGCGTAAAACCATACTCACTCACTCTTCTTATTCTCCTTCTTCTTCTTATTGCTATTATCATTATACACAAACGGATTCCAAAGACATCAATATACACAAATATTTAATTTGGGGACCAAAAACGTAATACCTATTTATTATTTATGCATTTTTCCATCAGTGTTTCATCTTGTCTGACCACAGCTGTACAAATGGCTACAGCCTCACATGATACATTGATAAGTACTGCTAATCAGCTCTGTGTCATGTCCACTGTGATGTACATATCGGCTTGTTTATTTATTAAAGAAACTCGCAGAAGGTTGTTCCTAGCTATCCTGTATTCTATCACACGGTGTACTGCGTGTGATGTACCAGTTCTGATGTATCACTATGGTCAAAACACCAAACAAGGCGTGACATATGCTGTCTGCGTCCCACGTGCATGTTGATGTCAGATTACACACTGAGACACGTGGGAGAAATGAGTCTATCACATTTTCAATATGTCTTCCTTAGTAGCCATATGTTAACTCCAGTCAGAATTTTATAACATGATCGTAAAAGTGAAAATAACATGTGACGTGCGAGAGCATGCGACTTTGAAGACGGTTCTGCTATTTCTGAATCTCATACTCAACCGGCTCCTCCTTTCAGAGAAAGAGGTTTGTCGTGAACCAGTGACCGAAAACATCCTGACACACATTCCAGCCCCCAGTCCCGTGTCCCCAGTTCCAGCCCCTAGCCCCAGCCCCCAGATACCAGCCCTCAGTCCCGTGTCCCCAGTTCCAGCCCCTAGCCCCAGCCCCCAGATACCAGCCCTCAGTTCCGTGTCCCCAGTTCCAGCCCCTAGCCCAAAGCCCCCAGATATCAGCCCTCAGTCCCGTGTCCCCAGTTCCAACCCCTAGCCCCAAGCCCCAGCCCCCAGATATCAGCCCTCAGTCCCGTGTCCCCAGTTCCAGTCCCTAGCCCAAGCCCCCAGATACCAGCCCTCAATCCCGTGTCCCCAGTTCCACCCCCTAGCCCCAAGCCCAAAGCCCCAGATACCAGCCCTCAGTCCCGTGTCCCCAGTTCCAACCCCCAGCCCCAAGCCCCAAGCCCCAAGCCCCAAGCCCAAACCCCAAACCCCAAACCTCCAGATACCAGTCCCTAAACCTCTGACCACGCAAGTGTTTTTTTTCCAAATGTGAAAACACGTGGTAGTGACTGGGGCCGAGATCTGATGCACAAAGTGGATGGGGTGGGAGATCCTATATCCACATTTCCGTACCACTGGTGTATTCAGGAGCATTGTTCTCAAGGAGGAGACCACGTGTAGTTTGCTGCGACGCTATTCTTGTAAAGACTGGCACAATCTTAATAATATTCACCAATTATACATAACATATTAGATGTGTATTGTGCCTTGGCTGACCTAAAGAAAGATGAACTTTCTCAGTGGATCTGGTTCTTTAAACTTCTTGGTTTTGTGAGAAACGAAGTGTTTCCACTATGCTTGTTTGCTCTCAGGATCCCAATGATGGATCCAGGCCTCATCACCTGTCACTATTCACTTCCGGGAAAGGGGGGGGGGGGGGGGGGGGGGGGTGGCCTTGTCGTCTAAGGCGCCGCAATTCGCTGTGCAGAGTTGCGTCCTTTGGGCATGCCAGAAACCTATGATTGAGGGTTCAAATTCCGTTTCGCCCCGATCATGTTTCTAAGTTTGTCAGCACCATACCCATGCTCGTGGGTTTCACCGAAGTGTTAAACGTCTGAGACTTCAGGCTTACCTCCCACATTAAGCTGACACGCCGCGATATAACTGGAATACTGTTAAAAGCAGCGTTAAACCCAACTCACTCACTGACACTTCCGGGTTGCTATTATATCTGGTTAACAGGGCATTAGAGGTGGTGATCTCCCCAGCCTTCCGGGAACCCGTCGGACATTGACCTTTGACAGATGTAGATGGTCATGAAGGATTGTTTCTAGGGATCAATACGAAGCCTGAGGTCTCCTCGTGGAGCGAACTGCGTCTTTAGTTCAGTATCAGGTTGTGGATGACATCAATGTTTTCTGGTGGTGGTTGACCAGTTCGGTGAACATCTTCCAAACGCTCCCTCGCTTATATTCCTTCACCCAACGTTTAATAGTGGCATAGCGGCACCCAACTTTTAATAGTGGCACCAAGGTTCAATAGTTACATAATGACACCCAACGTTCAATAATGGCATAGCCGCACCCAACGTTCAATAGTGGCATAGCGGCACCAAACGTTCAATAGTAACATAGTTTCACCCAACATTTAATAGTGGCATGGCGGCACCCAACGTTTAATAGTGGCATAGCGACACCCAACGTTTAATAGTGGCATAGCGGCACCCAACATTCAATAGAGGCATGGCGGCACCCTACGTTTCATAGTGGCATAGCGGCACCCAACGTTCAATAGTGGCATAGCGGCACCCAACGTTCAATAGCGGCATAGCGGCACCCAACGTTCAATAGTGGCATAGCGGCACCCAACTTTCAACAGTGCGGCAGTCTCCACACAAAACGCAACCGTTCATAAATATTCTTTGGTCACATTCTAGGATAAACAAAACTGACTGCTCCGTACTTAGACTGGGCCATTCCACTGCCATGGAGTTGGGGGCCTCAGAGTCGAAACAAATAATCAGTAAGTCACTGGTCAGATGATCGCCAAACTGTAAAATAAGACTAAAAAGCACAGGCCGATACTAATAAATGTCACACATAAGCTTATACTAACTGACACTTCACAGACTATGGACCAACGCTCGCTACGCCCGAGGTCTACGTGACGTGGTATAACTTTGACATAAAAAAAGACCAAAAAATATAATAAGTAAAAACTAAAACAAAAACAAAACTTTGACATGACAATAAACTGGCAGTAGACTGGCTAAAGCTCACCAGGGTTATGTCATTTGAACAATGGTGAAGATGACCAGTAGACATTGGAGATGTGTGAACCTAGTTTGCCTTCGTCATTCAGCAGCGAGAGAGTAATTCGGAGGTTGTAAGGAGAACTGGATAGTGCTATTGTACACGCGAACGACAGGGGTTCAGTACATACATACGCGTTAAACTCGTTATTGGTATCACCCGCCGTGATCTGGCTAAAATAATGCTAAAAGAGCAGTAAAACACTCCGCAATCCCCTGTGTCCATTCCTGTCTCTGGTAATGAGAGTCGCCTGCACCTACTAGTTGTTCTTGAAAGCAATTATCGTGTCCGACTCATCAGGAGAGTAGGTTGTATTTTAACTCTGAATAACTCAACTATAAGTACGAGTGTACCAATGGTAAAGATAGGGCTGAGGGTTGTAGGAGTTGTGCGTAGGTTACCAGCTAGCCCTTTGGGTCAGGCGAAACAAGAGACACGGGTGAGACAGGGACACGTGTGCGACAGGAGGGGGGAGGGGGGGTGGGGGGGGTGATAGGCACTGGTGAGACAAGGGGCACTGGTGAGAGAGGGAACATGGGTGAGACTAGGGCAATGGTGAGACAGGGAACATGGGTGAGACTAGGGCAATGGTGAGACAGGGAACATGGGTGAGACTAGGGCAATGGTGAGACAGGGAACATGGGTGAGACTAGGGCAATGGTGAGACAGGGAACATGGGTGAGACTAGGGCAATGGTGAGACAGGGAACATGGGTGAGACTAGGGCAATGGTGAGACAGGGAACATGGGTGAGACTAGGGCAATGGTGAGACAGGGAACATGGGTGAGACTAGGGCACTGGTTAGACAGGTAACATATGGGCTAGACAATGGCACTGGTTAGACAGGTAACATATGGGCTAGACAATGGCACTGGTGAGAGAGGGAACATGGGTGAGACTAGGGCACTGGTGAGACAGGTAACATATGGGCTAGACAATGGCACTGGTGAGACAGGTAACATATGGGCTAGACAATGGCACTGGTGAGAGAGGGAACATGGGTGAGACAAGGGCAATTGTGAGAGAGGGAACACTGCTGCGGTGAGACAGGTGTCACTAATAAGACAGTGTTCCCCGGAGTTTCGGATTTCAAACAAATCCAATAGTTATAAAATGCTATCACCATGTATTTCAACTTAGCTACGTTTACACCAAAACATTTCAATAACTATCCAGTTTTATGCACTTGTCAAGAGAAGTCATCAACATCTAGATTTCTCAGAAAGACTACAGGTAATACATATTGAATAACCTACTAACGGATATCTAACACTCGTGAAATACTGTCACTTGGGACAAACAATTAATTTCGCTCGTAGCTTTTTCTCTAAATCTTCTGATGGCTAGGGATCCCTCAGTTCAATTGTAAAGAACTGAGACGTACACCCATTCACGACGACTGACCGCTTCGGTCACACAACAGACCCTTGATGGACACATCCTGTACATTAAGTGCATCCACGTTGGGGGCCGAGTTGGCTTTACCTCTGACCCCTGCGCAGTGCATTTCACACGTGTTATAAACGAACAAATGCCGGTAGGGGGCGCTAAAAATCCTATACTTCCGGTGCCGCACTGTTTGGCTTTTCGGTAACATTTGTGTAAACAATAAACAAACCTTGGACATTCACATCAGGTTCCATTTCAGTATTCCCCGCGGTGGGTTGTGTATTGTGTTTGATTTAAAACATTCTATTGGCGCTTGACGAGGACTGGTTGCGTTATAGACGTCGTCCCAGCCAGATCTCACAAAGTCCCAGTTCAACTCTCGTGCATACACTTGCCTGGCTTGGAAGAATGTCAAATATTTATGACATTATGTCGGTGTCGCTGTACTCTGTAGAAGGAATGTCCACTTCCTCCTCCCGTCTTATACACTACTCTAGAACAATAAGCCACACATCCAGTAGTCTATAGCCAGGGTTTCTCATCAGGGGCGAAACAAACATTGAAGCGGAAAAGCAATTGCTGACACCTAAAAAAGCACACGTTTTTTACACATATAAACATCTTTTTTTATACGTAAACCTCAATTTACCATCTATGCAGTAAATTATTACTTTAAACCCCACAAGGTCTAACGTGATATTTATTGTTTGACTTGAAAAGCGGAATCTCCACTACGCATTTTAGGATTTTAGTGGTCGATGGCTTGTGACGTTAAACCGCATAAAAGTAATATTATGTATTCGTTTTAATGTTGACATTTCATTTATCATCATATATGCTTCTTGAATGAAAGTCGAAAATGTGTTGCTGAAACAAGTACAAGTATATGTGGAAGGGGACGGTCGGGTAGCCTAGTGGTTAAAGCGTTCGCTCGTCACGCCGAAGACCCGGTTCGATTCCTGACATGGGTACAATGTGTGAAGCCCATTTCCGGTGTCCCCGCCGTGATATTGCTGGGATATTGCTACAAGCGGCGTAAAACCATACTCACTCACTCATGTGGAAGGAGAGCCCAAAGTGATGCAGGTCTTAGGCGTTTACCACTTTGGTGAAACCCACGAGCATAATATATATATGGCAAGGTAAGATATACACTTAAAACTACCTTTCTCCTCTCCACCCCATCCCACCCTTTTCTACCCTACCGGTAACGTTACACCCATATGTCCCAGCCCTACCCACGGACAACCACATATAACAACGATCGCGGAACCAAGTTACACCTGTCCACAAACGTCGACTCTTTGCTACAACGATGACAGGTGTCCTCCTCCAGGTATCCAGACCCCCACTAATCGCTATCCCACCTATAATAATAAAAATAATAAAAAAAATAAATAAAAATAAAATAAAGAAAAAACAAACAAACAAAAACAACAACAACAAAAAACAAACAAACAAATAACAACACAAAACAAACACAAACAAACAACAAAACCAAACAAACAAAACATCCTACATCCTCAAAAGAGGAACCCAAATGTGGAATGGGGACAACATTGTTGGCGTGTGCAAACACGTGCACGTGGAACACGTGCAGCAATTAGCATAGCATTGCTGTAACATAGCTGGAAGCTAATGGATATTCCGTCTGTTGATTAGCGGAATTTAATTACAAGATTAATTTCAAGAAGTTAACGTTATTTTCCTTTTTACTTACCCAGTGCAATCTGTCTAAGTTGTCTAGTTATATTGCCGATGCCAGCTTATATCTTAACTCGCGTCCAATTGAGCGAAGCATTGAAGCAACATATGAAGGATAAGGATCTTAAATCAAATTAGAGTGGTTTTAAATGACGGAGTAATATTTTACAAGGATGTGAGTGATAAGTATAGGCAGTTTAGTGTTTTATCATGTTTACTGTGAATCAAAACGTGCAGCGATATATTCAGCTCCACACAGCGCTGTGGGAGTCGGACATATCAGGTGGGGTGCAATGGAGTTTAACGTCGCGTCCAAGATTATTGCATTTTTATAGCGACGTGTGTGTGTGTGTGTGTGTGTGTGTGTGTGTGTGCTTGTACTAGTCTGGACTAATGATTTCGTAGTGCTAGCCCACTGAGATACCACGCCGCAGTTTAACATGAATACCCCACTCACACACAGTATACTGACGTTACCGTCAAGTCCTTGTTTCAGCCCCTTAAAGCGGAGCGCCAGACATAACCGTCTTTTAAATTCTTTTGGTATGACGCGGCCGGGAATCGAAACCCGGACCTTCCGCTCCCCGGGAGGCGGTCCCGGGCACATCAACCTGTCACCCACAACTGTTTGGAACCAAGAAGTGAAAATATTGCAGGCTCGTTTTCAACTTGTTGGTCATCTTGAGTACATTGAAAGAAAATAATGAAGCAATTTAGACAGTGTTGCTTCATATTTACTACTTATATGTTGCCTCGCGTGCTTTTAACAGTGATAATCTAACTTTTATTTTTTACGACATTTCAAATACATGTGTTGATATTTTTTTCAGATTTCTTGATTTTTAGAAAATGCAGTTTTGGCACTGACAGAATTTGTACTACCGGACCCAGAGGATTGCAGAGAGTGCTCCCTTTCACGACTTGTCCTGACCAGAACGTGGGAATTGTGATAAATAATGTAGAAATAATACTACATATCTTGCAGGGTTGTTTAGGTTTTGAGTTACGACAGATTTCTCTCTCCAATCGGGAAAAAAAACCAAAAAACGCGCCAAATAACACCGGAATGTCTGACAACCATTTCATTCATTACATAATCTAGACTTCCCAGGACTGGGGCTACCGGTCACTGCGACTGTCTCCTCTACTCCTACACCCTAAAACTACAAAGGGAACTTTAATAGTAGAACACTCCAATGAAGCTTAAAGTTAATAAGGGGCGGTCGGGTAGCCTAGTGGTTTAAGCGTTTGCTCGTCACGCCGAAGACCCGGGTTCGATTCCCGACATGGGTACATGATGAGAAGCCTATTTCTGGTGTCCCCTGCCGTGATATTGCTGGAATATTGCTAAAAGCGGCGTAAAACCATAATCACTTACTTACTTTAAGCTTATTACCCAATGAGAGTAACGATAAGCTGAGTATGAATAAGCCGAGGTTAGCAATCTCATTTGGATGTGGATGTGATCAAAGACAATTATGCTAAATATGACAATAGCCATTCATTGTGCTTAGGAAATGATATTCTTCAAATTTTATTTAAAATGATATGTATTTCCAACTGCGCACACACATTAAAATAAGCAGTATTGGTTCAACAGATGAGTGACAATAATCACTCAAATCATCCGTTTTTCGTGTGATCATTTTCAATTATTTATTTGTTGCTATAATTCTTTGTTGTTTTCTCAACTGAAACCATCGTAAGTTGATATATCTTCTGAGAAAAGGTACAAGATGTGGGTTTCCTAATATCCAAAGTCTATTGTTGAACCGACGTCACATAAAATCGTCACGACGTCATGAACAATTGATGACGTTGTCTTCAAGTTTATATTTGCGACCAGAGATCATATGACGTCACGATGCTATGGGGCTCGTCGCAAACAATGGAAACAATATAAAGATTGTTATAATGATCACTGAGAATGGCTGGAAATAATTAAGAAATAAATGACGAGTGGGAGTTGTTTATCGTACAATAAAACACTGCAGGGAAAATAAACTATAAGTCGTTTATTTCTTGTATGAGATATCAACATTATGTACAGCCTCTTTAAGGATGATGATACAATGTACAGGCTTTAAAAGTATTTTCCCGTATTTAGATATGATGACTCCCTCAACAGAGTCGGACCCCGGTCCCTTTAATGCATAGGTGGGTATTTCCCGTTTATTCTCAAAATCCGCACGTTGATTACATGTACCCTTTCTCCCAATACCGATTGTCATATCTCTACCGCTTTGGGATGCGATCGTTCGGCTCCATCTACGGGAAACAACTCACTAGACACTCCCCTCTCAAAAATAACGTCGTCCAATATACAACGTCGAATCTCCAGAAATGACGTCATGATAGAACATTGTCAATCCTTAAAGAGCCTGTACATAATGTTGATATTTCATATAATAAATAAATCACACTGCGATCTTCATTGTTCTCTATGATTTATCTTATATTTTCCCCTATATCCGCCTTGTAGAAAATATATGTTAAAAACACTGGTTTGCCTGGCGTACACTCGACTATTTAGACAGCTATAATATAGCTGTATCATTTCTGCTGCGTAACGCACCACACATTAATCACCAGGTAACTCACATGCTACCCCTACACACGTATCAGCTGAAGGAAACTTACTACTACGGTAGACATCAACGTACATGCACTACCTAACCAATTGGTAATGTTAATCGTTGTCCTACGTTTGACCTCATCCAAGGATGCAGATTGCTTCTCAAGGCCAGCACGATATAAATGGTACATAGAGCCGATACTACAGGTTTAGTAGATGCATCTACAGCTATCTCCGGGAGGATTCTAGCGTCCGTAGTGCGTCGATTGTCCTCGTCATAAGGCGCCGATAAAATAGAAATGGTTGGTAAATGTGACCACTGGCGGATAACCCTTAAGTTTGGTAGTTCGCGTGATTTTGGAATGTTTTGATGCTTAAAGTGTTAATTACAAACCATTTGTGTGACTGGTCCTGGAGGCGTCATGGCAAGCCGCAGTGCCAATACACATTCATCAAATGCTTCACTATAACGCCAATAGCGTATACATTGGTATTGATAACAGATTCGAGTAATTTCCCCGACTTATACCATGTTGTGGTTGATGAATGATTTCTCTGTTATTTTGGATAACGACCTAGAGCTGCGTCAGTTTTACACGTTTAGAATGGCCACTTAATTCCTGCCACAGAATTAACTGCAATAACAATATTGTCATCATAATAGTTTAATGACAATTGTTTCTTTGACGTTTAACGTCAAACTCAGCAATATTCCAGCTACACGACGGCGATCTGTAAATAATCGAGTCTGGACCAGATATTCCAGTGACTGACATCATGAGCATCGATCCACACAATTGGGATACGATAACATGCATCAACCAAGTCAGCGAGTCTGACCACCCGACCCCGTTAGTCGCATCTTACGACAAGCATATTCACCCTTTAAGGCAATGGATTGCCGAAGACCTGTTCCACCCCGGATCTTCACGAGCTTTAATGACAATTGAGTTTATTGATAAATTGTCAACATGCACAGGACAATCAGGTACAGCTGATACTCTTCCTCTGCGAGACCCAAGCAGCTAAGCCCGTTTCCCACTTTATAGGAGCCCAGTCATCAACCCTGAGCAGCATGGATACCTGCACAACTATTTATGCTGATTAATTCATTACGTACGGCGTTACACTTCTTCCATCAAATTATTTTGAAGGTGTGTGGAGCCATCATCTGACTCCTCGTTCCGGGAGAATCGTCCCACCGAAGGTTGTTCCCGCTGGCAGTAATTGACGTAAACCCGTGAAACTAAAGCCCAATTGTTGCCAACACAATCTATTTCCAGAGAGGCGTGAACTGCGCAACAAGTTCATTGTTTATGCAGTACAAGCCACGATGCGCCTACTCCACTGCAGCGCCATGGACTGGTTTAGGGGCATTGCTGCGCTCCGCGATACGCCTACTGAAGTGGAACATTAGACTGGTGTTTTGACAGTCGGTCTGTTATTTAATCTGGCGTAAATAAACGGCTTTGGAAAAACAACCACAAAACAGCTGTTTCCGACGGAATTAGATAATTATAGATATTCTTTATTTTTCGTTATCGGATGAAATTGATATCAGTGCTTAAGGCGGCCTTTTCTCTCAATGGCGTCCAAGAGTGTTTTTTTGGTGCTGATAACGATGTGGCATCTGTCAGATATGTTCATCTAATATTGAGATATTGTCTGCATGACGTCACGGGTTTGATACGACATTACACAGGAATACGGTTCCAGAAAACTTAAAACAAATAATAGAAAATGTTACCTCATCAAATGGCAGGATACGCCCACCGTTTCGCGAACACCTGGTGCCATCACTAGTTGATACTTATTCATGAACACATGCTCATGGTAGAGTCGGAATCGTATACTGGATGAGGTTTCTTATTGATTATAGAAATGGGTTAGTGGCTTTTATTTATAACAAGGACGTAGCTTGTAAACACGAAGATGGAGTTATTTGATATGAAGATTCTGTACAGTATACACGGTCTATGACACATATACAACACATGCTGTCGGACCACACCAAGCGTTAGGTCAAATCCATTCCCCTTTGTATAAATGTTATTACTACAGTAAACTACGGTTATAACGAACTCAAATGGACCACTAATTTTAGTTCGTTGTAGCCGTGGTTCGTTATATGCATATGTACAGCATAACTACAGCAAATAGTCGGGACAAAAAAGTGTGTTCGTTATAACCGTAGTTTACTGTATTTGTATATGGTTTTAAGCCATCTTTAGCAATATTCCAGCAAAATATGGGCCTTGGACACCAGAAAAGGTCTTCACTCATGACCCATGTGGAGAATCGAACCCATGTATTCAGCGTGAGGAGCGAACGCCTTACCCACTAGGCTACGTAGTACCTTGCCGCAAACTGTTGTTGCTGCTGATGGTGATAATTCTGTTCCAGTTATTTTTTACTAAGCGTTCTAAATTTTTTTTTTTTTTTTACAGTTTCTGGAATATGACACGGATTCACCTGATCGATTTAGTCATTTGCTTAAACAGTCAGCAACAGGTGAGACGTGGTGGAAGGGGAGACAGGGGGAGACGGTGGCACCGTTCCACCACGTGTTTGTACTTGCAGTTGAAGGATATCCTATTTTATTAAGCAACATTTCAGAACTGGAATGTACTGTTTCAACTATTTCCGTAACCTTATGTAGGTGAAGTGAAATAATGGTTTAACGTGACGTCCAAGATTTTTTCACTTACATAAGCGACGTACACGCAGGCACGTGTGTGCGTGCGTGCGTGCGTACGTGCGTGCGTGCGTGCGTGTGATATTGTGGATTAATGCCGGTGTTATACTGCTAGCCCGCTGAGATACCAAGCCACAGTTTAACATTGATACCCCACTCAGAGACAGTATACTGACTCCGAGCCGACTGGTCCTTGTTTTAGCCCCTTGGTGCCGAACTTCCTCTCTTCCTCTATCCACCACTATACCACGGTGGCGGTCCGCAACACTGCAGGATTACACGGAGTGTCCTTGGTCTGTCAGTACCCTATCCATGTTTCGTCCATATTCGTCCAAAGTGGCGAATAAACGCATGGAGACTGCAGTCACTTCAGGCTCAGTGGAAACACATACATGACGGCGGTCTGTATAAATATTCGAGTCTGGAAGACACAATCATGAGCACCGATCCATGCAATTGGGATACGATGACATGCATCAACCAAGTCAGCGAGCCTGACCACCCGAATCCGTCAGTCGCCTCTTACGACAAGCATGGGTTTCTGAAGTCCTGTTCTATCCCGGATCTTGGCGGGTCATTCAAAGCAGTGGCAATTTAAACCTTTCTAACTCGATTGACGTCACCCATACAAACGTGCCTGCACGTGTGAGTGAGTGAGTGAGTGAGTGAGTGAGTGAGTGAGTGACTGAATTGGGTTTAACGCCGCATTGAAATGTCACGGCGTGTCAGCCTAACACAGATCATGAGCATTTCCGTTAAAAGAACAAACGGTGCAAAAAACAACACAAAAACATCTCTTGCGCGATCGACACAAAGAATACCCGGCTGTCTCATTGCCTGACAATGCCACGAGGAATCCCGCGTGTAAACATGAGACATGTGCAAAATGCCCTGTCGGCACGTGATACCAATTCAGCAAATGGCTGGCGTATTAGAACAGCCTTGCACCAACATTGCCAGCAGATGCATCTGCAACAGAAACACATTGGAGTGGCTTGTGATAACCGAATATGACGCTTGGGCATTAGTCAGCCTTCACTGACAGAGATATCTTAACCCTGATATAGGACTCTTGCTCAAACCTTGTTTGATCAAGGTTACATCTTTCAATGCCTTAGTAAAGCTTCCAAAGTGTTTTATGGGAGACGCGTGGAGGACATTTCCAAATTTGACGTCACTGTGACAAAATGATGTCAGATGCAATTCCCTCTTTGACTTGGATCATATGTTTCTTTGCCTTTGCATGTGTTTGTGACGTGTGCCGCTTACATTCATTGTTTGCAAAGCCAGTGCCCGAAGAATGGCAGGATACGCTCACCTTTTCGCGAACACCTGGTATCATCACTATTCGATAGTGATTCATAAACACACTTATGATATAGTCCAAGTCGTACAATGGATCATTTCTTTTCACTAATTATTATCTTATCTAATTTTCACAAATTTTAAAGCTAAATAAGGCAATTAACGCCGATTGGAATCTGTTTCGGCAGATAATTGATACTGGTAATCTCTGTTGTTGACATTTTATATTTTATGATTATTGGAAGGTTTATTGTCGCTTCTTTTTATATGGTGAAACTAATATGCAAAAAAAAGACAAATAAATATAAATACAGGTAGAATGGTTGACACATGTCGCTGTGATATGCAATATTTCTATATATTGTCTGGTTTGAACATATTTATTTTCACAAAAGTGTGAAAATGGATTGGTAAACAAGCGAAGCGCTTATGTTAATACCGCTCCATTACACATAGGACATAGGACTGTAACCATTGTATCATGGGCCTATGGCCTACAATACATCTGAATAAAGTGAATATAAACATAGGACATATTACAATGAATACGTCAATGAAGGTTAGATGTAACAGATGAATTGTAAATGCCAAGCTAGATGTGTATATATAATAAATCTAATACATTTATTTGCAGTTTATTTTAAACAATCATTTAAATGAAAATCTGCCAGTTTTTAATATAAAGTATTGAATAGAATCTAATATTAGCATTTGCTCTTCCTTACTCAAATCCGAATTTCCGCATAGCACTGTTTGTAAAGAATAACCATGTTGGTAAAAATACATTTCATTTCGAAGAGCATACTAATTTGTACACACACAAAAAAAAGTGTAGAGCATCTTCGGTATGATATTTTCTCAGAACATTGAGGTCATTATAAAGGAAAGTTTAAGTCACGGTTTATTCAGCAGACACAGACACGAACAGTGATCTAATGACAGTACTGTGGTGGCTACATTTAACTAAGCTAAAAGTGATTCGTAGCAGACAGACGCATATTGAATTTGGCTGACGATAATATTTCATATGTATATATAAACGACGTAGTTGTTGTGCCAACTTCATGATGATTGATTTATGCAATGTGTGAACAGAATGTGCAGACAAGATACATGTTGAGGAATTTGAAGTCGAAAGAATATGCAAAGAATGTTCTAGAGCCTGGATACACTTCCATGCCAGATTTGCCAAACCTCAGCTTAGCTACTTCCGACACAGGTCAAGGTCACCGCGACATGTGCGGCCACGCTGAAGATGTATTTCCGGGAAGTATAACCAACGAGAAATCATACAAACTTTACACTGTGAGTGCTTTTTTGTACACGATGATCTATTTTAATACATAATGTGCGTACAGAAAATATAAAAACGCATTTAACTATATTTGTTTATAATAGTTCTATTTCCTAGATGATGGGGGCGGTCGGGTAGCCTAGTGGTTAAAGCGTTCGCTCGTCACGCCGAAGACCCGGGTTCGATTCCCCATATAGGCACAATGTGTGAAGCCCATTTCCGGTGTCCCCCGCCGTGATATTGCTGGGATATTGCTAAAAGCGGCGTATAACCATACTCACTCACTCATTGAAAAATACTAGTCATTGGGTCAGATCTGAACTGAAAGTAGCCACTCGCGTGAAATAATCCCTACTAGGGGTAGCCTAGTGATTTAAGCATTCGCTCGTCACGCCGAAGATCCGGGTTCGATTCCCCACACAGTACAATGTGTGGAGCCCATTACTGGTGTCCCATGTTGCTGGATTATTGCTAAAAGCGGTGTAAAACCATACTCACTCACTCTTACCTCCACGGGGAACATACAGAACTTGAGCCACAGTGATGAGTCCTCTTTGTCTTCCATTTGGGATCACATAAGATTCAAATATCGGTGAGCCGAACACAGTCACTATGATAGTGACAGGGCGAGACATGTGTGGTCGTGCACCTGTACCGTTCTTAGTTCTTAAAGTTCGAGTGAATTTTATCTCAGCACATCCTTCTGACACAAGATATTCGGGACGAAACAATTTCGTGAAAAATCTATCAATATGTTTTATTAGGAATGCCATTCTACTCAAGGTATGAGTTGTACAGAACCTTTAAGAGTCTTATCCAACCAGAAAAATACGTATCTACATTAACATCAAGAACCCTTCGACGTCCATTTATTCAATTTAGGCTCGGATTGTAAGATCTCATGATAAATGAACGAAGGAAAATGTCCACTGAAAAGTCAAAAAGGCTGTGTCCATTATGTCATTCAGCTATAGAAAATGAAATTAATTTTACTTTTGTCTGTCATTATTATTGTGACCCAAGAAGAAAGTTTATACCAGAACGCTATCTGTCAAATTATCCTGTACCTGCTTTTATTTCTCTTCTTTCTTCAAAAGATGGTGCTCTCATATTAAAACTGACATGGCTATACATGTTAAAAATACAATTTCCCTCTGAAACAAATTGAGTATATATCCATATATGTAAACTACTTATTTGTAACTCTCTTGTATATGGGCCGAAGGCCTTGCATGCAATAAATATCTTTGACTTTGAACTGCATGGGTGTTACATCCCAGGATTGGTGTCTCTGTAGATTCCTCACACAATTCAGCCACATTTATAATGTAATATTGCCAATTACTCAGCAGTTTGATGCCTCAAAATGACATTTGATTTTGAGTAAGTACATGTGTATGTGATTTTGAGTGAGTGAGTGAGTGAGTGAGTGAGAGAGTGATTGGAGTTTTACTCCGAGTTCAGCAATATTCCAGTAACACCACGGTCGGGCGACACCTCGGTGTACCTTTATGTACTCCATAATCTCGCGTAACTGTATGTTCTGCATCTCCTCTAGTCCTGCTCCAAGGCTGTACTGAAAGAAATGTCCATGGATGTGTTGTAATTTTATCCTCCTGATAGGCGTGTCAAGATATGTGGACAGGACAACGTGTTCTTATCATTTACATAATCTAGAACGTGTGATTTAAACTATTGCCCTAAAGACTTTCGCAAGTCTAGATCTCCTTTAAAACCACTGTCTGATGAAGCTGGTACTTTATGTACACCCCCCAGCAATGGCATCATGAGAAAGTATTGGGATCTCTGGTGGAATTGGCTCACCGTAACCTATTTTCGTCGCGAACGGCGACTAAATGGATCAGGTGGTATCGTACCATGAGTGAACGTTGCTCATAATATCAATCATTGGTTTGTCTCGATTATTTACAAGTTCCCGTAGTATGGAGAAATATTGCTGAGTGTGGCGTCAAACGGCAAACGAGACATCATTAGACTGTGTTCACAGATGTAGAAGGTGTACTTCAGAGCCTTTTCCTGCACCTTTGGTAATATATGCTGTGCTAATTGTATACTATTTTATATTCAAGAGGTACAGCGTTCAGTTTAATACATAGGCATGTAGATGAAGCGTCACCTCCATATAATGTTGATTCGTCACTGTTTGATCATTTTTTCTATTAAACGACTATTGGCGCACGCGATTTGATGTGAAAAGTTGTACTTGTCCGCATGAAGTTTACACTGAGGTATGAAGTTTACACTGAGGTACTTCTTGAAAAACGCCTGCCGGACTGACATGTCGTATAACACTTTGTTAAACTGCATAAACAAATGAGTTTTTTTCTAATCACTTTTTAATAAGGGCAGAGAGGCTGAATTTTCGATTTAATGTCGACTTAAATTTGAATTTACATTTGTACCAAATTTAAACAATAAAAATAAATAGAGGGTCTGTCTGACCTACATTAGTCAAAAAGAAACGAAAGCCATTTCTTTTTTTGTTACATAAAAAAGTACCACTCTGAATGGGAAATATTTTTTTATATTAAGGACCCGGAATCGAATTTAGCATGGAAAAAAAAAAGAAAAAGAAAATCGTCATTGTCGGGTCGTTTTTTAAGGGTCTGTCGGTGATGGGAAACATTTTTATGTGGAAATATTGTGAATCTTTATCTTCGATTGCCCAGTCTATCAGAATAATTTTGTTCCTAGTCTCAGCAGGTTTTTCAATAACCGTGTTTTCCTCCGATACCATCTTTCTCACATTTCAAACATACACATCTCGATGTTCCTTTTTATCTAAACGATGAAAATATTTTCTTGGCACTTAAGCGTGTCTCCAACATGAGCACGATAGAAGGCCAGATACTGTCTCCCTCAAAACTAGCTATGATCGGTCTGTCTGTTTGTCGCCTCCTGCTGGGAGATAGGGGCGGGACTGGTGTCTGCCGCCTTGATGGTGGAAGGGGAGACGGTGGCACCGTTCCACACACGTGTTTGTACTTGAAGTTGAAGAATATCCTATTTTATTACGTGGCATTTCAGAACTGGAATGTATTGTTTCAACTAGTTCCGTACCCTTATATAGGTGAAGTGAAATAATGGTTTAACGTCGCGTCCAAGATTTCTGCACTTATATAGAACGTGTGCGTGCGTGCGTGCGTGCGTGCGTGCGTGCGTGTGTGTGTGTGTGTGTGTGTGTGTGTGTGTGTGCGTGCATGTGATAGGCCGGATTAATGCCACAGTTTAACATTGATACCCCACTCCGAGTGAGGATACTGAATACGAGCCGGCCAGGCAGGGTAACAACAAGTATACCATCAATTAACGTATATTGTTATGAGGAGGCCGTTGGTCACGAATGGTGCTGGTAATGTACGTACGTTGTATACACACACGCTCCCAAATATAGTCGCTCGTTGTCATCTGACTGCCGATCCTCACATTCGTGACCAACTCGTGTTATTCCGGGAAATACCGAATAGGGACTCGTGCCCCGCATTCGTGACCAACTCGTGTTATCCCGGCCAAGGCGAATAGTGACTCGTGCCCCTCTCATGGCCATTTTTGCGACCGGGTTCCGTCTTAGAGCAAACGGGCATACCTAAAACAATTGTCAACTCGTTGCGTTATGTTTCACATGTACTTCCCCATATATTATATATATTTTAGATGCAATTTAAAGCACATCGGGACATGAGGAATTATACAGTATGATTGACCACATTTAACTGTGTCTTGGGTATATTTTTAGACGTAAGACATATGTTAAATCAAAAAATGTTTCTGAGGGATTCTTTGACGAGGAACTTGAAATCATACGCGCATTCTGATTGGTTTGTCGTATTTTCGCACATAACATTCATCGATAGGGGGGCGAGTCTTCTTGCAGGTTACGAAAGGGGCGAGTGGTGACGAATGCGGTGCCCCGCTCTTCTAGCAGGTTACGGAAAGGGGCGAGTGGTGACGAATGTCGTGCCCCGCTCTTCTTGCAACTTACGGAAAGGGGCGAGTGGTGACGAAAGTCGTGCCCCGCTCTTCTTGCAGGTGACGGAAAGGGGCGAGTGGTGACGATTGTACCAGCATGAACTGAACGAAAAACTCATGCAGATGTAGTATTTAAAGCGCGATTGACCAAAGTCATTGCAAAATACAACTTCGCGCAGTCACCTGACTGTCGATTCTTAGCCGGATTGAAACCTTGTGATTAAAACTCAATGATGATGTTTATCGCTAAAAACTTGACATTTCCGTAAAAGCGCACAGTGCAATGTTTGTCATTACTGTAATAGAAGTAATAGTCCTTATCGGCGCAATGGCTTGTTTTCAATTTATAAGTATTGACACACATACAGCCATCTTCGCTAATTAATCATCGCGATGTTTCGTAATTCTATTTCAAATGCCGAGGACTTTTAGGAGAAAAAAACGTTAACTGTCATCGCATAGTGTATCAACCCATCAACATCAGTCTCGGGAGCGAGTTAACGATGTGCCTTAATTAGACGTGTTGATGTGGAGGACGTTAATGTTGCCGACGATGCTACGATATACGTCTACAACTACCTGTGTAAATCAGCCAGCCATGGCGCCAAGAGAAAATAACCTGCGTGAAGACAGATGTAGGTCTTGTAGTGCTCGGCGGCTGCACAGACGTCAGGGCTCATTCAGGTCGGGGGTGGCACAGGGGTGCATGCTGGATCCGCTTGATGGATCGGGTTCGAGTCCTGGTGTCCCCGCTGTGATATTGCTGAAAGGTTTAGTTTATTCTGGTAAGTGAGTCGTGTGGTTAAATACGACACCCACCGGTGCATTAAAGGTCTACATTACCTACACTACATTATATAAGCTGATTAATTTGGGAATCAGGTCGTGCTGACTCAGCAACCACTGGTTTGTCTGGTCCAGGCTCAAGTATCTTCAGGCTGCTGTGATGTTGATGTGTAGACAGCGCAAACACAAGATTCACGCACCTCAGTGAGTGAGTATAGTTTTACGCCTCGTTTAGCAATAGCCCATTTAATCATTATTACTACTACTACTACTACTACTACTACTACTACTACTACTACTACTACTACTACTACAGTAAACTACGGTTATAACGAACACGCTTATAACGAACTGACGGATATAACGAACTTACTTTTTTGTCCCGACTATTTGCTGTAGTTATGCTGTATATATGCATATAACGAACCACGGCTACAACGAACTAAGATTAGTGATCCCTTTGAGTTCGTTATAACCGTAGTTTACTGTATTCTTCTTCTTTTTCTTTTTCTTCGTTTTCAGGAAGAATTATAACGGTTCAATTTCCTCCTAACACCGTGCGCTTCGTCCAGATCGAAGTGTTTCAATTGAGTATATTGAATGTCTACAGTAGGATCCGTCTATATTGATATTGGAGTGAGTTGGGTTTTACGCCGCTTTTAACAGTATTCCAGTTATTTCACGGCGTCTCAGCTTAATATGTGAGGAAAGCCCGAAGTGATACAGGTCTCTGACGTTTACCTCTTCGGTGAAACCCACGAGCACGGGTACGGTGCTGACAAACCTAGAAACAGAATCGGGGCGAACCGGGATTCGAACCCACAATCATAGGTTTCTGGCGTGCCCAAGGGACGCAACTCTGCACAGCGAATCGCGGCGCCTTATACGACTGGGCCACCAGTGCCCCCTATTGATATTGGAACATACAGAGCATCTAGACTTGGATCCCCCTATTGATATTGCTACATATAGAGCATTTACACTAGGATCCGTCTCTTGATATCGGTGCGTATAAAGCGACCAATCTAAAGCGCATTTTAACCACGAATCCATCAAGTAAAAAGAGCGCCTCTCCTGATGATAACTTAACTATTTCAATGGGTGTTGGCCTCGGCGATTATGTCCTTTCCCGGGGTACACTGGTTATGACTCAATGATAATAACAAGGAAGAACAGTATCAGTTAAATATCATCGACAGGATATAGATGTAACATACCAACGTCATCTTTCATATCTAAATATTTACCCAAGTCTGCCGTATATCGCAATACGTTGGTTGCATGCTGGAAATAGCGCCACTGTTGTTGCCTGTGTAGGGACAATATACGATATCTACCATCTGGGTACGATTCGTGAAGAAATCTTCAAGGTTCCTGGAGAGAATTATGCGTGTTTCCTGTAGATAAACACCGGTAGAGTTACAAGACTGTCAGGAGATCCTCTGTAATGGTGTATGTGTATATACAGCCCAGGGAGAGGAGATTACCCCAATCACCTAATGATAGCGTTTCAGATTGGAGGGCTTACTCAGCCCCAAAGGCAAGGGAAATGTTGTGAAGTACACATTTTAACATTATATGAGTGAGTGAGTGAGTTGGGTTTAACACCGCTTTTAACAGTATTCTAGTTATATCGCGGCGTGTCTCCTTAATGTGGGAGGAAAGCCCGAAGTGATGCAGGTTTTAGACGTTTACCAATTCGGTGAAACCCACGAGCACGGGTATGGTGCTGACAAACCTAGAAATATAATCGGGG
This sequence comes from Haliotis cracherodii, assembly GCF_022045235.1. Lineage (NCBI taxonomy): Eukaryota > Metazoa > Mollusca > Gastropoda > Lepetellida > Haliotidae > Haliotis > Haliotis cracherodii. Next base: position 71,255,468 of record NW_027266286.1, read on the forward strand.
CGAATCGGGATTCGAATCCACAATCATAGGTTTCTGGTGTGCTCAATGGACGGAACTCTGCACAGCAAATCGCGGTGCCGTAGACGACTGGGCCACCCGTGCCCCCTAACATTATATGAGATTAAGAGAAAATAATTACTTAGAGGTGAATTGTGTTTAACGTCATAGTCAGCAATATTCAGTGGCCTGTAAATATTGGAGTCTGGACCAATCGGACTAGCGTTGAGATGAACGTCCCGCCCCGTCCTGCAATCACCCTTATCAACGAGACTGACCATCCGATCCATGAAGTCGCCTCTTACTACAAGCAGAGGTTGCTGGAACCTGTTGTAACCCAGACTTCCCACTGGGTATTGACAAAGGAGGGTCTGTACTTTTCACAAAGTGTCGCAGCGCACACTCAACCAGGAACCAGTAATTTTAACGACCGTAGTTTAACAATTACAAAAATAGTTATCGCCCTTTAGGAAAAAGCTGCGCATTCACGCTGAATTTCATTTGTTTTAATATTCGACATCTGGTCGGAAAATGGCATCACACATTGTACTCATGTGGGGAATCGAGCCCGGGCCTTCGGCTTGACTTAGCTAGGCTACCCCACCGAACCATGACGGAAGAAGAGTAAATGACGACAGTTAATAAGGTCACATACAGACACGATTGATCTGTATGCAATGGATTCGAACCTGTGTGGAAACCGATGTTACCTCAGTCTGTGAACAAAGGGTTCTTGAACGACATAACGGATTATTCCTTACATCAGAAATCAGCATTTTGTACAGCCTTTTAAAGGATGTAAATAAAATGTATAAAAATATGATAAAATGAGAGGAAGAGGAGGGCCTAAGGTATTTCCCGGATATTCTCACAATTTTCACGTCGAGTATTTGTGTCTCTCCCACGCTTTTGGATGCGATCGTTTGGCCATTACGTTTCTCTGCGTTGCTCAGGTTCATCTATGGGGAACAACTCACCAGACACTTCCCTCTCAATAATATTTATTTTGTTGTATTGTTTGTTGTTTAATGCCGCACTCAGCAATATTCCAGCTTTATGGTGTCGGTCTGTAAATAATCGAGTCTGGACCAGACAATCCAGTGATTGATATCTTGAGCATTGACCTACACAAGTGGGATACAATGACATGCATAAACCACCTGACCACCTGATCCCGTTAGTCGCCTCTTACGACAAGCTTAGTCGCCTTTTACGGCATGATCACCCCTCCGACATGTATGTCTGCTGTGACCGTTATTATTCAGCGTCTGCCTCCAAATATCGGATCGCCTCCGTGTTCTAGTGGTAGAGCATTCGCTCGGAGAGTGGAAGGTCCGGAGTTCGATCCCCGGCTGCGTCATACCAAAAGACATTAAAAGACGGTACTTGTTGTTAACCTGTCTGGCGCACGGCATTAAAGGGCTAAAACAAGGACTGGTCGGCTCGGAGTCAGTACACTGTGTCTGAGTGCGGCAGGGTATCTCAGTGGGCTAGCACTATAAATCGGCATCAGTCCGAACAAGTACAAACAACCACACACACACACACAGGCATGCACGTCGCTATATAAGTGCAATAATCTTGGACGAGACGTTAAACCCCATTTCACCTCACTTAAAAGATCGGCCAGGTAACTCATACCAACACACTGATCGCGGTTCGAATCTATCAGATGTAGATGTCTTACAAACTGAGTATCAGTCATTACCAAAAATAAACAATACCCACATACATGTCGTATCTTGACGCTGCTTATTTTTGTAATGACTGATACCCAGTGAGTTTAGCATCAGTTCTCCCCCTTGATTACAACACCAGTGCACACACACACACAGAGTAAATATTGACGGCCACAGACTACCAGACATACTGGGCACCCCCGCGTCCTTCAGCGTCTGTGGGTGGGTCAGGAGGGCGTGGTAAGGGGTCTTCATCCTGTTGCCATGTGAAGCAAGTAGGAATCACTACTATAAGTAGGTACTCTTTGATGGATTTAATAACGATAGTCGACAAATTATTATAAGGTTAAGTGGAGAGCAGGCTGTAGTTGAGTTAAAACAGATCGAGACAGAGAAGAGATCGAGTGAGGCAGAGACTTACATATATCAACCGAAACAGAAATAGAGAAGAATACTATCGCACAGATAGAGTCTGACAACGAGACTGAAACTCAGATAGAGTCTGACAACGAGACTGAAACTCATATAGAGTCTGACAACGTGACTGACTCACAGATAGAGTCTGACAACGAGACTGACACACAGATAGAGTCTGAAAATGCGACTGACTCACAGATAGATTCTGACAACGTGACTGACTCACAGATAGAGTCTGACAACGAAACTGACTCACAGATAGAGTCTGACAACGAGACTGACTCACAGATAAAGCCTGACAACGAGACTGACTCACAGATAGAGTCTGACAACGAGACTGAAACTCAGATAGAGTCTGACAACGTCACTGACTCACAGATAGAGTCTGACAACGTGACTGACTCACAGATAGAGTCTGACAACGTGACTGACTCACAGATAGAGTCTGACAACGAGACTGACTCACAGATAGAGTCTGACAACGAGACTGACTCACAGATAGAGTCTGACAACGTGACTGACTCACAGATAGAGTCTGACAACGAGACTGACTCACAGATAGAGTCTGACAAAGTAACTGACTCACAGATAGAGTCTGACAACGAGACTGACTCACGGATAGAGTCTGACACACAGATAGATACCGACTCACAGATAGAGTTTGACAACGAGACTGACACTGACACAGAGATAGAGACTGACCCACAGATAGATACTGACTCACAGATAGAGTCTGACAACGAGACTGACACTGACACAGAGATAGAGACTGACCCACAGATAGATACTGACTCACAGATAGAGTTTGACAACGAGACTGACACTGACACAGAGATTGAGTTTAGCACAGAGACCTACATGCAGAATGAGTCACTTCCCATCTCTGCCCGCAGCGTGAAAGAACACCTCTGTAGACCGACCCTGTTCCGTCATATGACGTTGATGGACAATAACGTCACCACAATCAGACAAATGTGCACAAGGCCGTGTGTGGTTAAATGTTTGTTGTTCCTTGATCAGCTCTGATAATGTTAACATTGGTTGCGGGGCTTCCCTGGCCTTTAGCGTGCGGTGATGCCGTTATTATTACAGTTGGTAGGTATACAGCAAGTAGCAGCTTGGTGGAGTCGGGGGTGAGTCAGTAATAACCGCTTGGAAGTCAAACACACCTTGTCAGACTGATACGCCTTGCAAATTACATGTCAATCACCTCTGTTTGTAAAAACAATAAGGCCAGTTTACGCTCGCCCGACTTCCGATTGGCCTTGAGTTGTGTGGATGGTACTCCATATACCTGTCGTACGAAGGCAGTTTGGTTATCATGTTTGGTTAGAATTAGAAGGAAATGTTTTAAAAAACTCGCATGGTATGTATACGAATAAGTAGAAATTTACTGGATAGCACAGAGGGAAAAGGATAAACGTTTTTCCTCGTCTTTGTGCGTTTGTTTAAAAATGCACTGTGAACGATTTTGTTCAGAGCCAGAAGTCAATCGTAGATGTTTCCGGTAGAAAATTCTATTTCAATATTAGTTCTATCCCGATTGTCCGGATTGCAACGGATTTCCTTGCACTGCTAGCCTTAACCAACATGCATTTCTTGCCTTAACTAAAACGCATTCCCTGCCTAAATTCTTTCCCTTAACTAACATGCTTTCCTTGCCTAAACTACTAAGAATTCCTCGCCAAACTACCATTTATTCTTTGCCTAAATACTTTGCCTCAACTTTCCTAATTCCTTTACCTAAACTACAGTTCGTTTGGCTCTAAATGAGAATAATGTATTGCAAAATAAATCAAAATCGGGAATAGTCTTTTAAATGTCAATACGGTAAACGGCAATGAATACCATATACCCGACAATATCTGCTGTTTGTTATTATTATCATTATTATTCCCATCACTGGAAAAAGTTGTTTAAGAAACTATCATGTTGTTAAGTGTACAAGTTGACATCTTGAATGGAGGGAGGCACAGCCGTAGGAGGAACAGCGCAAACGGACTCCAATATGCATTTTTTGCCAACCTAACATGCATTCCTTTGCTAAAACTACCAAGCATTCCTCGCCAAAATTACCATGCATTCTTTACCAAAATTCTTTGCTTAAACTACACAGAAAGGTTGCTCATGAGTTTGCTTGAATGCCTGTCTACTGAGAAATTCTATGTTTTCAATATATGAACCAGTTGATAAAATTACTTTTTTTCAATTGCTTTTGTTGTTTGGATACGTCAGGAGCGTATTTAGGTTATATCGCATCACTACACATATTTTTCTACGTAAATACTTTCATATGTTTTAAAGACACAGTCAGAATGACCCCCTCCCCTGTGGTCCGCGCTGATTACCGCGGCGTTTGCCGGTACAGACAACACCTGCATCAAACGGCAATTATCCCAACTGCCGCGTCCAATTGATCGGACGGAGAATTGGAACACACTCACGTGTTCTGAAAAAGCCTCGACCCACCACACTCAATCGTTGTCTGAACCTCCAAGGGATTCCAACAAGCGAGTTAGTATATACTACTCAAAGTTTGCCAAGGATAATGTTTTGATGATATCAAAAACATCCTCCAACAAATAAAGATTGAAATATCCTGGCGCACAATGATTGGAATATTGCTGAGTGCGGCGTTAAACAACAAACCAACCAACCAACTTTATCAGAGAGCATAACATTTGCTACTAATGATTGCAACAACTCAATGCACCTACGCCCCTACAATGTCAAAGACGTTATTTAACGACGGAAGAATTTGACAGATGCATAGGCATGCTTGAAACTGGGTCAACATGCAAACGTCTTTGTGGTCAGCCAAAGTGTGATCAGCAGGGCATGGAATCGATACCAGACGTTTTGATCAATTACCCAGCGTCAATTGCAAGCAGGTGGTCGACAGCGTTCCACTACACAAAGAGGTTTCTTCTGATTGCAACAATACGCCACCTTACTCAGAAAAGACCTGCGGAACGCCATGAGAGTTAACGTTTCTATTCTTCCCGTGATGTTGGTATCCGGTCACCAAGGGCATGCATTCGCTTTAACATTGACCCGATATCACAGGCAGGTAAATTTGGATTGGGCTGAAGATTAACGTCAATTGAACCCGTGAAGATCCGGGCTAGAATAGGTCTTCTGCAAACAATGCTTGTAATAAGACAATGCTTGTAAAGGCGTCTAACGGGATCAACATTCGGAAACTTGTCAATTCTACACTTGATAATAGTATGTTAGACATTAAAGACAATATTGAAATGTTTGATAGGCACTACTTAGAAGTTAACGGATGACAGAGTAGACACAGATTATGGATAACAACTTCTTTTATAGTGTAAAGGCCTTTACAGTATTAAAGAAGTTGTTATCCATAAATTGTGTCTACTTTGTAGAGACAATATTTCGTGAAGACATGTTAATGAACAAAGGTCCGTCTTTCGTGCTTTCTTTCCTCGCTTCCGTCTTCTCACCAACATGGTGGTCAATGCGTCTGATCCGACTGTCGGGTCAGTGTTAACTGCTAAGTACTACACATACACTCCCACCAACCCCGACAGCGGTCAGTATCAGGTTAACACTATTACACGGCTTGTATGGTGCTTGTATTCTGACCTTTCCCCAGCACTGGTGACCACCTGCTCCGGGGAGGCGATAGCTCGGGAGTATTCGTGGAGATATGTAGATGGAGAGATAGTCACGGCGAAAGGCGAGAATACTTATATACCTCTCAGACATCGAGTGTCACCTGGTGCTTTGAAGGAGGCCTTCGGGCACAAATATATAACACTTAGTCTAATACACATACCATTGTTATCATGTTGCAATGCAGTTTCATCACATGGAGTTCCTTACTTTATGAATGAGTGAGTGAGTTGGGTTTAACACCGCTTTTAACAGTATTCTAGTTATATCACGGCGTGTCAGCTTAATGTGGGAGGAAAGCCCGAAGTGATGCAGGTCTTGGACGTTTACCACTTCGGTGAAACCCACGAGCACAGGTATGGTGCTGACAAACCTAGAAACATCGGGGCGAACTGGGATTCGAACCCACAATCATAGGTTTCTGGCGCGCCCAAGGGACGCAACTCTGAACAGCGAATTGCGGCGCCTTATACGACTGGGCCACCCGTGTCCCCCTCCTTACTTTATGTCTTGCCAGAAGCCTGTGTTCGTGGTTCGAATCAGATTCGCTATGATTATACTTTTAGGTTTGTTAGCACCTTAAAAGCGGGTTTCACCATAGTGGTAAATGAATAAGACTTGAATCATTTTGCCAATATTAGCTGGAGAAAAGCATCGTAAATACTTCACGGCCTCGTATGCACTACAAACAATCGCGACCCCTGAAGATACTGGTTGGAATTGGTCTTCAGCAAGTCATTCTTGTCGTAAGAGGCGACTAACGGGATCGGGTGGTCAGGCTCGCTGACTTGGTTGATGCATATCATCGTATCCCAATTGTGTTGATCGATGCTGATGATGTCAATAACGGGATTGTCTGGTCCAGACTCGATTATTTACAGAGCGGCGTCATATGGCGGGAATATTGATGAGTGTGCCGTTAAACAACAAACAAAACCAACGAACGCAGTGTATACATAACTATGAAGTGTTGACAATGGGACAAAGAAAGACCATGTCATAACTCGTCCTTCAAAATCAGAAGCTGATGCTTCGTCACCAACATTCTAAAGGCTTGCGCTTAGACCGGTCAATTTAGCCTTACGTGTAAATACATCAAGCCCAACCGCACATTTTGCACGTGCATTCTTCGACTAAAATGAGGATCGTGTAGTCACAATATTCGACCTTGTGTTGTGTCCTGAAGACGTGGATCGATGCTCATGCAGTCCACCACTTGTTTAAATTTGCCCACTGACTGGAATAGTATTGAATGCAAAACACTCTAGGCTCCTTTTTTAAATGGACACATCAACCCCCTTTTCACACTCTCCAAGGGTAATCATGTTATTATAATGTCAAGGCATATTGATGCCTGCTCGGACATAGTGGACAGTATAGTCAGAATGAGCCCTACAGGCTGTGTCACTTTCCAGGTTATTGAGTCTGTTATTGAGCAAGTCTAGATAGGTCTTTTAAAAGAAAAAAAATAGTCACAAAAATTCCTTTTATCTCTTTTCGGAAAAATAAATATATAATTTCAAAGGCGTGACTTGAAACTTGGGGGAAGAGTTTTCATCTTGGGATCCATCACACGTATTGACACGTTTTGACCTTATCTTTGTACTTGATATTTTAAAAACAAAAATAACTAATAATTTAATAAATGTAATTGTTAATTAAAAGTACTATTAACTTTTGATTTTTATTAATATATATAATAAAAAGAATTAACATTTAATGTTTTAGAACAGTACTGTTATATTTTTAAAGCTTTAACTATAAATATGTATTAGATTAAGTTCCTTAGAGACTAAGTCAAGTCTATGTTGGCATCCTTGAACCCACAGATGTAGTGCCTCGTCCACGTGTAGCCCCCTCACTGACAGTGACCGTAATTGCTGTGATTACCAACCACGGATGTGTTAAACTCGCATGTCTATCTGTACCCGTATCATGTGTATGAGATTACATCAGTGGCCGGCACCCGTTGTCCATCAGTGCCTATAGTGTTCGTTAAGCGGTGGTTAAATCTGGTTAGTTCTTTTGTTTAATACAATTTTATAGGAACGATTAGTACACTTCATTTTAATCATGCTTATTTCTTATTCTTTAACTATTTTAACGACACACCACCATCAAGTTTCATCCCCGGTCGGATTGTAGTAAAATACTACTAGTGGTAGAGCTTGTAGTAGTGAAGGCACTAGACATGGCCGTGGTAGTGATGACGGTAGTGGAAGTAGTAGTGGGTGTACAAGACGTAGTGCAAGTAGTAGATGTAGTAGCAAGAGTAGTAGTAGTAGTAGTTGGAGTAGGAGTAGTAGAAGCATCAGTAGTAGTAGTTGTAGTAGTAGTAGCATTAGTAAAACTAGCATGTGTAGTAGTATTAGTAGTGGCAGTAGTAGCAGAAGCGGTAGTTGTAATAATAGCATTAGTAGTAGTTGTAGTAGTAGTAGCAGTAGTAGTATTAGCAGTAGTAGTAGTATTAGCAGCAGTAGTAGTGGTAGTGGTAGTGGTAGTCGTAGTAGAAGTAGTAGTAGTAGTAGTAGTGCAGTAGTAGTAGTATTAGGAGTGGCGGTAGTAGTAGTAGTAATAGTAGTGGTACAGTAGTAGTAGTTGTAGTAGTAGTAGTAGTAGTAGCATTAGTAGTGCAGTAGTAGTAGTATTAGCAGTGGCAGTAGTAGTAGTAGTGGTACAGTAGTAGTAGTTGTAGTAGTAGTAGTAGTAGTAGTAGTAGTAGTAGTAGTAGTAGTAGTAGAAGTAGTAGTAGTTTAGCGCCATAGACGCAGAAGTATTTATAGTATACAGCAACATTAGTCGTAGTGCTAGTTGTACTTTCTATGCTAGGTATCACAACTGCTTCAAAGTGATATTGATTATCAATATAATACGAATCAGTCAGTACTTGTTTCACAACATAATCGTATGAGCTGAATTTTACATGGACTACAAACACGATTTGTCGATTGTAATCAGCTCCACGCTGCTGAACGGATTCGTTCCGACTCATATACGATGTTGGAAAGTGCAAATCAATAGGTTCTGAAGAACAGACAACAAACACACACATTTAAACACCGACCAGCCATGACAGAACCCAGCTGCCACACATTACATGTATTTACACAAGCAGTTCAACAACTGGAGGAATGTATAATCCACTTGTTACAAGAAAATAACTAATTTGTTCATACCGTATTGAACCAAAGATTGTTCTGAAATTGTTGAAATTATTCTGTTCATTTTATTTTATCTCTTTTTTTACGTTTCGCACTTATAAAAATATTAATTTCAAAGGCGTGACTTATATATGATTATATAAAATAATAAATTAGAAATTGTTTGGGGGAGATTTTTCATCTTGGGACGTTTTCATCAAATGTTTTGTGTCCGTCACACGTAATGACGTCTTGATGTATTTTGACCACAGCTTTGTACTTTATGATAGTTCAAGTCCAAAGCCGACTCACTCACTCACTCACTCACTCACTCACAACCATTGTTAATATTCCACACGTGTTTTTTCTGCTGTGAATGACTTCCTGCGGTGTAACATTGACCATGCTGAACTATTCTATGTTTATACTGCCTGGCAATTGGATACACCGGGGCTTAAGTAAGAAATATCTCCTAATGGCAACAAGAAGTCAAAGTATTGCTAAAGACGTGTTAATTATTTAAATTTCCCCAACTCTCGGTATACCATTTAGTGGCCATCTTTGTCTGAGAGAGACGGAATAACCCCAGGCGTTATTTTCCCAAGACTTAACCCCCTCTCAATTTTATTATTTTAAGTGTTTTTCGGACACGATTGAGTGCAAATATGTTAAGAAGCTGATAACAAGTTCCAACCAGCAGCACTTCTATTAAATCTCTGCGTCTGTAGACATGGGAGGAAAACACAAATTGAATTTTTCAGTGATATTTGGAATGTTTATTTGAGTAAGCATTCCTTATTGTATATGTTTATTACATATTAAGTATCTAGCTGCTTATGTGGTATCTATAAGCTTATCTATTTCCGATCAGTGGTATGTGTGTTTCGACTTCATGCATCTGATATGTTTTAATGAACATCATTTAATAAGCAAGGATAAGATATATGAATGAACACCTTTTTTATTACAATTAGGAGCAACGTTCCGTAATAAAGACGTTGTTCATCCATATATCTTATCATTAGTTAGTATACTAATATGCCCCAACTTTTAAATGTCCCTCAAAGAAGAAACGTCATTTAATGTTGATATACGTGTTTTGGTAGTTGTACAATTGTTGAGTGACGGTTATTTTACACCGTAGTCATTAACATTTCCAGTATGTCATAATATACTATCTGAGTCAGGTAAGCCTATGGTTGATAACAATAGCGAGTGCGAGCGACTATAGCTTTACGCCGCTTTTAGCAATATTCCAGCAATATCACGGTTGGGGACTTCACACATTGTACCCATGTCGGGAATCGAACCCGGGTCTTCGTCGTGACGAGCGGACGCTTTAACCACTAGGCTACCCGACCGCCATGATATCATTAGCAATACATAAGGCACGATAACATTTCAACAAGGTTGTGCACGTTCTTTTTCGTCAGCTAGATAGACTTTTTTAATTTGAATTCTAGAGTATTTCTCCCAACGTCAACAGGTAAGATAAATCGTTTGTTTTAACTAACCACTATAGGTAGTAAGCAGAAATGCTGTTTCAGAAAATAGTGAAAAGATATGTTTTTGGCTCGGGGTTTAAATTACAAAAATGGTATGTCTAGAAAATAGTGAATTGTTAGCCAAAGAAGATTTTTTTTAACTATTCGCAAGAATTTGATAGTTTTAAAGTTCAACGTTTATATACGCTTCGTTATCATCAATCCGTGATGAGACAGGACATGACAAAGACGAGACAGGATGTGACACTTACTAAACATGTCATGTTAAATAGTCAGCCATACAGTAAGACTATGTTGAAGTGGATCTTCTTAACACGACTGCGAACCTACAACTGCACGTGACACATGTTCAGAATACATTTTGCAAGGGTGTCTCTACCATTATATGAAAAAACCCAGTTTCGTCCTCAAAAGAAATAGATTTAGAAATGGTACAAATATATTTCATAAAATTTATAAAATACAAAAGATTTGTTGTGAAATATCTTGTGAAATATCGTTTTACAGCTGGAAAAGGGACAAAACCTTTTCCATACATTCCATAGGAAATTCCTGCCAAAAGCAGAGTCGATTGTTTCATTCCGACCATTTAATAAACGTAAGCCAATGAATCACCATCAAATAGTGATGATACCAGGTGAGCGTACCCTGACCCACCGGTGGCACCCGTCACAAACACATGCAAAGGCATGTCAGTTGTTCACCTGACAAGATATGTGAACATATGGTACAAGTCAAAATAGCAAATTGCATCATTCCTGTCACTGATGCGTCAAATTTTGAAATGTCCTCCACATGTCTACCATAACGCTTTTTGAAAGCATGAATGTTGTGACCTTGATCAAACAACTTTTGAGCAAACGTCGTAGGACGCTCTTTGCAATCTTCGTTGAAAGCGCTCGGTTGTACCTCAAAAGTTGTGAAATGAAGACACCAAAGGCTGGAGCTGCTTGAATATTGCTCGCCATAGAGGAAAATTTTACTATTGGAAAGTTGAAGTCATCCCTCTTGTCATACAGTATTGAGTATTGGATGTACACAGGACAAGGTCTGTTATCTTCTTCATTGTACATACACAACGTTTCAGAGCTTTTTCTTGACCTTCTACAGCTGAAACCTGACGAATCGGCAAGACGTAACGTTGAAACGTTGTGTATGTACACTATATTAGAGAAGTTATCCATAATAAACCGTGTCATGTCACCGATGTAGTAATTAAGATGAGTTAAAGTGTGACAAGCATTTAATAACATGGCTAGATTGGATTACATAATCCAGTTGGATATAACAGCCAAATAAGAGGGTCTTGAATGTCATAAATAAAATGTCGATTGGCCTGACCCTTTAACCATCATTTTGATCATCAGATCAGTGAGCTGGTCGTTATGCATAAACAGTGGTTACATTCTGCCTGAAAGTGTTACCTACACTTTACGTTGGCTTAGTCACTCCGTTGTTTTGTACCATTGTTTTGAACATACTTCACCTGGCATAGTCAGTCATGTAATGTAACAATACACGTGTCTTGTTTTTATGGTCGTAAACATAATCGCATAGAAATATATGATGATGTGTTTGTGATGAAAAACGTACCCATGAAACATAGCTGTAGGATTTATGTGAGCGAGAGACATATCTATGCATGACAGGCACATTTCTGTTTGAGAAACATGTCATAAAACAGGATCCAGCTGTGTCATGATGTAGAGGCAATTACACCCAGAAACCTGCTAGCGTTGTTGACAGTTGGATGTTGGATTCACAAACACATAATTGTCTGATGTACATACATTCTCGAGTAGTGTCAATGCTGGTTTACATCAATAAAAAAATAAATAATATCATTGAAGGTAATTCAAGGTTTTCGCATTCGCTGAACGCATTTTAGGAAACAAACTATTGTGTCTCTAACGCTCACGGAAAATATGACGCCATGAATACGAAAAATTACATAATAGAAATGAGCTTGTATGTTGAGGTCATAACCAGCGCTCTATACTCCGACCCTGACACTTCTATAGCTGCAATGACCGATACATCACCTACAACCAGCAACACCACAGCAATATTCCAGCAATATCACGGCGGGGGACACCAGAGATGGGCTTCATACATTGTACCCATGTCGGGAATCGAACCTGGGTCTTCGGCGTAACGAGCTAACGCTTTAGCCACTAGGCTACCCGACCGCCCCGTATTATACATGCATGTGACGATATACTGTAACGTATTGACCACTTGACTGACTTTCCACCTGAAAGTGATGGATTCAAAAATACGTTTCTTTCACAAAAGAGGTCTGTTTTCTGTTTTATCCAAGATAAATAATTGCCGATTTCAGGCGGAGATACAAGTAGGTCTGTACACAACCAGACTGAGCTATATATTCCAGAACACAAATTTAATAAGCTGAGACGATGAAAGAATCTCATCAGCATCTTTGGACGTGGGGGACTTATCTTTCCCCTATAATAGTGCAGCGGGGGACGGTATGGCCAACCCTTGTAGATTTACGCGACTAATTGGGTAATTTGCCCGACGTAAGAAGAATTTGTGCTTTTCTCCAGACATGCCGGAAGACGGGCTTACAAGACGAAGTGGTGGGGCGATTGTCACAAGCAGTTATCACAGTGGTCGTCAGCCACATGACTATGGCAGTATTGTCGAGAGTGACGGTCAGTGTGTTGAATAGTGTTTGGCGGACACGCTCTGTTTGGGGAGTCTTATGTCAGACATGTTGGTTATTGTTGCTGTGTATTTCGGTCTGATCTGTGTGTGGTGTATTTGTGTTAGTCTGTCTACCACACCAAGTACAAATATATCTAATACAGCCCGTGCAAGTCTATATTACTTGTCAAGTCTACTTTACTGTAGTATTTGTATATTGATTGTGTGTTGTGTTCTATGCATTGTGTTCTATGCATAGTGTTCAATGTATTGTGTCCATACATTGTGTTCTATGTATTGTGTTCTATGCATTGTGCCCATACATTGTGTTCTATGTATTGTGTTCTATGCATTGTGTCCATGCATTGTGTTCTATGCATTGTGTATCGTGTGCTGTGTATTGTGTTCGATGTTGCCTCTTGTGTTTTGTGTTTCATACATTGTGTGCTATGCATTGTGTTCTGTGTATTGTGTGCTATGTATTGTGTTCCATGTATAATGTTCTATGCATTGTGTTCAATGTATTGTGTCCCATACATTGTGTTCTATGTATTGTGTTCTATGCATTGTGTACTGTGCATAGTGTTCTATGTATTGTGTCCGTAAATTGTGTTCTATGCATTGTGTTCTATGTGTTGTGTTGTATGTATTGTGTTCCATGCATAGTGTTCTATGTATTGTGTCTGTAAATTGTGTTCTATGCATTGTGTTCTATGTGTTGTGTTCTATGTATTGTGTTCCATGCATAATGTTATATGCACTGTGTGCTGTTTATTGTATCCTTTGTATTGTATGTTGTATATGTTGTATTTTGTGTATTGTGTTGTGTATCGTGTTTGATGTATTACGTGTTCTCTGTATTGTTAGATGGACACAGTGCTCTGCTGTGGGTAAAGCCAAGGATACAGACTCAGGATACTACACCGTTGGTGTTCCCAGGAACAAACACTCTTGTACAACGTTTGACATGAGACGACGGTAACGAGAATAGGATGGTCAGTATGTCTGGTTAGTGCAGACAGTCTTTGATTGGAGGACCCCCAAGGGAAGAGGGCTATCAGCCATTACCAGTAACCGTACCAATCAAAACCGACAGCCAGGGTGGGTGTTCACACAATCAGTCGGTGGTGTGTCACGATTATATCTGATAACGTAATACACCGCAGAGTGAGTGAGTGAGGTTATTTTCACATTTTGAAAAGAATATTGAAATAGTGAATTATGAAAGTCGAAGCATAGTTATTATCTATTTTCACGCCACCATCCTAATCCCGAGCAGTGTACATAACATATGTTAATAGTTTCTATCCTCAGTTGAGAACACTATCGTAGTAATCACACAATGTCGCTACCCATGGTTTTTCAGTTTCATATTGAAGGATATAAACTACTCAAAAGAAGTTAAAGACATCTGATTCTTTCATATTACTCTAATTAATTTGCGATATGCCATAGTTAATGTGAACACCCGAATCTTTCATATTACTCGAGTTAATCTGCCATATGCCACAGTTAATGTGAACACCCGATTCTTTCATATTACTCGAGTTAATCAGTCATATGCCATAGTAAATGTAAACACCCGATTCTTTCATATTACTCGAGTTAATCTGTCATGCCAGAATTACTATAGTAATATGAACGAATCGGGTGTTCTTTAATTTCTTTGAGTAGTATATATGCGAGGTGTAATGACATACGCACATTGATGCGTATAACCATACGTATCCAAATGATATACGTACGTACGTCACAAATACGTGAACATGAGCGCGGCAGAGACAGTATCTTACACTGCATAAGATATATCACGTGTACGAGGACACTGTACCAGAGATAACTTATTGTTTTAACAAAATGCAACACAAAATGCAACACAAAATGCAACACAAAATGCAACACAAAATGCAACACAAAATGCAGACATACGTAAATTTATGACGACGCTGCTTGACGTATAATGGCGTGTTTGCCCAATGCATAACAATTGGAGCAACACGCCATATACCACGCATTATTTCTAGATTAAATTCCTTTCCCAAATTACTTTTGATATTACTTTAAAAAATTATCCTGTGATTACACGCCGTTTACGTTAGGAGAACTGTTTATGTTGTCCCACAGTTGAACACATTAAGGACAAAAAGAAATCGGTTAAACAAAACAACCAAGGACCTTCACCATAAACATGACTCTGTCTTTAACTCAGCACTGCCAAATCTACATGTCTGCAATCTTCAATCTGTTTGTGTACAATTTGATTATGTAGGTTAGTTCCCGATAGACAAGCGTCAGTAAGCCAGGCCTGGTGATTCTCGTTGCGAAGGTTACTGGGAATCCAGTGATGACATATCACAAACCCGTCACGGGAGCCGATAACAGCCGAGCTCTACAAGTTATTTACAACTTAAAACTACAAGCGTTAAAATAAAACAAACATCTTTTTGTTCTTAATACGAAAGGTTGCGCGCACTTGAATATCCACCAAGCGAGGCGCCCTTAAGAATAAAAAGAAACACGATGCTTTCTTTTTGTGTCATGAACGTGCATATGTCATTTTTGAAGCCTCGGGGATGGTGCCTATCTAGTCAACAGTCTGCACGGCTAAGGTTTTCTACAGCATACAGCATACCACGACGGGGGCCAAGGGAGCAAGGGAGCGTCTGTGAGAACGCGCGAGAGAATGACGTCACAGCACGTGGAGATGGGATGTTGACTCTGACAGCGATCGGAGTGGTTTATCAATGGAAAGGTGCCGATTCGGATGCATACAGACACACACGGGCCGAACCCCGACGCAGGAAGACGGTGGTTCGTTCACGCGGGGGATAATGTAGATACTAGGATATCCCTTGTGCCATTTATCATTCATGAATTTCACGGAATCGGCCGCTGACTACAATGGACTATCTTATAAATGGATTACAAAGTGACAACGCATAAAAAGACTCCTCAGCGTTTGCAAAAAAGCTGATACGGAAATATGAGGAGAGGAAGGGAGATTAATATATCATGAAGCCGGTGTGAGGGGTTCCAGAACACAAGTACCAGTATCTGTAGCCAGCGAGAACACAACCAAGCTTCTGTTTCCGTGAGAAGTTCTAACATTCCTGTGCCTATCGTGCCGACCCAGGATGCAGACAGTGTTAGCTGGTCAGTGCAGGTTGTTACGTGGCCCTCTGGTCCGTTAAGCCTGGTCACTCATTAACGTGGCTGAGTACACATTTCGGCCAACTATTGACTTAGTGGACGCTACAGGTATTAAAAGACTGGACGTGAAGGCTTTTGAAGGCTGTATTGCCATTGGAGCACTATATACAAGGACCTGGTGTGCCAAGGGAAGGGCATTTCCAAGATAATGACAACGCGAATTGGATTTATTGGATGTATCTGCTGATTTGCAGTAATATAACGCACCAACTAGTACTCTGTTACCAACGGATGTATGTATTGATTGCAAAGACGCCGGTGGTGCGATTGTGTGTCAGGTAAATATAATGTTTTCACAGGTGTTTTGTACCTTTGCATTATCCATCGTATGTTTACATTGATGTTATCACCGCCGCTTAATCTAAGTCGCTTTGATAATTCTCTTCACCGTTGTGAAATTAGATATTGAAAGTACTCACAAATCAGAGTAGAGGCTGAAGACGGTATTATTTCTTTAAATAACTAAAACACGGGTTATCTCTTTCACAGATCAGCGAAACCACGATGGCAGGATCTCAAGGTCTTCGAGTGAGCGAGAGCTAGTGATTACAACCATACAGTATTGAATGCTCTGTAGCATGCCATGCAGGATAATTAGCAAGGGGAGCTTTCTCACGAGGTATAATTCGACTAACATGGAGAGATTTTGATTTCTGTGGATTGCCTTTCCATACCAGCTCGACCGAGCAGAAGAACGTTTCCAGATGTTCGATGCTGCTTGTGAAGGTGATACGAACAATGCTAGCACAGCACTCGGAAGTGAGCGTTAACGGACTCGCTCGGCCGACTCGGTTATTACCATAAAGGTGGCTGAATACCCCCACTGTAGGCCCCCCGCTGTAGGCTGTAGGCTGTATGCTGTAGGCAGTGTGCGGATAACGGCAACATTTCTACATTATGTCATGTTACCTACTCCGGGCGAACTGTTAAATTCATTACAAGTTGTTGAAGACCTCACAGCCCTTATCAGCTGTTCTGCCTGCTGCAGTCGACGGAACCCGACACGTAAAAATAATCGTGTATAAAAGTACCTACTACCATACCGAGACACGCTATCAAACACTGGCGGGGAAATCTTCACTTTATGAAGAGAGAAAAATGCTTGTGAGTACACCTCTTCATGCTAATCTATGAACAGAAGGTGTCGAATGTATAATTGATTCACACTTGTTTTCAATATCGGAGCCACAGTGGGGAAAGTGAGGGCATATCTGTGAAACAGGTATGACCATTTGTTTTGAATCCTACAAATGATATTATTGAAACGTGAAAGTATTATGCATGGATTTACTCCGCCTGTGATGGAACAACGGGAGTACAGCACAAGTGCTATTATCATCAACAGATAGGGCTTAGAAGCTGGGTTACGAAACCTTCCTAAAATAAACAGCCTTGTTTGAGATACACCCACACCATGGCTACGGGCACAAAACTAATGAAGGAGATCAGCGATCAGTTTCTGATCTGCAAGATTTGTTTGGAGACGTTTAAGGAGCCGAAGACCCTTGTGTGTTTACACACGTTCTGCTCTGGGTGTTTACAGAAACAGATTGACGCGGATTCGACACGGCCGTCGCGGTACGGCGTGTACAGCCGTTACATCACCTGTCCTCTGTGTCGACAGAAGACCGAGATACCGAGCGGCGGAGTTCGGAGGTTACAAGACAATTTCCTCGTGTCAAACTTAACCGAGGTGGTGCAGAAACGCACGCGTTGTAAGGTCCCGCCGTGTGAAATATGTCACACGGTCCGACCTCGGAGGAACGAGGCATGTTCCAAATGTCTGGATTGTAGCAAGTTATTATGTAAAAATTGTGTGGATCTTCATATGACAACCAAGGTTACCCAGAAGCATAGTTTAATTGACATTGAGGGAGAGAAGGATATTGAATGTAAGAGTCATCCAGAGGAGATTGTACGGTTTTATTGTGAGCCTTGTGAGAAATGTATATGTGTGGTCTGCACGTTTCAAGATCACCGGGATCACGAGGTGTGTTGCTTCAGCGACGGGTTCGAGAAATATAAGGCGGCACTTGACACACTGCTCCAGCAGTGCAAAGGTAGGATGGGGGAGACGGGACAGAGGCTGAAAGTGATTGAAAAATATGAAAGTGTTATAAAAGAAATCCGGGAACGGATTCGTGATCTAGCTATTAGTTACATTTCCAAAGTGCGTTCAACAGAAAGAGAACTTCTGAAAAAGATTGACGATTTGGTTGGTGACAATGTACTGCAATTCATTGAGAACAAAAACTGGCTGCAGGAGAATTACGAGAACCTGCAAAGTACATGTAACTTGACACAGATAATCATGAAGGACAAAGGTGTTGAGATGCTGTTGCTGAAGAAGGAGATTCAGCAGAAGATGTCGTTGTTACTGGAGCCCAATCTTCCCAGTGTACCAAGTGACATGATGACTCAGGTTAATTTTGTTCCGGGGGATGTAAGGCTGGGGTATATTTCAGTGTCAAACGGCTCTGATGTCAACGGTGTGGAAGACGACTTCATGGAGAGCAAATGTCAGCAAACACAGACGGAGGTGGACCAGATTCGGACAGTGGTTGACAGTGCCACAACAATGTCCTCTGACGTGACAAGGAAAGTTGTTGATGGTGAAGTTCAAACAGATAGAGTCGAGCATTCGTCACGAGAAACGTGTACCGAGACACCGGAAATGCGGGACAGAGGTGTCAATGTTTACTGCTACGATTCCAAAACTAAAGGGACCATGACTTCCATAATGGATTCGAGATCACTGAAAACTCAGACGGAGAAGATGATTGTGTATGATCAGTACATCCAGACCATGCCAGTCGAAGAGCCTAGCCGAGATGTTAGTGCCTCTGCATCAGGAAGGGGTAATAGGTCGGCCATCAAACCGTCAAGTGCCACTGGTGGCTTATCAGGAAAAGTAGACGCGGCGATATCATCCCCCAAAACATCCATACGTAGTAGAAAGATCCAGACAGAGATATCTTCAATAGGAATTAACTCGGATGATGACGTTATTAGCTCCCTGTCTGCTCGTGGATATGCGAGTGATTGGAGATCGACGAGGCGAGAACGGGAACAAAATCGACAGCCACCAGTTGAAAAGGTTGACGTGGAAGTGAACACCATATATCCTGTTAGAGTTATACCAGAGATGGTAGAAAAAGAAACGTCATCAGATCTGGTAGTTATGAAAGACACGTTCACAATGGCAGTGCCAGATGCTAAGACAATTAACACGCAAACTCTCAGGGTGCGGCGACGTGATACTGGTATAGGAACTGACTATAGTGGGCAGGCAAGTAAAGTCACATGGACAGAGAAAGTCAACTGTGTGGACACGGAAACCACCATGCCACCGGTTCGCCTTGAGACTAAAGGGACTTGGACAGAGAAGCTGCCCACTTCTGAAAGAGCAACAATTACAGCCTGTGTAAATACCTCTGACCGTGCTACCTCAACAGGGAAAGTGAACCAGGGTGATAAGACTACACAGGCAAGTCCTGAGAGTAGACTGAAGGCAACCAACACAATGAAAACTATGATCCATGATAAGGAGATACAGACAAAATCCTATACGAAAGATTCAAGAACAAGTCCTGTTAAAGAGCTTAATGGAGATACTAAAACTGTTACCCAGTCCGTTGCGACTGTAACTGATCTTCCGTCATCGAGACGTGGAAGTAGTGTCAGTGTTGAACGAGCGCCATGCAATGACATGAATGTTGGGACTGAGTGTGTAGAAAGGGAGACAAAGACCACCGAAACATGTGATATACATGTACTAACATCGTGTGTAAGTACAGAAACATTAGACGTGAAGACCAGTGACAAGGAGACGGGGACACCTCGCGTACACTTTGTCGACCAGTGGACCACCACCACTCAGCCTCAGATGATCAACACCGGTGTCTCCCCTCCGCGTCCTGCTACCATAGAAATGGGCGTGTGTACGAACCCAGTGATCACCATGGAGTCTGCAACTTACACCGAGGTTGTGACCATGCGGGATAATGTCACTGAAACCATTATCACAGTTGCTGACAATGAGACACTGACCGACAGACTTGTGATGACCGACGCCCAGACAGGTGTGGAGATAAAGACTGAAGACTCCGAGACGTCAACAGACATCATCAAACTCCATGATGAAGGGTCCATGACAACTGAGATCCTTGTCTATGACAAACCAGAGACGGAATGCAAGGAAACTCAGGTAACACCAGACCGTGAATTGTTAAGTGGCAAAAAGATGTCAGTGGTTCAGGAAGTTCAGACAGATATAAGTAAGATAGACTGTGCTATATGTGAACACCAGTCTCTGTTTATGGAGGAGAAACATTTCGCAGATAGTTGTACGATGCCTCAGATGCCCCTGACTCAAGATGTCGGTACAATGGCCTTATCAATAATATCAAATACGTTTGATGTGACTGATTGTGAAACACAAACATCCACCATCACCCTCTATGACAAATGTGTATCAACATCCACTGACTTTGAAGACTTTGAGAATCAACTGAGATGTGAGAGCAGAGATGCTGCAACCTCAACAGAATCATTACCATATATAGGCTTACTGAGTGAGATAGATGTCGATGATATTATCGTTGTTCCCGAAGCCCACTTTGACTTCATGCTCGATGATCTGACTACTGATGAAGAAGATGTTGAGATGGTGGACAGTGAAACATGGACTGACTCGTTTGAAATAGCTGAAGCAGGAACTCAAACTCTTGTTCCTGCCTCGCCCCCTGACAGTAGCCCACCCCAGAAGAGACGCGAAGAGCCACTCGGGAACTCGGTCAGTGTAGGTGTGAACACAGTGTCTAAAATGACATTCGAGAAAGAGACATCTACCCCTATACGACACTTATTCTCCAAAGGGACCATGACATTCTACGTTGCGAAGACTGACAAAGCAACCAGTACATTTAGTCAGACCAAACAGATTGCTGATAGTAAATTTGGAGGTTCTACCTCACAAAAAAACATAATTCCTAAAATTAGGGTTGAAGACAAGGACACAATGACAGCGAGGGCTGAGAGACATGACGTGTCTACAGAAACCGACCCTGCTGCTCCTGATGGAAGAATAACACAATGCATATCTAAGCTTAGAAATGTATCTGAGAAACTGAACAGCCCTACGCTTCGTGGCTGTGAGGGTGACGTATTTTTCGGGAAATCGTTTCTCAGTCGGACCAGAGGTTCTGATTCCTCAGGACAGAGTTCTCCCACTGTGATGGTCGACAGTACAGGAAGTTGTAAAGATGGCAAGATGTCACCAGGGTCACCCAGTGAGGACGAAAGACGGAAACAGCTCCAGCTGCTGCTGGCAGAAACAAAAGCTATACTCAAACCAAAGGAGCATCCCCACCAGGATCAGGATCCGAATAAACTTAAGCACATCCGAAATGAAAGATCCCCGGTGAGGAAGCCACAGCCGATCACTACTTTGAAAGGGCGTGGGCCAAACAAATCCAAGGATAATGTTGGTTATAGGACACAGAGTTTACCCAGACAGTTTTCAGTCGACTGCCCTTCGACTGTTCGCCTTGGGAGTCAGTCGCCTACCAGCCGTCTACCTCTTCTTAGATACAACTCAGCCCCGGGTAGAATAGCCACTGTTCCTACACAGAAACTACAGGATATGAAAAAGGTTTCCCAGAACAATCAACATAGAGGAACATCTCCTAGTAAGATTCCAGTCAAAGCATCTCCAGGTGACCCTCAACCTTCTCCTCAACCAGAACTCTATTCCCAAGCCCAGAAAACAGCCAAACCCCAACAGAGGCCATCGCTTCCGGCTATCTGTGAGACCAGGACCCCTTCCTCCTGTTCTGACATATCAACATCCTCTTACATGTCTGCTGCATCAGGAGATTCCGCCACCCTTTCCCTGACTCCCTCCAATATTTCGTCATCAGATCCTCAGACAGACTTTAGCGAAAAGAGACAGACCAGTAAGGAATCAGCAGGGGAATCGGCAGATGAAGTGCCAAAGCCACATCCTCCCCAGAAGAAAGAAAAAGGGATGGGATTCATGCAGAGACTTCTCTCAAAGAAGAAGAAGGAGCCTGAAGCCAAGAACGCACCCCCTCCAGTTTCTAGCCCTGGTGCGAGTGCAGCTGCTGCCAAATATCGCCAGAAGCAATCCAAACCAGAACCTCCGAAAGAAACTCCCCTGCCGAAGAAGTCCAGGCCGTTTGTGTACGTGAGACAGCGAATCATGTCAATACAGCATGATAACGAGGACGAGATGGAGGAAAAGAAGAAAAGTAAGGCAAAGTCGAAACAGAAGAAGGAAAAACCGGAGAAGACACCGTCTTCTCCTAAATGTAAACATGGTTCAAAGGGAAAGAAGTCACGTGACAGTGATTCTGACTTGTCCGACAAGCACTAGCTGTGGCAGGATTCAATATCGGATTTGGGAATCTGCTCATATCGCTTGATTGACTAAAGAACTCCCTTGAAAATTCTCTGAGACTTTTCGATATGTGACCAAATCTCGCAGGGCAACAATTACAGGTGGATACTCACAATATACTAGTGACAGGTTATGTATCACAGGTATCAATTAGGAGATTTACTATAGTGTGCCAGTATTTAACATTCGTATCTTAAAATTACGTTATATTTATCTATTCATTCTTTTTGGTTTCTATCTGTTATTTGAAAGTAGGCACTATTTACAGTAGCTTGTGTGTATACATGTATATGGGATATTACCAAGTGGACAAAATGTGATGAACCTCAAGGAATACTGTTGCACCGGGTGTGGTTTCGGCGAGAAACACTGATCCAAGGCAGAGAATTTTCAAAACAAAGGGAGACAACCCTAATCCAACGTCACTTCCGGAATGTGATACCCTCGTGGCTGACACTTTGCTGTGATATAGACAGATGTACAAAACATGAGATGCTAGATGTTCGAAGTGGGGCTATGATATTATCTAACATTTATTTGTATTTAAAGGAAAAGTTATTTATTTAATCTTATATGAAGTAAATATGTAGCAATAATTTTTGTTGGTTTTCATTATTTAATATAAACGTCAACGCCAGAGAATAACCAGTCTCGGTTATCCGCCGAAACCGATTCCATTTGGTGCAAAAGGCAAAATAGTGCTGATAATTACATGAAGGGATTAATGAAAATAAATAATGACAGGAGTTCGCGAAAAATGTAAGCATTTTCTGCCTTACTGGTAACAACCGTCACCCGAACAATGAGACACAATACAGTAGTAATACGCTAATATTCAATTTGGGTTGGTTAACTTCAGCAATAGTTTTACTTTGGAATCTGTAGCAATGATGCATATAAATTGATTCTTCAAAGTGAAATAATGAATTCCGAAATAAAGCACAATTCGTAAAGCTTTATCTGTGACGGCACAGGTGACAAATTAATGTCTCATATCTACATGGATGGTATTAGTTCATATCCCAAATAATTCGCCCGTTTATGATTTTTGGTTTGACCTGCATCACTTTGGGCTTTCCTCCCACGTCAAGGTGACACGCTGTGATATAAATGGAATACTGTTCAAAGCGGCGTTAAACCCAACTCACTCACTCACTCACCACGATAAGTTGACACGATGTGATATAATCGAAATACTGTTCAAAAGGCCGTTAAACCCAACTCACACACTCAATCATATTCCGGAAAAGCTTCCACCAATCGCACTTTTGTTTGTTTTCATCGATTCTACTTTTTTAAGCAACCACAAAAAGTATACCACAGCTACTATGTCTGTTCACCATCAATCAGCAGTCGACGACAATGTCATTAGAATCCGTCAACAGGAATGTATATCGACTTTTCTTCAACATCTATATCAAAACATCAATAGTAACCTCTTAAACAGATAACGTTTCTCTCTTAATTAAAAACATGTCAAAAACTGTTTCATTTCATGTCATAATCTTATCCCAGTGGTGTCGGGTTTCCGGAGAGATGGTTTATTTCTTCAGCCGTTGACCGCTGACTGCGTCACAGCCTCAGAAGTCTGTTCGCTACCTCAGATGTATGTTAACTTCTCCAGATGTTTGTTAAATGTTCAGATAATTAGCATACCGACACAGCACCGGGGATGGCCCCTCTGAAGTTTATGCACAGCCCAGCAGGGGCCGTGTCTAACGGCGATGAGGTTTGATGTATCATGTGCGGCACCTCGGTAACTTGGTGCATTACTAAGTTCATTGGCGTTTCTTCCTAATATATTGCGTCCCTTGGGCACGCCAGGAGCCTATGATTGCGGGTGTGAACACCGGTTCGCCCCGATGACGTGTGTATGTCTGTCAGCACCGTACCCGTGTTTCTGGGTTCACGACAACGGTGATGTCTAAGACTTGCATCAGTTCGGACTTTCCTCACGGTTTTCAATGTGACACGCTGGTATGTAGCTGAAACAGTGTTCGAAGCGGTGTTTAATCAAACCCATTCACCCACTGTCATATGTTGATGTGTTGGAAGGCATCAGTCTTTGTTGCACTTTTACAATGTAAGGCGCCGGGCTATCATGCTCTTGACGGCGTCTGGACGTGTGGTTAATTCTCGACACTAACACTGATTGAGTAGTCCATCGGGTAGTCCATATCATCAGCATAATTATTAATTTTATTTATTTAAAAATTCTATTATCACAGTTACTTACCTCTGTGGGTGTACATATTCCTTATGTCAAATCTGTGAATATCTTTCCGGATATAACCGCTGAACAATAACAAGTTTGAGAAACCTGAGTATTGAAATAATTGACTTTTTCATATAAAACTGTTCTTAATGACCTTGTTTTTCGTTAAGAGCCATCTTCATTTATACAAATACATTTCCTCTGATTATTGACTGCCTCCGTGGTCCAGTGGTAGAGCGTCTGCTCGCAGAGCGGAATTCGGGGGTTGGATCCCCGACCGCGTCATCCAAAAAAACGTTAAAAGATGGTATTTGTTGTTACCCTGTCTGGCGCTCGGCATTAAGGGGCTAAAACAAGGACTGGTCGGCTCGGTGTCAGTATACTGTGTCTGGGTGGGGTATTCATGTTAAACTGCAGCATAATATCTCTGCTCTATAAATCGGCATCAGTCCTGACTATTACAAGCACACACACACACACACACACACACACACACACACACACACACACACACACACGTGCAAGCACATCGCTATATAAATGCAATAATCTTGAACGCGACGTTAAACTCCTATTTAATCTCACCTCCTTTGATTGACGAACAAATGTAACAGTAATATGACGATGACTGTAACGTTCCAGTTTCTCTGACAGGCCCAAGAACACATTGAATACAAAACACACTCATTCTTTTCCCGCCCCCTTCTCAGCTCTTGCCGCCTTCCCCACCCCCTTTCATCTCTGAGATTAAGAGAGTTTGGGGCTCCTTTATACTGGAGGGGTCCTTTAAAGAATCACTTTCATTTAACCTATATACAACTTTATGTGTTAGTGTTAGTTTAGCAATGTGACGGTAACATGGCTTTAGTACCTCTGTTTTAAGTAGAAAAGGGAATCTTTATGAGATACCTGTTCGGGCAATTAAGTAAAGCCCGTTTTTAGCGCATTGTTTGATGTCAAAGACGCACAGTGATGTTAAAGTTGTTCAGTAAATGTACAGACCAAACCAGCCGTCATACCACAACTTGTTAGTACGTCCACATTGGGGCTGGGACGAGTCCAAATTTACTACCCGGGTACCCGACCCCCTATTACCCGACCCTACCTACCCACTGCAAGTGTCAAGATTGGGAACAAAATATCTGATTGGTAATTGTTTTACCGCAACTCTGGCCAATACTATTTAGATTTAGAGAGAGAAGAAGATACATGCATGTATCAAACAATCAGATCATGCGTTCACTGAAGTTGACTGAAGCTTTATCTTTACTCAAACATATACAAATCAAAAGGAATGTGTGCGTCGTTAGAAAGAAATGCGAACATAAGAGTCCTACTCAGGACCCACCCGACCCGAGTACCCCGTCCCAGCCCTAGTCCACACGGTCCAATCCGAACACACCAACACTTACACTCCGTATAACTTTTTCAATAATCACAAGAAATCTAATAAGAAGGGTCAATTGCACGATTCCGACTATATAAGTATGTGTTTTGGACTCGCTATCAAATAGTGACGATACCAGGTCTGCGCGAAAAGGTGAACTGGTTGATATTGGGAAAATCCCGTGGGCCTCAGGCCAGTCGTAACCTATGTGTTCTATAACCTATGGTATCATACCCCGACGGTGTGGATCGTTATTCATGTTATCAACCACTGGTTGGCTTGGTTCTGACTCACCCAGGACATCGCAAAATGACCTGGGTCTTTGTATTACGCTTAAACCAACGGTAAGTCGTTGACAAAACAAGGATTATAATCGAGGCAAAACTGAGACGCGAACCCAGGTAGCGTGTCCTGGTACGGCTAAAGGGACGCAACTCAGCACAGCGAGCAGTGGCTCCTTGATCACTGGATCTCCAGTGCCCCGCGGCCACCAGAAACAACTCCAGAGAAAGTACACAATCTTCACAGGCATCTTCAACCCATCTGAACAGAGTGGAGCCAGCTTGCCATACTATTGTAGCTAGGGGGGTAAATGTTGTCTATGACGACCGTGTAATATAGTTAGCGATGAGTCAGTGGTTGAGAGTGCCAATAAACAGCAGCTAAATTTAACTGTAAACATTGGTACGTCCCAACACGCAGAACAACTGTAGGAAATGTCAGAACAGTTTGCATTTTCCGATACCCCTGGTGGTGATATCCTAACGTTTAACACACCAATCCGAATGTTTTAGCCTGACTTCGTGCCCACGTACTTCTGGAGGAGATTTTTAAGAATTCCATGCCAAGAAAACAAGGGTGGAGTCCCCATACCTCCAGCAAACATGCACACACCTTATGTTCTGCATTTAACACATACTGACGAGATAAATAGGACGAATGTTTATATGTGATTCGCTTGCACGTATTCTGAGAAAACAAGTTGTATTGCAGCAAATCAAGGCATTATCATTTATTTGAAACTTTTGTGTATTTCAAATGTTTGTATAGTTGTGTTGTAGTATGAATGACATGTTGCAGGTTGGTTAGATTGACCCAGTTGTGGAACAGTGCCAGGATCCGCTAAGTATGGGTTCGAGTCTTCGATTATGATCCTTGTCTGCATCCTCCCATGCTGGTTGGTATCAAAGTTGTGATCAGATGACACATCAGGTACGACTGAAATACTGTTAAAAACCAACGACGTTCTCTTACAGGTTACCTTTAATACCAAGGAATCAGATAACCTTACGTTAATGTCCTTTGATGAAAACATCTGCCTTAAGATTCGTGCTGTGTAAAGTCGGGCAAATCCTGTGGAGATCTGAGTTTGTTTGCCTGTTTGTTTGTTTGTTCGTTTGTTTGTTTGTTTACGCCGCACTTAACAATATTCCAGCAATATATGAGGGCGGTCTGTCAATAATCAGGCCGACTAACGGGATCGGGTGGTCAGGCTCGCTGACTTGGTTGATGCATGTCATCATATCCCAATGCGTGGATAGATGCTCATGATATCCATCACTGGATTGTCTGGTCTGACTCAATTATTTACAGACCGCCGCCATATAGCTTGAATACTGTTGAGTCCGGCGTCTAACAACAAACAAAACAAAAAAACATTGTGAAATCGGACACGGATGAGACGTTGCTTATGGTATTATCAACTGGTTTGTCTGATCCAGATTTGATATATTTTGGCCGCTGTTTTATACCTGTAATTTACTACTACGGCGTAAAGCAGCATTCACTCACTGACTTACTTTTGATGCCGGGACCAAGTAACCACATGAAATGTTGACCTCTCCGGCGTGTTATGCGGGGTCAGTGATTAACAGAAGATGAGTTAGGACCATAAGCCAACCCCGTCCACATCGACGGTATATCCGGGGACCACTGCCGAGATGATAAGGTGTACCTACTGCTTTGTATGTTGTTGAAAACACTCAGCAATACTCCAGCTATATATCACGATGGATACCAAAAATGGGCTTCACCCATGTGGAGAGTCGAACCGTGTCATCGGCGTCACAAGCTAACGCGTAAACCACTGGACTATCCCACCCTCAGGACTGATTGTTCTTCTGACAGTCAGAGCTTTGTTTGCTGACGTAGGACAAGATATATAGACTATAGCCAGCTGTACCATTAGCAAACGACATACCAAGATAGATTTTTAGGTGTTTTTTCTAAATGAAGTCGGCGAGAAAAAGCATATTTTAAATTGAGAACATCAGAGAATAGCAATTTGAGTGTAATTTTTCTTTAGCTAAGTACTCCAAAAAAGTTTGGGATCATTTATAATTTGGGGGATATATTTATGTCATGGTGTGATGAGAGTTCACAACAAAAATATACCTCAAAAAAATATTCATGATCCCGAATGTTTTTATTCAGAATTTAAAGAAAGACTTTCAATGAAGAACTCGAACATGGTCTTAGTATATAGGCCACAAGTATGTCTCATTAACCACACGAAGTCCTAGAAATACTTACTGCTGACGCAGGTCTACCCCCGGGCGTGAGGCAGGACACACTTATCTCCCCTGACCTTCCCGACATGCCACGTTCACGCCAGGAGCACCTGGAGCAAGAACATCCTCTCCACGTATACTCAAGCTTCACCAGCTTACGGCTGAAGAGATTCAGCATGGCGTTAACATATGGCGACAGGGGTTTCCGAGCGCTTTGTTTCATACAGAGTTATGTCGAGGAATCTCGACGGAACGTTTGCTGTAATGAGGCTGTTGATTCTTGGCCGTATGTTTTCAGCTGTAGTGAAAACTGTTTTGTCAGTGGGTCGGAACCGAGACCGGCGCATCTGCCTGGCTGCATCATTATAACGCTTATCTGCACGTCACATCACGGGGACCGTTGTCTAGTGGGGTTGTATATGTAAGTGTTGCATGTGATGCCTGTGTCTTAAGTTGTCGGGAGCTGAGGCTCAGGACACATGCACCCTTTTTGTCGAACACCTGGTGTCATAGCTGTAAGACACATGCACCCATTTTGTCGATCACCTGGTGTCATAGCTGTAACGTACTATCATGTTCGTGAATGTTGGTTCTGTGTCACTTGTTTTTTTATTCTTCTCCCATACAAATTAACTACACAAGTCTGTCATATAAACTCAATATCCCCAAAAGCCAATGCAAGTCTATCATAGTTTCCAAAGTCCAGCTAGATTTCTTCAGTATCTTCTGAAAATATAGACTTACTCAAATCCTACGTATATAGTATTGTTGTCTTATATGAAACGAATCTATGATGGTATTGTCAACGTGTTAAGTATATAATTATGACTACGATTTGATGATATAAATATGTAACGTAAATCGAATGGCGATATCTATGTGGACGCTTCTGTATCAATAAAACACAAATATATGAAGAGGCGCGAGTGGCCAAGTGGCAATTATTGTCTGTGGGTCCTCTGACTGTATAGGTTCGAATCTGTTATATTTATGGTTCGTCAGCACCATGAACACGTCTTCTCGTGATTTTCACAAAATAGATATCAATAAAATATCGCACGAGAGTGGCGTTATAACCAATTTAAATGTTAACGCCAGTGAGTAATTAGCCTTGAATATCTCGATTGTTTCCCAAAACTGAGTCCCAGGGACGAAACAGTAAACGTCTGAGACCTGCATCACTTCGAGCGTTCCTCCAACATTAAAGTTAAACTGACGCGCCGTGATATAACTAGAACTCTGTAAAAAGCGGCGTTAAACCCAACTCACTCAGGATATGTATGGCCACTAAATATGCAAGGTTCCAATGGATAACAATAAATTATCAATGGAAGTTTATTTAAAATTAAAAACATGCACAACAGACCCGGAACCCATCTCGTGGCTACGTGAAAAACAAATATTAACAAAATGTTTTATGAAAAAGCTGCAGTGAGTTTAAACATCCGGGCAATAACGTCATCCCACCTCCCCAGCATGCACATCTTAAGGCTGGATACAAGTTGCACAGTTTACGCATGGGAATACGCAGAACATGCACATTGTGAACATTCGATTTATATGCGGGGCTTTCTGTCCTTAAAATGTTTATATTTGGAGCAGCGTGATCTGTTTCGGCACCCGGATGTCTAAAAAGATTGCTGATTGTTTGTGTCGAAGTCTTTGCAAAAAAAGAAGTAGTTATTTGACGTGTTAATTGAAAAGGTAATGACGGTAAGTTTCTTTTTTATATCTTCTTACGGAAGATCTTAATCGTAGTACCCTTCATAGCCATAGGAGCGCCTCCATGTTCTAGTGGTACTCCGCCTGGAGAGCGAAAAATCAAGGGTTCGAACCCCGGCCGCGTCATACCAAAAGACCTTATTTGTTGTTTCTCTGCCTTGCCCATGGGATTAAAGGGGCTTAAACAAGGACTGGTCGGCTCGGAGTCAGTACACTGTGTCTGAGTGGGGTATTCATATTTAACTGCGGCATCGTATCTCAGTGGGCTAGTACTATAAAATCGGCATAAGACCGGAACAAGCAGCCACACACACACGTGCATTCACGTCGCTATATAAGTGCAATAATCTTGGACGCGAGGTTAAACCTCATTTCACCTCACCTCATCGCCATAGACGTATTATATCAGTATAACTATAGAGCAATTTCGAAGACTTTTTGTAGCAACATCCCCGTTTATCCAGGGTATTATATGCTTATCATGGTAAATACCTGGACTCACCACTGTAGCTTCGAAGTGACGTCACCTTCTCCGAGTGGCTTATCACTAACCTAGCACATAATTTCTCTCGCTTCTGAATGAAATTTGATTGGACGACTATTTATAGTTTCGTGTCATTTCAATTGGATTTGTGGGCGGTCGGGTAGCCTTGTAGTTAAAGCGTTCGCTCGACACGACGAAGACCCGGGTTCGATTCCCGACATGGGTACAATTTGTGAAGCCCATTTCTGGTGTCCCCCGCCGTGATATTGCTGGAGTATTGCTAAAAGCGGCGTAAAACCATACTCATTCACTCAACTGGATTTAAAACGATTCTGTGATTGCTAATGGGTCAAAGATGTTTATCAGGACGAATGGCGATATAATACACTGGATTAAACAAAGATTAAGTGCAGTGACCTCAAATAATGTTATGACATTCATCTTACACTACAACAGAATGGTGTATATCGACTTGCACTGTTTGCACAAGCATGACCGGGTGACGACAGGTCCACATCAATACAAGCCTCGTTTTGGTAATTGTTTTGCCGGTAGTGAAACCTGAATGTCAAATACACAACCTAACCTGATAATATTTCATAGATTTACAGATGTCTTAAGAGCTTTGACGGGAGTGGAATTTCAATCATTCATTCACTGACAAAAATTTTCATTTATGTAATATTTGATTTTTGAAGCCCTATGTTTGAGGTCAAAAGAACTCCAAGGCAACGGTCGGCGGGTGCGAACATTTGTGTTTATTGACTGTGTTGAAGTCGTTGAGTAACACCATATTCCTATATCCATCACATAAAAAGGGCTACAACACATCGACTGTGTGCCGCGTAAAAACAAAACCACACGAGAATGGTTATAGCGGCCGCAACCACGCAGTGCCACTACCATCGCGCGCTGCCGTCCCATTCGCTATTTGGAGAATGTATAAAAAGGGTCAGTGCACAGTTGTCGTATATTTCCCAATGCTCGGAGTACTACACACGTTGTTAAAATTACATGAGGTATCTTCAATAAGATAAAAAGCTTTGTTGTTAATATATTTCACGGACGTGTGCCACTAAAGTAATAGCACACATTTGCTAGGTTGTACTTCATGAATCAGAACGTTAAAGCTTTCATTACAAATATGAAGAAATCGGAATACCTGAGCATCTACAAAAAGGGCGCTCATCACCAA
This sequence comes from Haliotis cracherodii, assembly GCF_022045235.1. Classification (NCBI taxonomy): domain Eukaryota; kingdom Metazoa; phylum Mollusca; class Gastropoda; order Lepetellida; family Haliotidae; genus Haliotis; species Haliotis cracherodii. Next base: position 71,287,659 of record NW_027266286.1, read on the forward strand.
CTGAGTTATGAAAAATGAGCAGTATTGTAGAGCAGCTAAACATTACTAAAAAACCGTGGGATATGATGCAGACTAACTAAACATGTGTCATGACGCAGACTAAATAAACATCGGACATGATGCAGACTAACTAATCGTGGGACATGATGCAGATTAAATAAACGTGGGACACGATGCAAACTAACTAATCATGAAGCATGCACTCTAACTAAACATTGGACACGATCCAGACTAATTAAACATGAAGCATGCATACTAACTAAACACGGGTCATTCTACAGACTAACTAAACATCGGTCATGATGCAGACTGGCTAAACACGGGCCATTGATGCAGACTAAACAAACGTGGGCAATGATGCAGACTAACTAAACAATAAAGCATGCAGACTAACTAAACATCGGTCATGCAGACTGACTAAATGTTGTGCATGCAGACTAAATAGGGGTCGTGATGACGACTTATGAATGCAGAAACTATCCCATTCAAACATAACATGCTGGATACGTTGATTTGGCCACGGATCTATAAATATCATACATCCGTGATTTATGTTTATTGAGCCCCACGCATACATATTAAATGTTTTTTTATGTGTGCAAAACACCACTTGTGTAATTGTTTACATGCGAACAGGAGTGCATCATGTACATATAAAGCAGGTGCATCAGTTGGCAACCAAGTTGAAGTCTCGCTAAAATTAGTAGAAAGTGCAAATATACGTTGGTTTCTTTGTTTGTTGTTTAACTCACTCAGCAATATACCATCTATATGACGGCCGTCTGTAAATAATCGAAACTTGACCAGACATTCCAGTGATTGATATAATGAGCATCGATCTACGCAACTGGGATAAGCGAGCCTGACCACCTGATCCCGTAAGTCGCCTCTTACGACAAGCATGGGTTGCTAAAACTAATCCTAACCAGGATCTTCACGTAGCAAGAATTAAATGGCTGACATTAAACAACGGAAAAGGCTAACCCGGAATCTTCATGGGAGCAAGATCATCGTATACAATATTCATATGTGATTAATTTACACGTGTGAGGCATACTTTCTACAAAGGTACATCACACCTAGACACTAGATAGTGTAGTCCTCTCCGTCACCATAGATTGGGCATCTTCAAAATACACATGAAATTTCGACATATGCGTATACATGCGCCAAACGCCGATGATGAAGTAACAAAATCCCAGTATCTTTAACCTCATTTTCCTGATCTGAAACTAGTTTCGTTGCCGCTACAAAACCAAGATACTCTTCTCCTCCCACAGGTGTCCCAACCTAGGCCTATAACAAGGCTTTAAACATAATCTCTGGCGTCTATAAGTTCATGTGTTACCGATCATATTCCCTGTTTCACAGGAACTGAGATTTGTTTACACACCACCATGCCGTGCTGGGGCTTGCATTTTCGCCTACCTGTTCAGGAAGAACTATATTTTGCCAAGTGTTCCCCGAATGACTCACACTGCTTTGATGTGGCGGGGTATGGCGTGAGCGGGGGCAGGTTACTCTGTTACAAGGAATCTGGTTTTCTCCGCGGAGTAATATACACAAACAATGCACAATCAGTGCTAGCGAGTCACGTGATTCCAACATGGCGGCCGATCCGAAGAACAACAGTGATTATCGGTACATATATGTCAACGAATACCTCTAACGTTTCAAATATGAGGCGCTTACGCTGGGGAACTCGAAGAAGAGAGCTGTTGGAAATTATACAAGGTTTGTGGGGTGTTGTTATTAAAATGCAAGCAAGCACATGATTTCTAACATGGTGGCTCATCTGAAAAACAACAGTGATTCGCGATACATAAATATCACACGTAGAGCTTCTACGTTTAAGATGGCAGGTTGACTAGCTAGAGATTTGGAGTAGTTAGCTGTGGAAAAATATATAAAGGTTGTATGGTGTAATTATGACAATGCAAAATCAGTGCACTCAGACCGATTGGACCGTCTCCCCGGGAGAGCGGAAGGTCAGGGGCTCGATGTGTGTGTGTGTGTGTGTGTGTGTGTGTGTGTGTGTGTGTGTGTGTGTGTGTGTGTGTGTGTGTGTGTGTGTGTGTGTGTGTGTGTGTGTGTGTGTGTGTGCGCGCGCGCGCGCGCACGCACGCACGCACGCACACACACACACACACACATCGATCTGCGCAACTGGGATATGATGACATGTGTAACCAGTTCGACGAGTCTGACCACCCGATCCCGTTGGAAGCCCCAGAGGATTTGCACGATTCTGATTATGTCATAAGAAATGCGCCAGTCACGGCAACCAAACATTTGTCCACTAACGTCCTCACCACATGCACCAGCAAGTCAGGCGGTCGTAGAGCCTAGTGGTTAAAGTGTTCGCTTGTCACGCCGAAGACCCAGGTTCGATTCCCGAAATGGGTACAATGTGTGAAGCCCATTTCTGGTGTCCCCCGCCGCTGGAATATTTCTAAAAGTGGCGTTAAACCATACTCACTCACTCACTGACAAGTACTCTAACATGTAATGACACACTGTTTTAACTTGTATACACATTTTCAACGTGTGTGGATTGGTTTGGAAAGAACCATTTTTATAGTGATCTATATCTGACTTTTAAAAGCAGCGGGGGAATGGATCCAACTGGATGCACACACGATAGGTCTCAAGACGATACACATCTTCGTCTCCCATTGCAAATAATTAATGCTGTGTACCACGGATCATGAATTATATCCTTGAAAAAACAACCCGCACGTGCAGCACATCAGATCAAGTAATGGTACAAATGAAGATGGAGAGATACCCTGGGGTATATTCTTCGACGGTATATGAATATTAATAGCAAGCCATGGATAATAAATCATAAACCTTTGCATCAAGTTTGGATTTCCCCTCCTATCTAAATATTACATCACGAGACAGGATCACCGATCGTTTGTCTACAATGGTAAACGATGGTAAGCTTCTAGGACGCATCTGTCAAGTAGTTTTTAATATTTTGTTTTGTTTCAGCTGGCCGTGTGTTTGTGTGTTTTGTGGTTTGATCGGCTGGGAACGTACTTTACCAGCAGAGATGTCTGACTGGCATATCAGATGTTGCAACTGAACCTGTTTATATTAGCCAGCTCATGCAGTGTAGGAAGCATGCTTGCACTTTACCATCGTACACCGCGAACATACCATCTAGAGCATACCAAGATCAGCAATCACCAAACAATGTGTATGAGGCAATGTGTTTATAAAGTATAGTTTTGGGGATATAGATTAGGGCTTTATTTGTGTTATTGTGTAAATAAAAGAGACAAAACCATTTCCATATTCATAAGAAATCTCTGCGTACGTTCATTGTACGGTTCCGGCCATATCATGAGCACGTGGATATGAATCATTGTCATATAGTGATGATACAGGTGTTCGCGAACAGGTCTGCGTATCCTGCCCCATCTGTGGTGGTATCCATCACAAACACATGCAGTGGCAAGCCAACTGTTCACCTGAGAAAACACGGGAACATATGGTACAAAGCAGAGTAGGAATTGCATCGCACAGTATTTTGGTCACTTTAGCGTCAAATTTAGAAATGTCCTCCACATGTCCACCATAAAATGTTTCACCGACCCTTTGAATAAATCACCCCTGATCAAACAGCTGTTTAGCAAGAGTCCTATAACGCTCTATGAAATCTTCGCAGAAACAGCATGCTCGATTGTACCTCAAATGTTGTGAAATGTAGACACCAAAGGCTGAAGCTGCTGGAATATTGCTCGACATTCAGAGCTAGTTTTGACAATTTGAAAGGATGTTAACCATAGCTCTGCACCAAATGACACATACTTAAAATTATCGTTGGCCAAATTCAGCGTACTGACGATACAAAAAAATACAGGACTACATGTTGAAAACCATGGTCGGTTTTAATCACTGGTTGGATGGAGATGTAAAAAACAAATCTTAAACAATATCATCCAATCATAGCTGCCAGTTTATTCTCTGCACACCCCATTTTACGAAAGCCACTGAGAACACATGTACAACTGGTTCTGATTCAGTGAAGTTGAACCTCAAGCAACAACTACTCTTACAGACCTATTCCTTTCATCATATTATCGCATTTCCGTAACAATTGCAAGTGTAGTAAAACATTATACTGAGAAAGAGTCATGACACTTGTCCAACTATTTCCATTGGGAACATATCTCTTGTTTTCATTGCTTTGTGGAAAGACGCACTTTGCAATATTTCAGTGTGTGTTTGGTTAAGCTCGCTGTCTACATGATTACTGACCGATTCCATTTCACGGAGGGTTGTTAAAATACAAATGAGTAGCCACGTGATCACTCGGGTTTATGTTTTGTATTGAGCACACAATTTCATAAAAATGACCCCAAACATATTCATGATCCCAAACGTTGTTTTTTTTGTGTAATATAGCCTTAAGTACATTAGTACATAATGTTGGTTGGTTGGTTTGTTGTTTTACGCCGCACTCAGCAATATTCCAGCTATATGACGGCGGTCTATAAATAATCGAGTCTGAACCAGACAATACAGTGATTGATATCATGAGCATCGATCAACGCAATTGGGATACGATAACATGCATCAACCAAGTCAGTGAACCTGACCACCCGATAGCGCTAGTCGCCTCTTACGACAAACATAGTCACCTTTTAGGGCAAGCATTGGTTGCTGAAGACTTGTTCTACCCCGAATCTTTACAACAATGTAAGTAATGTAAGTGAAACATTGTTAGCTTAGACCCAATTTGCTCAGACACCCTGGGTATTATAAGACTATATGATGATATTACAAGGGCCATTCTCTTCACGTATGGCTCGCTAATCCAGACACTGCTAAATCCAGACGATATCGCAGGAAACTGTCCGGATAATCGGGGTTTAGTTGTTATTGGGTAGGCCTGGTTTTCATCTTTGGTCTCCCTGTCCAGCATGGTGCACGTGGACGCGGACATCTTCAGCCGGTCTGGGGTATTTACCTTGTTCCTGAAGCCAAGGTAAACACATCAAGCACGAAAATACCGTACAATTACCCCGATAACCTTTCAACATTTGTGGAAACAATTTTAGCCCTCGTGTAGGCAGCATGCCGACAGTGCGAGGGACTTGTTGCTTGTGATGCACATAGTAGCGGCGAAACACACACCAAATGGTTTACCAGATGGTACGGATATCTGATCAATTTTGATATACCGACACCTCGCTGAGAACGCCGGGGATAGGCCTTACCTGGCTCTCACCTGTTGATTACCGTATTGTTTATGATTTACGAGCAGGGAGAGTATGAAGACGAGAGAAAGATAAAGAGGGGCGATAGAGAGAAGAGAGAATGGAATCTCGGCGTATTCGTGGATGGGAAAGGAAAGAAAGACGGAATCTGTATTTTTTTATTCGTTGTATAGTTTAAATCTCAATCTTGATGATTCAGATTTCTGCTTGAACGCAGTGTCAGGCGGCGGTGTGGCCAAGTGGATCAAGGTTGACTCGAGACGGTAGACCTGGGTTTGATCCTCCCAATGTCTAAAACGCATTTCTTGCTATGATGTCTCATATCATGATATGTAGGCAAACACGGCGTAAATCCAAACCCAGTTACTCACACGCTCAGGAGGAGTATGTAGAACAGTCTACAAGCCATGGATAACTGAATAGAGAGAGAGAGAGAGAGAGAGAGAGAGAGAGAGAGAGAGAGAGAGAGAGAGAGAGAGAGAGAGAGAGAGGGGGCGACAAACAGATAAATAAGAGACAACGAGAGGGTGAGATAGTTATAGTGAGGGACAGAGACACAGAGAGACAGACGGTGAGAGAGAGTGAGAAGGAGACAGACACACAGGGCGGACGAGAGACAGACAGTGAGACGGTAAAAGAGATATGGAGAGAGACAGACAGATAGAGAGACACAGAGACAGACATAAAAGAGAGACAGAGAGAGGGTGAGAGAGACAGAAGGAGACAGATGGGTTACAGGGAGACAGACAGAGAGGAAGGGTGAGAGAAAAAGAAAGCGAGATAGACAGAGAGAGGGTGACAGGGAGAGGGAGACACACAGGAAGAGGGTGAAAGAGAGGGAGGCAGACATAGAGAGAGGAAGAAAGAGTGGGGAAAGGAAAGAAACAAAGACAGACAGAGAGAGACAGTAAGAGAGAGGAGGTTGATCACATAGTTATATGAGCATGCGCAATGACTGCAGGTGAATGGCTGCGACGTCGTCGGTAAGCTGCTAAAATATTACCCAGTATCTACACCTTCCAGTTCAAGTCCCTGGTTGTGTACTTAACCCGAGGTAAGACGCTTAAACATAAATTGATTTGACAGAGTAGGGCGAGCCTTTGGCATATTCCACCCATCACTCCCGGGGGTGTAGGCACCTACACAAGAGATGCATGTGGTATTCACGTCTGTCGCTGAACAGAATGCATGATGGGTATATCACACAAACCTTACTTTAAAAACAAATGTCTCTCCTGCAGATTTAAACAAAATATGTCCGAATATTACCAAGCAAGTCCAAATACTTAAATTTCAAGCTGAAAATGAAGACATTTTCTTAGCCCCTTTTTACTATATATTACAACTGAAGTCAATTTAACTAAACAAATCTTCAAATACATGTATTATCATTTCCGAAAAGAAATGTAGTTGAGATCAAGGAGGACATTGGTGGCCGCCCAGCCCGGTGTCTCCACGTGTCCATGCAAATTGTGATGAACAGAGAAGCCCCGTTAATCCGGACGCCATGGTTCCCACTGACAAAGATGTGGTGCGGATCAACCAAATTTCCTTCGTAGACAGTTACATGACTACTTAACACCAGTTTCTACTCTTTGTTCTCTGTCGCCAAAGTCCTGAGTATATACTGGTCAATTTAGCCTCATGAGTTTCCACATTTTCAAAATCTTGTCATTAACACTATTGCCTTGACTTTAGACGATTAACGCTGTGGTGACCATGTAGTGACAAATGGCATGGCAGGAAACCGACAAGATCATGTAAAAAACGAGTCACGAGAACAGTACTATCTTTCCTGGGGGCAGTCATCGTAACCAAATTGCATAGTGATTTCAGTCACTGTATTGTCTAGATCTGTTCAGCTGGGATTTTGTATTGAGATCAATTAAAAAAAATCAGCTACAGCTGCAAAACCAGATATTTCTTGTAATTAAAACTATGTGGCATATATTTTTTTCTAAAAAAAACCCACATTACAACAATAAATTTTTTATGGCAGACAATTTTTTTTGCCAACAGTATTAAAGGTAAATATTTTTTCAGGAATTGTCGGGGACAATATACATACCATAAAATATTCTAGAGACCCCCTTCAAGATTATCAAATGGTCGATCCCTAACATCATTACCGTAAGATCTGTCGGCAAAAGAGTGTTTGCTATAAGTTAAATTTAGTTAAAGTTGGCTACGGATACGTACGCTTCCTGGAACATTACTGTACAATGCATACCGGCGTTATTGCGGGGTAATGTAAATGTGTCCTTTTTGCACTTTCCGAAATGTAAACTTCACGAATGAACATGATAAGATGGAAATTGCCTCTAAAATAATTTGGATGATTTAAACTGCTGTCATTTAACTGAAATATCATATCATGACACATTCTACAAGATGAACTAGAGAAAAGCAACGTGGCATAAGGAGAAAAGAAAATCGAAATATGACAACAATTTGAAATTTTAGCAAAGACACTACGAGGAAAAGAAGATATGGATGTCAACTTCTTTATTATGAGGAACACAACGTTTCGGAGTATATGCGTACTCCTTCATCATTTCACCTGATGAAGGAGTAAGCATATACTCCTAAACGTTGTGTTCCTCATAATAAAGAAGTTGACATACATATATTCTCTTCCTATGTGAATCACTTCTAAATGCCTTTCAAAGACCTGAGACCCTATGGTTTTAGTTTTTCCTTCACAACACTCCACCTCTACCAAATGACCCCCTTGTTGACCTATGTGTGAAAGCCCTTTTTTCAGAACTAAGAAATATGAAATTAAAATACTGTTATCCGCAAACGTGGAGCTTTCAATTTCCTCCAGTATCTGGTATCTTCTTTGTTATCGTGCGAGACAGTAGGAGGCCCGAAAATGTGTGCGCCTCACCTCGGACCAAACATCCCACTGATAGCACCGTTTCTTGCCCGACCACGGTGCTATCTTCCAGCTACGCTACGCCAAAAAGAATCCCACTTGAGTATATATCACGGATTTTGTCTATACCGATAACCCTCGCAGCTTCAAAGCTTCTTTTGAGGCACCTTCGTGACTAATCAACCATTTTCGCGGACTAACATTAATACCTTCTTTCAGTGTCAGTGATAAGGCGTAGAAAACACTGATAACTACTTTAAAGTAGTGGTATCCTTCCGCAGTCGATAGATAAGACCTGACTGACTGTGGGAGAACTTCCGGTTTGTACGTAAACGTTCCGCTGGCGCCCTCTATGCTTGACTGGTTTCTCTATCATTGTACGCATGCCCGGCTGCCTGTGCGTGGAAGATTTATATTGATGTTTGAAAGATATTAATCGCCCGTCTCAAGGGGAGATTTCCAGTGCAAGCTGCAAAAACAGACGTTTTGGAGGATTTGATATATTCATGTAAAAGTATATGACTTGTAATGTGAAATAAGTCAGTAGATTTAATCATAACTAGCTTGAATTCAAAATTTAACCTTAAAACCTTTGACCTCATTGAAAGGTGAATTATTTGAACTCCATGTTAAACTCAAACACTTTTTACATGCATAATTTCCTATTTCTTTCTGATGTGTTATGATATATTAATTATGTACTTGAATAAGGTATTTTTATGAACTCGAATATTATACCTAAACACATAGTAGAAATGATAACGTTATGCCGGAAACCCGGGTTCAAAGCCCAAAATGTGTGATTATAAGGGACAAGAAACGTTTTTATAGTGATAAGAAACCCCCGCTAAATTCTTGGTCTATTGCACTATTCCGACCTTATCGTGAGCAAGTGTCGAGGAATCACCATCCAGCAGCGACGACACCCGGTGTTCTCGGGGTATCTCCACCTTAATATGACTTTGATAGACTTGCACGATATTCTTAGGCAACACTTATTAGTTTAAATCATAAGTTCTAGAGGGGCACGGGGGCCCAGTCGTCTGAGGCGCCGTAATTCGCTGTGCAGAGTTGCGTCCCTTGGGCACGCCAGAAACATATGATTGTGGGTTCGAATCCCGGTTCGCCCCGATTATGTTTCTAGGTTTGTCAGCACCATATCCGTGCTTGTGGGTTTCACCGAAGTGGTAAACGTCTGAGACCTCGGGCTTTCCTCCCACATTAAGCTGACACGCCGTGATATAACTAGAATAATGTTAAAAGCGGCGATAAAAAAACACAACTCACTCACTCATAAGTTCTAGATTATGTAAATAATAAGAACACGATGTCATTTTAAGAGACTGGAGTCCTTACTGTCAACATATCTAGACTTGCCTATTAGGAGGATAGAATAACTACACATCCATGGACCTTTTCCTTCCGGTACAGCCTTGGAGCAAGGCTAATGACTACTGAAGGCAACGTGAACACACTCACTCACTCATTGAGAAATCGTTTAATCTACGCTATTCACTTTGTTTCATTCGAATTCTTGGAATGGGAGTCATCTAAACTAAAAGTACATAAAATACACTTGATGCTTTCAGAATGAGAGATAACCTTAATTACAAAGTCAGCATCAAAGCGTGTTTGTTTCCGAGGAGCGTAGAGCAGACACAAGGCATAAAGACAACGAACATAAAGACGTACTCAGCGTATCAGCCTAACGGCGGCCCACCCAGGAATGATAGCTACGTCTAGCTCCTTATCACTGCATGAAACACCCTTCCTTCTTCACCCGAGCCAATTACAGGAATTGACCGCTGTTATGAAAGATATATTCACTTCCAGCCGTCACTGATGTCGAGGGATATGGAAGAATGTTGCCCGGATGTGAAGTCTTCCGGGTTTACAGAAAGTGTGATTTTGTACACGTAAACTTTACCGTGTAAGTGTATGAGTTTTTTAGTGTTGAAAATGTAAATAATAATTATTGAAAAAAGTGGTGTATAAGTTTGATGACGGGGAAGATGATCATGATGATTATGACGATAAAGATTATGGGTCGGGTAATGAAAAGATCAAATCGCTGGGAATATAATATGGTGTTGTAGATGGTGATTGTGCTGAAGGTGATGCAGGTGATGATGCTGATGATGAAGATGATGACTGTGATGATGGAGATCGTGATTCTGGTAATAACGGTAATGATGGTTTTAATAATCTAGTTGTACATTATGACGATTTTTTGTGATCGTTGTTATGCAAATGGTGTATTAGTTACTGATGAAGATGGTGTTGTGCAAATGGTGTATTAGTTACTGATGAAGATGGTGTTGTGCAAATGGTGTATTAGTTACTGATGAAGATGGTGTTATGCAAATGGTGTATTAGTTACTGATGAAGATGGTGTTATGCAAATGGTGTATTAGTTACTGATGAAGATGGTGTTGTGCAAATGGTGTATTAGTTACTGATGAAGATGGTGTTGTGCAAATGGTGTATTAGTTACTGATGAAGATGGTGTTATGCAAATGGTGTATTAGTTACTGATGAAGATGGTGTTATGCAAATGGTGTATTAGTTACTGATGAAGATGGTGTTATGCAAATGGTGTATTAGTTACTGATGAAGATGGTGTTATGCAAATGGTGTATTAGTTACTGATGAAGATGGTGTTATGCAAATGGTGTATTAGTTACTGATGAAGATGGTGTTGTGCAAATGGTGTATTAGTTACTGATGAAGATGGTGTTGTGCAAATGGTGTATTAGTTACTGATGAAGATGGTGTTATGCAAATGGTGTATTAGTTACTGATGAAGATGGTGTTATGCAAATGGTGTATTAGTTACTGATGAAGATGGTGTTATGCTAATGGTGTATTAGTTACTGATGAAGATGGTGTTGTGCAAATGGTGTTTTAGTTGTTGATGAAGATGGTGTTGTGCAAATGGTGTATTAGTTACTGATGAAGATGGTGTTGTGCAAATGGTGTATTAGTTACTGATGAAGATGGTGTTATGCAAATGGTGTATATGGTGTATTAGTTTCTGATGAAGATGGTGTTATGCAAATGGTGTATATGGTGTTTCAGTTACTGATGAAGATGGTGTTATGCAAATGGTGTATATGGTGTTTTAGTTACTGATGAAGATGGTGTTATGCAAATGGTGTATATGGTGTTTTAGTTACTGATGAAGATGGTGTTATGCAAATGGTGTATTAGTTACTGATGAAGATGGTTTTATGCAAATGGTGTAAATGGTGTTTTAGTTACTGATGAAGATGGTGTTATGCAAATGGTGTATTAGTTACTGATGAAGATGGTTTTATGCAAATGGTGTATATGGTGTTTTAGTTACTGATGAAGATGGTGTTATGCAAATGGTGTATATGGTGTTTTATTTGCTGATGAAGATGGTGTTATGCAAATGGTGTATTAGTTACTGATGAAGATGGTGTTGTGCAAATGGTGTTTTATTTGCTGATGAAGATGGTTTTATGCAAATGGAGTATTAGTTACTGATGAAGATGGTGTTATGCAAATGGTGTATATGGTGTTTTAGTTGCTGATGAAGATGGTGTTATGCAAATGATGTATATGGTGTTTTAGTTTCTGATGAAGATGGTGTTATGCAAATGGTATATATGGTGTTTTATCTGCTGATGAAGATGGTTTTATGCAAATGGTGTAGATGGTGTTTTAGTTACTGATGAAGATGGTGTTATGAAAATGGTGTATATGGTGTTTTAGTTGTTGATGAAGATGGTGTTATGAAAATGGTGTATATGGTGTTTTAGTTGCTGATGAAGATGGTGTTATGCAAATGGTGTAAATGGTGTTTTAGTTACTGATAAAGATGGTTTTGTGCAAATGGTGCATATGGTGTTTTAGTTGTTGATGAAGATGGTTTTGTGCAAATGGTGCATATGGTGTTTTAGTTGTTGATGAAGATGGTGTTGTGCAAATGATGTATATGGTGTTTTAGTTGTTGATGAAGATGGTGTCAATGATGACGCCATGACAATAAACTGAATATTGCCTTGTTTCGAAAAGCGATCTTAGCGCTAAGGCTACCGTAACTCCCATACTCCATCATAGACTTATGAGCATGGTAGCACTATGGTGGAGTTGTGGAATCGAGCCCAGACTGTGTCACCGGACTGTGTTTCATATCCTTATAACAGTCGAATCCGATGTGAGATAAATTTGATTTTAGGTTGGTACAATGAAAGTATGGTTGGCCCAGTCAGTTCCATAACGACTCGTGAAGATCCGGGTACGGATTGGTTTTCAGCAACCCATGCCAACTAACGGAATCGGGTGGTTAGGCTAGTTGACTTGGTTGATGCATGTCACTGTATCCCAATTGCGTGGATAGATCATCATGCTATCAATCACTGGACTATCTGGTCCAGATTCGATTATTGACAGACCGCTGTCATATAGCTGGAACATTGCTGAACTCAGCGTTAAACAACAAACAAACAAACAAACAGTTCCATACCTGTACTCCTTGGTTCCATGAAAGTGGTAAACGTCTAAGACCTGCTACCCTCACAACTAATCTGACACGCAAGGATACAACGGAAACACTGTGCAGATGTTCACCCCGTTATGACTGCACCGATGCCTAAATGGGCGTTAAACAATATTCATTCATTCACTCATCTGACACTGGATCAGTAAATGTTTCCTTAAAGACATCAAAAATACCATTCGTCACCACACGCATATTTCCGTAACCTGCAACAACAACAACCTATATTTGGCTTGTCCCGGAATGGGACGAGTGGGTCACGAATGCAAAAATGCTGGTTCACCATTCAACATGGTCAGGCAGTACCTCGCTGGATTGTTCTCTATAGATATTGATGGCAAGTGTTCCTCGTCACGGCTCCGGTATGTCGGCAAGCACGGGCGGACATTGGTGCGTGTATATAACAAAGCACCCGTTGTCAGCCGCTCTCAACTGACAGAGTAGACCAACAACTGATAGCATCTGCTTCCTGACGGTCATATATCGAGCTAATTTGACAATATTTTGCATACACGTCAACAAAGCTCTATCTCTTAAAGGGGATCTGTATCTGTGGCTATTTTCAAGGCGGTAACATCGACAAGACGTTCGAATGTTTTTGGGATGGATCTGATGTCTGGCGTCTGAAGAACCAGCATCAGCGTATTATGCTTTGATTGAATGAATGTTGAATGTTTACGCCCCACTAGTTCAGATTACGTCTGTAAATAATCAAGGTTGGACCAGAAGCCCAGTGGTCGACTGCATGAGCAACAGTTCATTGCGTCGCGATACGATGACGCACAGAAACAGCTTTGTCCCATATTCTGACCATCCGATTCTCACTCTCGGCTCTTACTACAAACGCGGGACGCTAGGGAACTATTCTATCCCGAAAATCCCTTGGGGATTGGGGCAGCCTAAAATTTAAATGTCTGTCTTATAAGATGAATGCCATTGTCTCATGCTTGATTGAAGATTAGAGCTATGTTATTGTGATGATCATCCTTTGAAATCTCTGACCTCTAGGGCGGCGTCATACCAAAAGACGTTAAAAGATGGTACTTGTGCACACACGTGCATGCACGTCGCTATATAAGGGCAATAATCTTGGACGCGACGTTAAACCCAATTTCACCTAACCTCACATCTAGGCCGGCTGGGTAGTCTAGTGGTTAAAGCGTTCGCTCATCACACCTAAGACCGGGTTTGACTCCCCACATATGTACACTAAGTGAACCACATTTCTGGTTTGCCCTGCGTGATATATTTAAGAGAGGTGTGAAACCATACTAACTCACTCACTGACCCATTAAAAGATGAATGTTTCTTGCAATACTTCAGCTATATGATGATGGTGTAAAGAATCGAGTGTGGGTATAACAATCCAGTGATTGATATCGTGAGGAAAGTCCCACGCCTTGCACACTGTTAATCAAGTCCCTGAGGCTGACCTACCGAATCCATATTGTCACCTCATTCGACAAGCATAAGTTGCTGGAGCCCTCTTGAAACGAGTCGCGGGTAGAAGCTTCATAACTAAACCTCAGTCACGGTTGGGTTGGGTTGGGTTGGGTTGGGTTGGGTTGGGTTGTTGCTTAACGCTGCACTCAGCAATATTCCAGCTATATGACGGCGGTCTGTAAATAATCGAGTCTGAACCAGGCAATCCAGTGATTAATATCATGAGCATCGATCCGCGCAATTGGGATCGATGACATGCATCTACCAAGTCAGCGAGCCTGACCACCCGATCCTGTTAGTCGCCTCTTACGACAAGCATAGTCGCCTTTAACGGCAAGCACGGACATGTTGTTAATCTCTGCAACGCGCCTGTCTACGGGTAAATCACTATTGTGCATTCACGTCGCTATATAAGTGAAATAATCTTAAACGCTGACGTCCCGTTTCACCCGACCACCATGTTGATCGACTCATACCTTGAGAAGCCATCACGGAGAACGACCGAACCTCTCGCCAATTTAACTTTGTGAGAGTAACAGTCAAAAAATATCTCCTCTTATAAAACATTTCTTTGGTGTTGTTTGATAGCGATTTCCACATACCACGACATAGCTGGAACGGTTTTTGCGATGATGTCTGAAAAAGTCAGACACTGTTGAGGTTGGTGATGAAGATCCTCGTCTTTCTATATTGAATGTTGAAATGAGGCGTTTGATTGGTCGGATATATGACGCCATTCCCAGATATCTCGCAGTTTCCCTCGGGGGCCCACGGTAATTGGCAACACCCTGATTTGAAAGATGTTTCAAGATTTATTGCTGTGATCTGTATTCAGCATGACTCACAGACACTCCAGCTGCTGAAAAAGGCAGCAAGGTTGTTCTGTTTGCTTTTTAGCACCGTACAATGACATCCATCAATCCGTACGTTGACGTCCATCAATCCGTACGTTGACGTCCATCAATCCGTACAATGACATCCATCAATCCGTACGTTGACGTCCATCAATCCGTACGTTGACGTCCATCAATCCGTACGTTGACGTCCATCAATCCGTACGTTGACGTCCATCAATCCGTACGATGATATCCATCAATCCGTACAATGACATCCATCAATCCGTACGTTGACATCCATCAATCCGTACGTTGACGTCCATCAATCCGTACAATGACATCCATCAATCCGTACGTTGACGTCCATCAATCCGTACAATGACATCCATCAATCCGTAAAATGACATCCATCAATCCGTACAATGACATCCATCAATCCGTACAATGACATCCATCAATCCGTACAATGACATCCATCAATCCGTACGATGATATCCATCAATCCGTACGTTGACATCCATCAATCCGTACGATGACATCCATCAATCCGTACGTTGACGTCCATCAATCCGTACGATGATATCCATCAATCCGTACTTTGACATCCATCAATCCGTACTTTGACATCCATCAATCCGTACGTTGACGTCCATCAATCCGTACGTTGACATCCATCAATCCGTACGTTGACATCCATCAATCCGTACGTTGACGTCCATCAATCCGTACGATGATATCCATCAATCCGTACTTTGACATCCATCAATCTGTACGATGACATCCATCAATCCGTACGTTGACATCCAACAATCCATACGATGACATTCATCAATCCGTACGATGACATCCATCAATCCGTACGATGATATCCATCAATCCGTACATTGACATCCATCAATCCGTACGATGACATCCATCAATCTGTACGATGACATCCATCAATCCGTACGTTGACATCCATCAATCCGGACGTTGACATCCATCAATCCGTACGCTGACATCCATCAATCCGACGTTGACATCCATCAATCCGTACGATGACATCCATCAATCCGTACGATGACATCCATCAATCCGTACTTTGACATCCATCAATCCGTACGCTGACATCCATCAATCCGGACGTTGACATCCATCAATCCGTACGATGACATCCATGACATCCATCAATCCGTACGATGATATCCATCAATCCGTACGATGACATCCATCAATCAGTTCGTTGACATCCATCAAACCGTACGTTGACATCCATCAATCCGTACTTTGACATCCATCAATCCGTACGTTGACATACATGAATCCGTGCGATGACATCCATCAATCCGTACTTTGACATCCATCAATCCGTACGCTGACATCCATCAATCCGGACGTTGACATCCATCAATCCGTACGATGACATCCATGACATCCATCAATCCGTACGATGATATCCATCAATCCGTACGATGACATCCATCAATCAGTTCGTTGACATCCATCAAACCGTACGTTGATATCCATCAATCCGTACTTTGACATCCATCAATCCGTACGTTGACATACATGAATCCGTGCGATGACATCCATCAATCCGTACTTTGACATCCATCAATCCGTACGCTGACATCCATCAATCCGGACGTTGACATCCATCAATCCGTTCGATGACATCCATGACATCCATCAATCCGTACGATGATATCTATCAATCCGTACGATGACATCCATCAAACCGTATGTTGACATCCATCAATCCGTACGATGACATCCATCAATCCGTACGATGACATCCATCAATCCGTACGTTGACATACATGAATCCGTGCGATGACATTCATCAATCCGTATGTTGACATCCATCAATCCGTACGCTGACATCCATAAATCCGTACGCTGACATCCATCAATCCGTACGATGATATCCATCAATCCGTGCGATGACATCCATCAATCAGTTCGTTGACATCCATCAAACCGTACGTTGACATCCATCAATCCGTACTTTGACATCCATCAATCCGTACGTTGACATACATGAATCCGTGCGATGACATCCATCAATCCGTACTTTGACATCCATCAATCCGTACGCTGACATCCATCAATCCGGACGTTGACATCCATCAATCCGTACGATGATATCCATCAATCCGTACGATGACATCCATCAATCAGTTCGTTGACATCCATCAAACCGTATGTTGACATCCATCAATCCGTACGATGACATCCATCAATCCGTACGTTGACATACATGAATCCGTGCGATGACATTCATCAATCCGTATGTTGACATCCATCAATCCGTACGCTGACATCCATAAATCCGTACGCTGACATCCATCAATCCGTACGATGACATCCATAAATCCGTACGCTGACATCCATCAATCCGTACGATGACATCCATAAATCCGTACTTTAACATCCATCAACCCGTACGATGACATCCATCAATCCGTACTTTGACATCCATCAATCCTTACGATGACATCCATCAATCCGTGCGATGACATCCATCAATCCGTACGATGACATCCATCAATCTGTACGATGACATCCATCAATCCGTACGATGACATCCATCAATCCGTACTTTGACATTCATCAATCCGTACTTTGACATCCATCAATCTCTACGTTGACATCCATCAATCCGTACGATGACATCCATCAATGGAAACATTCAACCGTGGAACTCCCCGGTATTAACAGGACTAACGATGGTCGAGGATGGGGATATTAACATGTAACCCCCGAAATAAGGTTGAACATAGATAATTCTCTAGAGGGGAGGAATACAGGCTGCCAGAGCTAAGAATGGAATAGGGTGATTGTTTTAGTAAAATATATGTTCTAGAGTCAGGTGTAGCGCCAAGATCGTATTGTGAAATGTAGTCCGTGCGTTTTAAAGTGACTCATGATGTAGTACAGGTCGAATGGGCATCACGTTCATAAAACCAGTTTTATATATATTAGTAGACGGGAGTCCAGTATCAGAAGCACTATTCCATGCTTTTTCCTACTCTTGAGTACAGGAAATAGCACCACTTGCAGGTTATTATCCACATTGAATGCTGAAATACTCATAATTCTTCACCGTCCATGTACATTTGTACATTAATATTGTTATCCTTTCCACGACCCATGAACGGAAGCTCCTTCACCGTCAGATGCCAGAAGCTCCACCGAGCTAACAATTTTCAGACATCCCTAATGACATTCACACATTCTTCTACCCAGACCAGTTCTATGTATGGCTGCGAAGGTCAAAGTTGCGCACCCTCAGGCCCATGGTCTTCATATGCAGTGTGTGTTAGCCGACAGAGGTGCATCATGGGTCACTCGTCTAGTAGCGCGGTGTATGTTAACGATCGTAGGGCCGCACTGCAACGTCTGGTAAAATACTCCTACTGATGTGTACTTTATAGTTTTACATTCCGAGTAAAGAGAAAAGGCATGGTTTATGTTTTGTTTGTGAGTGATCTTTGGTTTCCGCTTGCACCATGTATTTTTTGTATTAGGTGTGTTTGGATGTTCGAGAAATATTCGTGAAGATGTGTCATGGGAGTAAATCCTACTTAAACAAAAGTCCACAAATGATTTTGGTTAGAAACTAAAATAGTGAGTGAGTATGGTTTAACGCCGCTTTTAGCAATATTCCAGCAATATCACGGCGGGGTACACCAGAAATGGGCTTCACACATTGTACTCATGTCGGGAATCGAACCCGGCTATACGGCGTGACGAGCGAACGCTTTAACCGCTAGGCTACCCGTCCGCCCCTGAAACTGAAATAAAGATTATTGCTTGGTCGTTGGGTTTAAAGGTGAACATTTAAGCAAATTGAATAAATTCAAAACAAAATCATACAAATATTTATACTTTTACGAAAACTATATTATGTTCATAAAATAAATAATAAATATTATTCAATGTGAATATATAGTTATATTTAATTTGTTGTTACATAGTCTAGAATTATAAAATAAAAATCGGCCCTTTTGGACTCCTTTGGGGAAATGTCAATGTTTGAAATATTGGTATGAAAATTATCTTACACGGTCAAATGTTAGAACTACCCTGATTTGGTCATCTGACAGCATCAAGTACATAAACATGTAAACATTTACAACTTCAGAGAAACATATTAATTATTTTAGCATAAGTTTGTATGTGTGTTTGTCAACATCTCCGAAGAAATTCAGCTTAGTTCCAAGACTTTCACCTACTGTACATCTGGCTTCTTCTTTACCTTTGTGATATTTCACATCATACTTATTATAACTTGATTTTACTCACTCTATCTTGTTAAAATCTACATTCAAACGTCGCTATATGCAATAAAACAGAAGTTGTTATCCATAAAACTGTATGTTTTCATAAAGATTTTATTATGTTTAAATGTCGAAAAGATGCTTCCCAAACAAACATCTAAAATCGTTTTGGACACACATTTATCGTTGTTAAGTCTAAAAGAAGCAAATCTTGAATTGAATCGATTCTAGTTCTCATTCATAACATCTGAGGTTTTGCGCAGTTCTTAAATTTTGCAAATCTTTGGCTAAAAAACCGTCCCTCATCATCCCTTGTCCATCCAAAGGTTATGTTATGGCTATCTTGGACAAGGACTGTTTCTGTCTCAAGCAGGACAAAAAGCACAAGTAAGCTTTTGGGGGGAAATCGTTGTTTTCACGATGCTGTTGATATTTATTTTGGTAGTTTCTGCAAACCTAACACGACTCTCTGTTGTAAATCATTCAACTGTCCCTTGACACAAACATCGCCTGGTTCTCTATCGCTGTAACATTTCCAGAGCACGTCTGTTCTGAGGTGTATGTTTTGTCCCCAACTCTGTTTTGACAAAATATTACGTTATTAAAAAAATAGACAGCCTTGAGAATAATGCAATGCCATATCCTCGTACGTGATTGGAGCTGGGTTTTTGTTTATCTAAGACATCTTTTTTTTATATACATAGTGTGGAAGTCCTGCTTTGGGCGATATCAAGCACACACTGAGATGGATTTCCTGACATTGAAACCGAACTTGAGGTCAAATGTTCCACAAAAGCGAATTACAATACTAGTATTTTGGCGTGCACATGTACATGTTTGCAAAAGGGAGACTTGGCTTAAGATACTTTTCAAAATAAATTCTTGCAATGAAATGTGATACGTTTATGTGGTAAAATCTGTCTTTTCTGACACTTTTAGTCTGGAATGCAGCTTTCTGAAATAATACTCATGTGACTGTCTACGAAGGAAATTTGGTTGATCCGCACGTCATCTTTGTCAGTGTGAACCATGGCGTCCGGATTAACGGGGCTTCACTGTGCATCACAACTTGCATGGACACGTGGAGACACCGGGCTGGGCGGCCACCAATGTCCTCTTTGATCTCAACTACCACATATTCTCTTAAAAAAATATTTTAATCTTTGTTTGTTTAAATTGTCTTGTAATATGTAATAGAAAGGAGCCCAGGGCGCCGTTCCATTACGCGATCTCAGCACTACGATTACCGTAAGTCAGTGTTAAAGTATGGGAGTAGTCTGTCTTACACTCCCTGATACAAATATATCAAATACAGCCTATGCAAGTCTTGATTGTTCGGGGGCGGTCGGGTAGCCTAGTGGTTAAAGCGTTCGCTCGTCACGCCGAAGACCCGGGTTCGATTCCCGACATGGGTACAATGTGTGAAGCCCATTTCTGGTGACCCCCGCCGTGATATTGCTGGAATATTGCTAAAAGCGGCGTAAAACCATACTCACTCACTCACTCACTCACTTTAATGTTTGGCAAGTCTAGATTACTGCAGTATCAGGAATGAAGAGAGTCCCTGGGTCCTTTTTATTGTATTTTTATTATTGTAATTTGAACAACTGTTTTTTCTGTACGATATGTTCATTTCAGAGACTAGATGTTAGTCGTAGTTACGATCACCTTAGCGCTAAGATCGCTTTGTGGAACGGGGCCCAGGAAATCTCTTTTTTTCAGCTTGACACCGAAGTATTTGGACTTGTCTGGGCATGTTCGGACATTTGTTTTTATATCAATATGTGTGTTGTATGCCAATGGTGTAAAACAGAAAAGATTATGGTGGCAGTATAGCTATATACGTAAATACCACATGCATCTCTTGTGACGGGCCTACTCTTGATCGAGGTACCCTCCCCCGGGAGTGATGGGTGGAATATGCCAAAGGCTCGCCCTACTCTGTCAAATCAGTTTATGTTTAAGCGTCTTACCTCCGGTTAAGTTCGCAATCAGTAACTTGAACTTTGCGGAAGGTATAGGTACTGTGGGTAATGTTTTACCAGCTTATCGCCCTGCAGTCATTGCGCATGCGCATATAACTACCATCGTATCATCCGTCCCGCCCTCTCCTGCCTCCATTTTTTTTTTTTTTTTTTTTTGCAACATGTCTTGATGTGGGACATTCCCCCTAAGAACGGGCTTCATTCAGACAGACAGGTGGAATTGAACCGGGATCATCCCTGTTTCGAAGCCAGGCTTGACCCACTAGGCAACACAGGCGCATAACACTACGTTGACAATTCCGCAAAATCAATTAACCTTTTTGTATAATTTCATAGCTAAAGCTCTTGACGAAGGAAAAGAAGTAAGAGCAGTCTTCTGCGATATAAGTAAAGCCTTTGATAAGGTATGGCATAGAGGAATTATTAATAAACTGAAAACTCATGGTATCAAGGCGAACTATTAAAATGGTTTGAAAGTTATTTAGAAAATAGAGTACAACGGGTAGCAATTAACGGGTACAAATCTGACAAGAAAGCTGTACTAGCTGGAGTACCTCAGGGCTCAGTCCCTGGACCACTTCTTTTTCGGATATACATTAACGATATTGTATGTGATATTGACAGTAACATTCGTCTCTTTGCAGATGACACTTCATTATATGTTATCATAGAAGATCCATCAGTTGCTGCTACCTGTCTTAACAATGATCTAGATACAATTTCACAATGGGACCGTAAGTGGCAGGTTACATTTAACCCAAATAAGACCGAAACCATCCAATTCTCACGTAAAGCTAAACCGTCTCTAAAGCCGAACTTACTTATGGACGGAACAATCATAAAAGAAGTCAAAAGTCATAAACATTTAGGAGTGACACTCCAAAGCGACTGTACATGGACTGATCACATTAATGATATTGTACAAATAGTTCGCCCTATGATCAGTTGTCTGAGGAGTTTTAAATACCGATTATCACGTAAAACCTTGGATACTATGTATAAGTCCTATATCTTGCCAAAATATGACTATTGTTCGCATATTTGGGATAACTGTACGTCTGAGCAATCGCGTATATTAGAAAGCTTACATCTTGATGCCCTGAGAACTATATGTGGTGCCTTTCGTGGCACAAGTCATAAGAAACTTTATAATGAAACTAAATCTCAATCCTTGCAAGATAGAAGATACTGCCAAAAATTAACTTTTTTCTTTAAAATGTATAACAACCAATTCCCAAGCTATCTTTGTGATTTTATCCCAAACTTTGTCTCCGAAACTACAAACTATAATTTAAGAAACAGTTCTGAAATACAAGGAATTTATAGCCGTACTTCTTCTTACGCCAAATCCTTTTTACCAGACACAATACACTTATGGAATGCTCTACCAAAGTCCAAAGAGTCAAGTAGTCTGTCAGAATTTGAAAACCTAATTACGAAAACCGAAAATAAGACTTATTTTGACCTTAGCTATGGCACTCGATTCTGTCAAATCGTTCACTGCCGCCTCAGACTCGGTTGTAGCGACCTAAACGCCGATAAGTATTTTAACAGACATTTAATTGACAGTCCGTGTTGCTCCTGTGGATATCAGAGTGAAAACGCCCTACATTATTTTTTTACTTGCTGTAACTTTACTCAGATAAGACTTAATATGCACTTTTACACTACCGGTTATAACCTGGATACTATTATGAACGGAAACAATAAACTTGCTCACTCTGAAAACCAGAAATTAGTTGAATCCGTCCACGATTTCATCATTAAGACAAAACGTTTCAGCTCTTCACAAATTAATAATTAAATTAACCGGACAATAACCTCATGATTGACTATTACTTTTGTTACAAACGACTTGTTAGACACACACAAGCTGTAACTTTCTATTCATGTTCACTTTGTATTTGTATTTGATGTAATATGTACAAACATATTATTTAAATAATGTCTATATCGATGACGTCACCTCCTTCATTTCAATATGTAATATATGTTGTATGGGAGCGATGTTAACATAAGCTGTAAAGCTTGTTCACCAATCCCAACTCATTTCAATGAATAAAAATATGTTTAAACCAATCCGCAAAATGAAGGATTAAGAATGAAGCTTAATAATGGCAATGAAGATTCATCTCCCTCAGACAATGAACACATTATAAAATCAGTTCACAATTACATCATTGAAACAAACCGCTTTACGTAAGTTATGTGTCAACTTAAGAATATAAAATGCATTTGGTAGCTTGCTTTCCATTTTATTTCATGTTGTGTCACTCATTAATGTCTGCTCTATAGACTTCATTACAATCTACATGTATGATGTACAATATTAGGAGAAGCATTAATATAGGCCTTTTTGGCCTGTTTGCTAATCCTTTTTCCATTTTGTAATGCTATTTAATGTAAAATCTTAACATTAATGGAAATAAAATACTGTTTAAATCAATAACGAAAATACAGATTCCGTCTATCTTTTCTTTCCTTTGCGATCCAAGTATACGCCATTCCATTCTCTCCATTCTCTCTATCGCTCCACGTATTGCCCATTTCTCGATACTACAGGCGTATTGCTAAAAGCGGCGTAAAATCATACCCACTCACTCCTCTTCATTTTCGTCTTCTCTCGCGTCTATATACTTTTCATATACACGATAATCAACACGTGAATGCCAGGTACCACCGTTCCTTCCACATTCGTGACCAACTCGTGTTA
Source organism: Haliotis cracherodii (assembly GCF_022045235.1). NCBI lineage: Eukaryota > Metazoa > Mollusca > Gastropoda > Lepetellida > Haliotidae > Haliotis > Haliotis cracherodii. Next base: position 71,311,532 of record NW_027266286.1, read on the forward strand.
TTCCGGGACAAGCCGAAAGCGGCTCGTGCCCCTCTCGTGGCCACGTTTGCAACTGGGTTCCGTCTAAGCGCAAACTGGCATCGCTGAAAGAATTGTCAACTCGTTGCGTAATGAATCACGTGTATTCCTCCATATATCATATATATTCCAGATGCTATTGAAAACACATCTGGACTTACATTATTATACAATACGACAGAACAATTTTACTGTATACTGGGTATATTTTTTAAATTCAATACATATCTAAAATCAAAAATCATTTCTAAGGGATTCTTTGACCAAAGTCAGAAGCGCATTCTGATTGGTTTGTCGCATTTTCGCACAAAACCTTCATCGATCGGGGGACGAGTCGTCTTGCAGTTTACTGAAAGAGACGAGTGGTGACGAATGCGTTCTCTCACACATACATTAAGTGGAAACTCCAGAAGGTTTTGACAGGAGATACTTAATTTGTTGGGAGGGGAGTTTCACCTCCCGAATGCCAGTATGTCGAAGTGCGGTGTTCGAGGTAACGAGAAGCATTTTCTTCACTCCTCGTACTTACCGAGGACACGGGAGCCCTTGTCTACGCGTACGGCGCCTCAAATCACTGTGCAGAGTTTCCTCCCCTTAGTGTGCCAGAAACCTATGATCGTGGGTTCCAATCGCCCGATTATCTTTCTAGGTTCGTCAGCACCGTTCCCTTGTCCATGCTGCACTATAGTTAAAAACACCAAGGACCTGTGTTACCTCGGGCATTCATTTTCAAGCGTTAATCCATCTAAAAATAACATTCTTACATTTTAGTAATCTCTCTATGACTCCAATCACCGTCACAAGCTAACAGGTAGCCTTGCTCCAAGGCTGTATTGAAAGATAAGTCCATGGATGAGTACGTCTTCCCAAGGCAAGGGTGTAAACTGACTATAGAAGTCAAGTTACCACCCTTGCCGAACTAGGCTGCAATATCTGGGCATGGTCGTAACGCCACCAGTGGCTATTACGAGTTATGTCCCTTCGGTGTCACTTCTTTTGACCAATCAGATTCCATTTGCTTCAAACTAAATGGCGGCGCCAAGTCAAGACGATCTGATCGATAATCAAGGTCTATATCGTTATAAATCGGGTCTTACCTCGCTTGCCTAGTTCGGCAAGGGTGAAAACTGGACTTTTATTGTCAGTTTACACCCTTGCCTTGGGAAGATTGGATATGTAGTAATTCTAGACAAATGACGCCAGACTCTTTTTTTGGACAGCATGTTCTTATTATTTATATAATCTAGAAATTACGATGTAAACTACTAATTATTGCCTTAGAGACTTCCGCAAGTCTAGCTTACACGCTGTACAGCCCGGGGCCTATCACCTCCTCCCTGGGCGAGTGGAGTCGCCCGTCGTCGGCAGCAGGACTGTATCGTCTGAAATCAGAGATGATAGAGACAGATTTACAAACATTCCTACACCGGAACACGTCTGTACTCACATATTTCACATTCTGCAGGAGGTGGGGCGTGTTGGATAACTGAACGTCAATGCTTCCACGAGCATCAGGCAACCTGCAGTTGGGATTAACTGTGTTAAATTCTGTAACACTACCCTGATCGTTTTGACTTTGGTGGACTGATATCTGTCATGCGAATAGTGTATCGCATGCCTTTGACTTAATAAATACGTTACTATAAAAACTCTTTATATCATAAAACATACGTCTGGTACAATTTGCGGAATTATTTTTCTTTTTACATTTCTCTAGTATGAAACTATATTAGAATTGTTATTATGAAAATGTCAACATTCGGATATTTCCAGCCTGTCGTAAGCTTCGAGTACTAAGCAACGAGTGAGTGAGTTGGATTTAACGCCGCTTTTAACAGATGTCAGTTATATCGCGGCGTGTCAGCTTAATGTGGGAGGAAAGCCCGAAGTGATGTAGGTCACAGACGTTTACCACTTCGGTGAAATCCACGAGCACGGGTATGGTGCTGACAAACGTAGAAGCATAATCGGGGCGAACCGGGATTCAAACCAACAATCATAGGTTTCTGGCGTCCTCAAGAGACACAACTCTTTGCCTGAGACGACTGGGCCACCCGTGCCCACACTAAGCAACGAATAGGAGGTGCAGGGTTATTCTGAGAGACTGGGTGAGTTGGGTTTTACGTTGCTTTCAGCAATATTCCGCAATAACGATGCGGTGACACCAGATGGGCTTCAACACATTGTACCCCTGTGGGAATCGAACACCGCCGTCTTTGTGACGAGCGAACGCCTACACCACTTGACCACCCTGCGACGTGTTCTGAACCGGGTTATCCACGGTAATTGTTTAATATTCCACGGTAATTGTTTAATATAGAACTATAAGTTTACAAATAATAGCATTGACGCTGTTTGGGCTTTTAAACAGTACAACAGTATTTATTTGCATCTGGATGATGTCGAGGATGTAAAACATATCTTACAATCTCTAGTAAACATTGTGTTAACCCGTGGAGATCTGGGGTAAGAATAGGTCTTCAGCAACCCATGCTTACCGTTTAAAAGGCGACCATGCTTGTGTAAGAACCGACTAACGTGGGATCGGGTGGTCAGGCTCGCAGACTTTTTTGATGAATGTCATCGTATCCCAATTGTTTATATAGATGATCATGATGTCAATCACTGGATAGTCAGGTCCAGACTCGATTATTTACTGACTGTCGCCATATAGCTTGAATATTGCTGAGTGCGGCGTTAAACAACAAACAACAACATAATGATTGTGTTTGTTTTCTCTATACCTTTCGCATTAACCATAACAGCGCTGCAATAGTTTCACATCATCATCACACATTTCTCATCACAAAATAGAATAAGTGTGAAAAGGTTTTTAGATACTCTGAACCGATTTGCTCTTTCATATAGAGAATCTCACCCGAGTGTCTTTTGATATCAAATATATCAACACGAGTTGATAAAAGTGGAACAATTCCGAGGCTTGCCGAGGATTTTTGCCACTTTTATCAACGAGTGTTGACATATTTGATATCAAAAGACACGAGGGTGAGATTTTATTTATCATCCAACATCATTCTTTCAACTTTTTCAATTTGTAGACAGTAATTAGTAGTGTCTTCAGTGTAAAAAGTACTGCAAACAGCTTCAGTAGCAGAGCCATTAGTGATATCATTTGATTGTGACGTCATGGTAACCAATGACATCACAATGGTCTGCAAAGCATTGTGATGTAATTTCATTGCAGCGATATCTACAGTGTAGATATCGCTTGATCTCATGCAAGCGATATCTCCTGTGGGAGCCAGTTTTGAATGATAAATAATCTTACCAATGAAAACAATGTCGCACGATTCTTGTGACTTCAGACGTTAGAAGTACAAAATCATCAAAAAGTAATTCAATACTATGTAATGTAGAAATAATGAGATATATATGTTCATTCTACGTTCGGAATCGGGTTCGAGTGATTATGGTCATGAATAAGTTCTCCATAATTTTGCACAATGAAGTATATACTTGTGCCAGGATTTCCTGGCTCAGAATCAGCTGCACCAAAAATAGTTTGACGTCACGATGATGGTTTAAATTAGCAAATTAATCAATAATGAATGTTCGAGACATTTCCGATAGTCCCTAGTGATATAACGCCACCAGTACTACACAATAAACTGGACCGGTACCACTCTAGACTCAACCCAGTCTCTTTCACAAAATTAAAATAATGCCCGAAGTAGATATGAATATATCATATTAGTATGTTCCGATTGAGTAACCCAACACGAAGATAAAATACAAACTCTGTAATTCTATACTTGGTACATTTGTTTTTTAACTAATATCGAGCAACATTTATGGCATTTTAATCTGAATGAAATGGGCACTGACCCAGTCTTACGTCACTTTAGCCTGGGAGCTTGTTGGCCTAATTACATCTTTATGCGTACGCGCTTTTAGGATACAGTCCCTCTGGGATTGTCTAGCGTTCTGGGGCACGTTCGTCAATCCAATTACACAATACGGTGAGCGGTATAACTAGTAATTCTACTGATGCAATTCACATGAGAGATGTTTTGTTTCATTTTTTATGAACCGATGCGGCTGGGAGTGTATTTGAATGAAACATTAAACTATGCTGAGCCCACGGTAGCGGCACATAACAGGGTTTACATAACGCAATGGCCAGTGTATATTTTTCAAATATGTTTACAGTTTTCAATAAATATCGGCATTTGCCTAAGGTAAGCGGTTTTTTTCTGTCAATATGTCTTTAATATATCTGCGACCCGGTATTAACGGGTTTTTTTTCAAGAATTCATTCAACTCTGTGGCAAACGAACCCTAAGTCCAGATATACGTCGATAGCCATGATTGTAAAGTGCCGGGCAAAAGAAAGTATACATCGATGTTTGATGGTCTCTAAAATTGAAACGAACAAGAAATGGTTATTTGATGATGATGTATTTGTGACGGGTCACGGGTATCACAGTTGCGTTTTGGACCTTAAGTTTGCAGTGTTTCGGCGACGTTTTTCAGACTAGTAACGTTTGTAATATATTGGTCTCATACAATTTGCAAATGTATACATTCTTTTGCCCGGCAGATTATAATCTTGGCTGTCGTCGTATACCTGGACAAGGGCTTCGTTGGGTGAAAGTAAATGGTTTTCCTTCTCGCCATCTATGCTATCGTATTGATTTCAGTGAGCTTCCTTCGATTTGCATCATATTGCTCCTCGCGAACCATATACACTACTCTTCAAAACAAACGTCCCCTCCACCACTATACATTTTCCCGAGGCAATGGAGTTCACTGACTGTAATGGATTTCAACGTGTAGATTTTGGTCGATTGCAGGATTTTCAAAGTATGTTTACCGCCAACTGGGCGTCGACAAATTCTACAAATTCTTTCATGTTTTTAATCAAGGTGCTCACGTGATCTGATGCACTTCGCGGGGAAAGACCCGTTTTATTACAATACAGATCTTGACTATCGAGTAGATCGCGGAACATAGAAGGGACGTGCTCGTAATAGCCACTGGTGGCGCTACGATCGAGCCCAGAAATTCCATCCTATTTTGGCAAGGGTGGAAACTAGACTTTTGCAGACAGGTAACTCCCTTGTCTCAGGAAGATGACCACTATAGTACGCGAAACGTTTTGAAAAGCATTGAAAATGTCAACCCTACGATCTCGACAGAAGCGACCCTTTCATGCCAAAGTCCTGACCGAGGAAACGTATGTTTAGAACGGTAGTGTACATGACGGAAAACAAGCAATGGCAGAGTTTATATCATTTACTGTGTAAGCTGTTAGTCTTTCTGATATGATAATCTAAATGGATCGGAGAAATAGCTTTTTCATATCAGTGATTCGTTTTGTTGATTGACTTGTACATCCACGAGGTGAATCTCCCAGGAGGGTGTCTCCGCATTCGTGACCAACTCGTGTTAATCCGTGACAAGCCGAATAGCGACTGGTGTCCCCCTGGTGGCCATTTTTGCGACCGGGTTCCGTCATAGCGCAAACGGGCATACCTAAAACAATTGTCAACTCGTTGCGTAATGGTTGACATATATTTCCCCATATATTACATATATTTCACATGCAACTTTAAGCACATCGGGACGTGCGGAATTATACAGCATGGTTGAACACATTTAACTGTGTCTTTGGTATATTTTTAGATGCAAGGCATTTGTAAAATCAAAAATTATTTCTGTGGGACTCTTTGACGAAGGACTTGAAATCATACGCGCATTCTGATTGGTTTGTCGCATTTTTGCACATGACATTCATCGATAGGAGGACGAGTCTTGCAGTTTACGGAAAGGGGCGAGAGGTGACGAATGGATGTCTCCGTTGTTCTCGTTGATACACTAATCCAATGTGAAGAGGATTCCATTCCACCCAAGTCGTCAGTTGCTGTATCTATCAAACTTATAAAATGCCAGCCACGTTCCTTGAATGTAACTTTGTCTGGTTGTGAGAACTTGGCACGGTCTCTGCCCCTGCCGGTATTACCTCACACCCCATCCGAAGATTCCACCTGTACCAGCTCAAAATCCAGGAGAAATATGGTACTTCGCCTTAACAAAACACCGGTTGGCCCTTTGGCGTTAATAAAAAGTTTCACGTCCAGTTATTATGTCCCCCTGGGGACGAGATCTCGCGTGGGAACCTACAATCTCGCGTGTGGGATGCTCACAGTTCAAAGAGACACCGAAAATGATAGTGTCAATTAGAGCAAAGCCTGGGATATAAGTTTGATGTAAGTTATGGTGATCTACTAGATAGCTGTACATACTTGATGATATGTAAAGCGATAGATATACGTGTTGGTGTTGTGTAAACCACAGCTGGAATGAAAAAAACTACTGATTAAAGTTAGCCTTCCACGATAGAGAGGTTCATGACTTGTGGGGCCAGGTGTCTCATTTGCTGTTCTATCAGGTACAGTACCGTTAAAACCTAACGTTTGGCGCGCACCATATATGGGCATAAACACATTACTTATAAAGTGAGTGACAAGTTGGGTTTAACGCTGCTTTGAGCAGTACCGTATTCGACGTAATAAGCGCTGAGGGCGCTCTCAAAATTAGAAATAGGGGGCTCTTATTAGAATATTATTTTAGTGGGAAAAAACAGAGTTAAAAGATAAATTTCGTGGTTTATGCTGACAGCCTGAAATGTTTATGTACGACAGATATATTTTTCCAGAATTTAATTGCCCATAATTAAGGGTGCATATAACACATGAGTGCGTATTATACGCGAATAAATAAGTCCTGTGTACATTGATCAATCGGAAGGGGTGCTAATTGGGATTGTTCAGTGGCCAATATATTAGCAAATATCGCGGTGGGCGCTTATTAGGGCGGGGCGCTTATTACGTCGAATACGGTATTCCAGTCCTATCACGGGTGTCAGCTTGGCGTGGGAGGAACGCCCGAACTGAGGCAGGTCTTATGCGTTTACGTCTTTGGTGAAACACACGCACGAGAGCAAACATTATCACGACGGATCTGGGATTCGAACCCAGTACCATAGCTTAGTGGCACATCGAAATGCGGCGGCGTAGGTGACTGGGCAATCAATGCTACCTTTTTCTGACAGGTGGGGCAAATAAGATTATTCATTTCTTATTTAAGTTAACTTTCACAAGGAAAAATGTTTTTTTATCAAAAATTCCGGAGGGGGCAACTGCCCACCATGTCCCCCCCCCGGCTGGCTACGGCAGTGTGTACCCATAAAGAAAATCGTTTATCTGTAAGTACGAGAGATCACTTGGTCCAAAAGGCTACACCCTCTTCCCCAGTCCGCTGTGTTGTTCGCTAACTCTAAATGAAACTGAGCAGCTTTGCTAAGGTGTAAAATAAATAAATTAATAAACAAAGAAAGAAACAGACTAATAAATAAATAAATAAATAAATAAATAAATAAATAAATAAATAAATAAATAAATAAATAAATAAATAAATAAATAAATAAATAAATAAATAAATAAATAAATAAATTCTATCACTTTATTGGTCCTAGAATGGAGTCGAACCTGGAGCTTGTATGTGACGAGGGCGAGAATGCTTTGTCTTACCGGTATATCGTTTGCCCCGCATTCCTGCAAGCGTGAAGACATGAGCCCGCTGAACACATGTTGTCTGGCGAGAACATCAAACATCTATCCGTCCTCCTTACACAGTAGGCACGACGATTACCAGGCGTTTAGCCCCCCCGTCCCCCCCCCCCCCCCCCCCCCCCCCACCCCGTAACACACTGGCTATAAACGCCTACATCTGAACGCTTGTATTTCTGCGGCGTTTAAAAGCTGTTACACGTAGTACATCATTCTCCAAACTGTTTAATTAAAAACGTATCCTTAATGTGATGGGGTTAGGGGTGGGGGCCACGGGTGGCCCAGTCGTCTAAGGATTCGCTGTTTAGAGTTGCGTCCCTTGGGCACGCCAGAAACGTATGATTGTGGGTTGGAATCCCGGTTCGCAGCAATTATGTTTGTAGGTTTGTCAGCACCATACCCGTGCTCGTGGGTTTCACCGAGGTGGTAAACGTCTGAGACCTGCATCACTTGGGGCTTTCCTCCCACATTAAGCTGACACGCCGCGATATCATTGTAATAGTGTTAAAAGTGGCGTTAAACCCAACTCACTCACTCACTCACTCCAACATTAAGCTGACACGCCGCGATATAATTGTAATACTGTTAAAAGTGGCGTTAAACCCAACTCACTCACTCACTCACTCATTGTGATGGTCTTGGAGTAAACGACGTCCCAAGGCGGTGTTCTGAGAGACTGACCGGTGTCCACAGTCGGACACGGCGGAGCGGGTGTTTTGAGAAAGTCGTCCACAATCGACCGGGTGTTTTAAGAAGGTAATCCAAAATGGTGTTAGATTGAACATGTGTGAAATAAAAGATGTCCATGGCAAAGGTTGAATGCGTACAGTGGAAGGTATCCATTGCCAAGGTTGAACGTGTGCAGTGGAAGGTATCCATTGCCAAGGTTGTATGTGTACAGTGGAAGGTGTCCATTGCCAAGGTTGAACGCGTGCAGTGGAAGGTGTCCATTGCCAAGGTTGAATGTGTGCAGTGGAAGGTAGCCATTGCCAAGGTTGAATGTGTACAGTGGAAGGTGTCCATTGCCAAGGTTGAACGCGTGCAGTGGAAGGTGTCCATTGCCAAGGTTGAACGCGTGCAGTGGAAGGTGTCCATTGCCAAGGTTGAATGTGTACAGTGGAAGGTGTCCATTGCCAAGGTTGAATGTGTACAGTGGAAGGTGTCCATTGCCAAGGTTGAACACGTGCAGTGGAAGGTGTCCATTGCCAAGGTTGAATGTGTACAGTGGAAGGTGTCCATTGCCAAGGTTGAATGTGTACAGTGGAAGGTGTCCATTGCCAAGGTTGAATGTGTACAGTGGAAGGTGTACATTGCCAAGGTTGAATGTGTACAGTGGAAGGTATCCATTGCCAAGGTTGAATGTGTACAGTGGAAGGTGTCCATTGCCAAGGTTGAATGTGTACAGTGGAAGGTATCCATTGCCAAGGTTGAATGTGTACAGTGGAAGGTGTCCATTGCCAAGGTTGAATGTGTACAGTGGAAGGTATCCACTGCCAAGGTTAAACGCGTGCAGTGGAAGGTATCCATTGCCAAGGTTGAACGTGTGCAGTGGAAGGTGTCCATTGCCAAGGTTGTATGTGTACAGTGGAAGGTATCCATTGCCAAGGTTGAACGTGTGCAGTGGAAGGTATCCATTGCCAAGGTTGTATGTGTACAGTGGAAGGTATCCATTGCCAAGGTTGAACGCGTGCAGTGGAAGGTATCCATTGCCAAGGTTGAACGCGTGCAGTGGAAGGTAGCCATTGCCAAGGTCGAATGTGTACAGTGGAAGGTATCCATTGCCAAGGTTGAACGCTAGCAGTGGAAGGTGTCCATTGCCAAGGTTGAATGCGTACAGTGGAAGGTATCCATTGCCAAGGTTGAACGTGTGCAGTGGAAGGTATCCATTGCCAAGGTTGAATGTGTGCAGTGGAAGGTATCCATTGCTAAGGTTGAATGTGTACAGTGGAAGGTGTCCATTGCCAAGGTTGAACGTGTACAGTGGAAGGTGTCCATTGAGAAGGTTGAATGTGTACAGTGGAAGGTATCCATTGCCAAGGTTGAATGTGTACAGTGGAAGGTATCCATTGCCAAGGTTGAACGTGTACAGTGGAAGGTGTCCATTGAGAAGGTTGAATGTGTACAGTGGAAGGTATCCATTGCCAAGGTTGAATGTGTACAGTGGAAGGTATCCATTGCCAAGGTTGTATGTGTACAGTGGAAGGTATCCATTGCCAAGGTTGTATGTGTACAGTGGAAGGTGTCCATTGCCAAGGTTGAACGCGTGCAGTGGAAGGTGTCCATTGCCAAGGTTGAATGTGTGCAGTGGAAGGTAGCCATTGCCAAGGTTGAATGAGTACAGTGGAAGGTATCCATTGCCAAGGTTGAACGTGTGCAGTGGAAGGTATCCATTGCCAAGGTTGAATTGCCAAGGTTGAACGTGTGCAGTGGAAGGTATCCATTGCCAAGGTTGAACATGGGTACAATATAAGGTGTCTTTGGCTAAGATTAAACGTGGGTAAAGTAAAAAGCGTCAATGTGGGCCAAGATTGAACGTGTGTATAATAAAAGGTGGCCATAGTCACGGTTGAACGTGTTTGTAATAAAGCGTGTCCGTGGTCAAGATTGAACGTGTGTAAAATAAAAGGTGTCCACAGCCCCGGTTGACTGTGGGATTTTTAAAGTAAGCAGGAACTGATACACACCAGTAGAAAACATTCTGTTCATCAGGGATCGGAAAATGGTACAGATTTTACGTCCGCCTACCCTAGTGTCTTCAGCCGTGCAAAAGAAGATTGAGTGAGTGAGTGAGTTGGGTTTAACGCCGCTTTTAACAGTATTACAGTTACATCGCGGCGTGTCAGCTTAATGTGGGAGGAAAGCCCCAAGTGATGCAGGTCTCAGACGTTTACCACTTCGGTGAAACCCACGAGCACGGGTATGGTGCTGACAAACCTAAAACATAATCGCGGCGAACCCACAACCATAGGTTTCTGGCGTGCCCAAGAGACGCAACTCAGCACAGCGAATCGCGGCGCCTTAGACGACTGGGCCACCCGTGCCCCCGCACAAGAAGAGATGCATCCTCGAAATCCTAAGTCTATCTTCCATATCGTACTGCACTTGACATGGGGAACTGCTTTTGAAATATCTCACCTAAATGTGTCAGAACCAGTCACAGCCAGCTTATCCCAGCTTGATGATGTTGTTTTGAAATGTCAGTGACAGGTTTGTACAGCTCACGACTGGCGTCGGAGACCCGTGTGTTGTTAGGTTCGTTGTTGGATGTCACTAAATTAGATCAACGCCAGAGAATAATCAGTCTCGTTTGACAGCCGAAACAGACTCTAATTTAGTATAAAAGGCGTAATAGTGGGGGAAATTATATGATGGATGACTGAAAATGAGTGATGACACAAGGTGTTCGCGAAAAGTGTAAGCATGACCTGCTCTACCGCTAGCACCCGCCACTCAGACAGTTTGCATTAAGAAAGTGTTTGTTTCTTGTGGACTGTATCCAATTGAGTCTTGACCAGACAATCCAGCTGTGATGAACCAGACAGACGGTTTTGGTCTCATTCTGTCAATCTCATGTCAATCTCATTGTCAGAAAACGCTGATTGGTTGTCAACTGTTTTAGCACCGCGTGACCTTCATGTCCTCAACAATTCAACGACAGTTGATTTAAACTCTACCAAGTTGATGTCTGCACCAGCGGATTTCAGATACCTTCTAAATTAAATATCTTATCTCGGCTTATCCCCAGTTTTTTGTTTGTTTCTTGTTTAATGTCGCACTCAGCAATATTCCAGCTATATGATGGCGGTCTGTAAGTAATGGAGTCTGGACCAGACAATCCAGTGACTGTTATCAAGAGCATCGATTCACGCAATTGGGGTACGATGACATGCATCAACCAAGTCAGCGAGCCTGACCACCTGATCCCCATAGTCGCCTCATACGACAAGCAGTCGCCTTTTACGGCTTGGGTTGCTGAAGACCTATAATGAGTGAGTACATGTTTTACGTTACAGTCAGCAGTACTTGCGTTACATCACGACAGGCTGCAAATGGGCCAGGGATGGTGTGTGAAGCACTGTCGGTGTTAACGACAAGCATGGGATATTACGGTCCTATTCTACAAGGAATACCCACTGGCGCTCGGTAGAATAATCACTCTTTTGCTGTCGGTGTTCAAGGCAGTTATGGAAGCGCCTGTAAAATATTTCAATAGACACGAAGAACGCAGATAACAGGCAATGCCAAGGCAAACTGACCTGCTGATACATGCAGTTTAAGATTGCGGTCCGACATGGATAAATTATACGATTTTTCTATGTGAGTTCCCTATCGTGATAAGGTTACACTGTTAACAATAGACACAAGAAACTTCAAACACTTCTTGTTGGAGGAGAGTCGGATTATATAGTGTAACTGAGTGAATGTTGTTTTATGTACATGTTTATTCTTGGTCAGCAAACCTTTGTTTATGGTGGCCTATATCAGAAATGAACTTCACACATTGTACCCATGTTAGGAATCACTTCCCACTGTCCCCTTAGGAAGGGGAGTGAACTGAATGTAGGGATCCATGTGCTGCAACGACGTTGTTAATGCCACCCTAGAAGCGATGACCCGTGACGTCGTGACCTCCCCAATCCCCATGGTGACACGGGACTCCCCGGGACTCTGAGGAATGTCTCATGTAGTGTAGAAACTTGACACACTTGTGTCACACGTTGAAAACACATCTCATTGTACACCTCACATATGTTTGAACTTTAATATAGATTCCGCTATTGAAAATGTCGTTTTTATCCTTTATTCAGCCATGTGTGTGTATAGAACCCTGCTCTCTCTCTCTCTCTCTCTCTCTCTCTCTCTCTCCCTCTCTCTTTCTCTCTCTCTCTCTCTCTCTCTCTCTCTCTCTGTATATATACATATATATATATTGTTATGACATACGATATGAACTTAGTATGGGAACACTTTATAAATTGTTTTGTGCGTATGTTGATTTTTGTTCGAGCTTCGAGTTAGACCTTCACGTAACCCTGTTCTATCAGTGTTAATTGCTGGTGATATTTTCGACATCTCCTCTGAGATTGTGAGGTGAACACATGTCTGTAACTGCGTTGTGTGTACATGATCCCAGGAATGATGTCTCTATAAAGTGCTCACAGATTGCCGATACGATCTTAAACATTTGTCATCTTTACCCATTACTCAGAACCTTCTGCAGCACTAATCTGACACTTGAGACGCAGTACAACTTCGAACCTAAGGCCAAACAACAATCTACAAGTACTTGATCACTTAGACTAACATTTAGTCTCTGAAATCTTATATTACGCAATATCCTCCTTGACTCTCAAAATAACAAAAAAATCCCTATGCTGATTTGTGGAATAGAGCGAGCTTGAGCTGGCTAGACTTGCTTTTGTATGCATTTCTAGATGATTTTTTTTTAATAAAATAAATATATTCCACGGTCATGGTGCAGGACTATTGATCACTGTACGTTTTCATGTGTTCCCATATCGCAAAGGTCACCGATCCCTGCTCATTTTATTGACTTGTCACAGCGAAACAATTTGCTCAATTTACTCAACTTTTTGTGGATATACCTCTTTGACATCACTAAGATTTCACTATTACGCACTTCCTTCTATGTGAGACTGAGAACTCATCAAGCAAGCCTTCGTATTGAGAACGGAGAAATGAAAGGGAGGCAACTCTTGGGACTCTTTGTCCCCAAGTTTGCGCTTTATCCAACTACTACTACTACTACTACTACTACTACTTATACTACCTCATACTCACCCATCTACCACATACTCACCCATCTATAACATACTCACCCATCTACCTCTCACCAACCTATCTACCTCATACTCATCCATCCACCCCCTACTCACCCATCCACCACATACTCACCCATCCACCTCCTACTCATCCATCCACCTCCTACTCACCCATCCACCTCCTACTCACCCATCCACCTCCTACTCATCCATCCACCTCATACTCACCCATCCACCACATACTCATCCATCCACCTCCTACTCACCCATCCACCTCATACTCACCCATCCACCTCCTACTCATCCATCCACCTCCTACTCACCCATCCACCTCCTACTCACCCATCCACCTCCTACTCATCCATCCACCTCATACTCACCCATCCACCACATACTCATCCATCCACCTCCTACTCATCCATCCACCACATACTCACCCATCCACCACATACTCACCCATCCACCTCCTACTCACCCATCCACCACATACTCACCCATTCCACCTCATACTCACCCATCCACCTCCTACTCACCCATCCACCTCCTACTCATCCATCCACCTCCTACTCATCCATCCACCACATACTCACCCATCCACCACATACTCATCCATCCACCTCCTACTCACCCATCCACCACATACTCATCCATCCACCTCCTACTCACCCATCCACCTCCTACTCATCCATCCACCTCATACTCACCCATCCACCACATACTCATCCATCCACCTCCTACTCACCCATCCACCACATACTCACCCATCCACCTCCTACTCACCCATCCACCTCCTACTCACCCATCCACCACATACTCACCTATCCACCTCATACTCACCCATCCACCTCCTACTCATCCATCCACCACATACTCACCCATCCACCACATACTCACCCATCCACCACATACTCACCCATCCACCACATACTCACCCATCCACCACATACTCATCCATCCACCTCCTACTCACCCATCCACCTCCTACTCATCCATCCACCTCATACTCACCCATCCACCACATACTCATCCATCCACCTCATACTCACCCATCCACCACATACTCACCCATCCACCACATACTCACCCATCCACCTCCTACTCACCCATCCACCACATACTCACCCATCCACCTCATACTCACCCATCCACCTCCTACTCATCCATCCACCTCATACTCACCCATCCACCACATACTCATCCATCCACCTCCTACTCATCCATCCACCTCCTACTCACCCATCCACCTCATACTCACCCATCCACCACATACTCACCCATCCACCTCCTACTCACCCATCCACCACATACTCACCCATCCACCTCATACTCACCCATCCACCTCCTACTCATCCATCCACCTCATACTCACCCATCCACCACATACTCATCCATCCACCTCCTACTCATCCATCCACCTCCTACTCACCCATCCACCTCATACTCACCCATCCACCACATACTCACCCATCCACCTCCTACTCACCCATCCACCACATACTCACCCATCCACCTCATACTCACCCATCCACCACATACTCATCCATCCACCTCATACTCACCCATCCACCACATACTCATCCATCCACCTCCTACTCATCCATCCACCTCCTACTCACCCATCCACCACATACTCATCCATCCACCTCCTACTCACCCATCCACCACATACTCACCCATCCACCTCATACTCATCCATCCACCTCCTACTCACCCATCCACCACATACTCACCCATCCACCTCCTACTCACCCATCCACCTCATACTCACCCATCCACCTCCTACTCACCCATTCACCTCCTACTCACCCATCCACCTCCTACTCACCCATTCACCTCCTACTCACCCATCCACCTCCTACTCACCCATCCACCTCATACTCACCCATCCACCACATACTCACCCATCCACCTCATACTCACCCATCCACCTCCTACTCATCCATCCACCTCATACTCACCCATCCACCACATACTCATCCATCCACCTCCTACTCATCCATCCACCTCCTACTCACCCATCCACCTCATACTCACCCATCCACCACATACTCACCCATCCACCTCCTACTCACCCATCCACCACATACTCACCCATCCACCTCATACTCACCCATCCACCACATACTCATCCATCCACCTCATACTCACCCATCCACCACATACTCATCCATCCACCTCCTACTCATCCATCCACCTCCTACTCACCCATCCACCACATACTCATCCATCCACCTCCTACTCACCCATCCACCACATACTCACCCATCCACCTCATACTCATCCATCCACCTCCTACTCACCCATCCACCACATACTCACCCATCCACCTCCTACTCACCCATCCACCTCATACTCACCCATCCACCTCCTACTCACCCATTCACCTCCTACTCACCCATCCACCTCCTACTCACCCATCCACCTCATACTCACCCATCCACCACATACTCACCCATCCATCTCATACTCACCCATCCACCTCATACTCACCCATCCACCTCATACTCACCCATCCACCTCCTACTCACCCATCCACCTCCTACTCACCCATCCACCTCCTACTCACCCATCCACCTCATACTCACCTATCCACCTCCTACTCACCCATCCAACTCCTACTCACCCATCTACCTCCTACTCACCCATCCACCTCATACTCACCCATCCACCTCATACTCACCCATCCACCTCCTACTCACCCATCCACCTCCTACTCACCCATCTACCTCCTACTCACCCATCCACCTCATACTCACCTATCCACCTCCTACTCACCCATCCAACTCCTACTCACCCATCTACCTCCTACTCACCCATCCACCTCATACTCACCCATCCACCTCATACTCACCCATCCACCTCCTACTCACCCATCCACCTCCTACTCACCCATCTACCTCCTACTCACCCATCCACCTCATACTCACCTATCCACCTCCTACTCACCCATCCAACTCCTACTCACCCATCCACCTCATACTCACCCATCTACCTCCTACTCACCCATCCACCTCCTACTCACCCATCCACCTCCTACTCACCCATCCACCTCATACTCACCCATCCACCTCCTACTCACCCATCTACCTCATACTCACCCATCCTCCCACCCACCAACCTATCCATCTCACCACACACTAACCACCCATCCACCAGCAACCACCCAGCCACCATCCGCCCACTCTCACCTGCCACATCTACAGACACCTGGCCTACTTCCCACCCACCACCCACCCACTCTCACCTGCCACATCTACAGACACCTGGCCTACTTCCCACCCACCACCCGCCCACTCTCACCTGCCACATCTACAGACACCTGGCCTACTTCCCACCCACCACCCGCCCACTCTCACCTGCCACATCTACAGACACCTGGCCTACTTCCCACCCACCACCCACCCACTCTCACCTGCCACATCTACAGACACCTGGCCTACTTCCCACCCACCACCCGCCCACTCTCACCTGCCACATCTACAGACACCTGGCCTACTTCCCACCCACAATGTATCGGCGGAGTGACCCAGTAAATCTAATGACATGCAATTATCAAGGATGAGTAAAGGATCAACCGCAGGACTTTCCGGCAGTACTGAGACGACCGATCTCCCCACACAGAAGGTAAAACCCTGGTCGATGTCAACAACATGAAGCGTGCGTAAGCATGACCAAGGACTCTCATCACTATGTCAGTGAAAGGAATGACACATGGATGTGAGACGACCCCCTACCCCATCTTCCTCCCAATGTCACGATCACGTAGTCAAATATCGGTGAACAATATAAACTGAATATCTACTGCTTAGTAATGAATGTAAGGTTATCAAATGTATCCATATTAGTAATTAGTTCATATTTCAATCAGCAACGTCTAAAGACGATACTAAAAGAGGCACAGTTCTAAACGCCTGGATGTAAATAATGAGTGAGTTAGTGAGTGAGTGAGTGAGTTGGGTTTAACGCCGCTTTTAACATTATTCAAGTTATATCACGGTGTGTCAGCTTAATGTGGGAAGAAAGCCCGAAGTGATGCAGGTCGAATGTAAACGATGAGTATGGTTTTACGCCGCTTATATCAATACCACGGCGGGGGACACCAAAAATAGATTTCACACATTCTTCATATGTGGGGAATCGAACCCAGGCCTTCGGCGCGACGAGGGGACGCTTTAACCACTAGGCTACCCCACCACCCCTTATGGACAATAACTTCTGTATTGTTTCAAATGGCATCAACGTTTAGGTCCATGTCATGACCGGGTTACAGGTCAAAAAGTCGCCTGAAACCTCGTCACAAACAATAAAAAATATTTTATCCATAAAAGTTTCAATGTTCAACTTCTAAATACCTATATTTTACATGTATATATAGTATATCTTCATAGCAAATGGAGGTTTTAAAAATGACAAACCACGCTGTTATTTTCCTACTATTAAAATATTTATCCAACTTCTTTATGTCGTTAATGGCAAGCGTAGTTATACACTAAACCTTAAATGACGTCAACACTATCTTGTTTCGATATCTATGGAGTTGAGGTCCCACGAATATCTCGAGTCTCTGTCAATGTCCGAACGCTGAACCCGGTGAGGATCCTGTGTACCTTGGGTGAAAAGATTCAACGTGCAGAGACTGTGAGTAAATACAAGCTTTATTTACATTTAATGTCCCATTAATAACATTTAGGCCCTGCTCAGAACTTGCTTATTGAGCCGCACAATTCATACCCACTTGACACACATCCTACAATGACCACTGGGCAGTATCTGTCCGAAGGAGGGTCTGGTCAGTGTTGGACGGCACTGAAGTGAACACCATACACATACCATGTCTATTTCAGGCTGAACCTCTCGGTCAGCTTTGGGTCTTATCTTTCAGGCTTTCAGTGGGAATTTAAAAGATAAATGGTTTTAAGATAGCAGTGTATAAAAACATATTTTTTCACATTCATGGATCAGGACGTATTCAAAATATAAATGGCAAGGCATGAAAAGGGCCCCTTTGATCTGCATAATTAAAAAATATATATATGTGTTTATAATGAGAATTATGCTTTGTTTATTTCAACACTTGCACCACTAATGTATATACATGTATAGTTGCGGCTAGTGTGTTCGATCCTCTGACATGAGCTAAAAATAAAGGTAAATACAGTATCAACACATGGTAAAATATCTTGTATCACGGAATTGGTCCTACTTAGATTTTCTCTTGAAGTTAAGATTTGTTCAGTCATTTATCACCACGTATGGAAAGGTTATCACGCGAGTGTGTTTGGGGATGGTAAATGTCCTGTATAGGGAATACACATTGTATATATTGTGTTTAATCCCAATGTACGATAATTACAAACCCAAAACACACAAGCGTCATAGCCTCTTTATCATATAATGTCATTTTTAAATTCAATCGTCGAAAAAAGGTATTCTAGTTTCTTACCAACGACACCTAAACATTGCAAGTTTTCCTGGAGTGTGCGTATTAATATGTTACGAGACAAGGTCAGTGATTGGTCAGTTGGTCAGTTAATTTTGTTCAAACAAAAACAAGGTTTTTTATACAGTGGCGAAACAACCATATTGGCAAGAGACAATCGCTTACACATCAAATGTTTAAATGTCAGTGATCGTTTTTTGCGGCAATACCGCTTGCTAGAGTAAGTATCCTTTGCCAAAGGGAAGCTACTCAGTCTGAGAGGTCACGTATGTTTAGTCTTCCCATCTTCCCGAGGCAAGAGAGTTCCACCCTTGCCGAACTAGGCAGGAATTATGGAATTATATTTTGGCTGAACTAACGAGTCTGTGCACAGTCCAATCAAAGAAATTCGACATCCGGTTCGTCAGCTGTCGTGCAGATTTCGGTCGATTGCCGGATTTGTAAAGCATGTGTACCGCCAACTCATATTTTCCAAATCCTTTCATGTTTCTCATCAAGATGCTCACCTGATTTGATGCACTTCGCGAAGTAAGACCCGGATTTTTTACTATACATATCTTGATTATCAACAGATCGTCTGGACTGGGCGACATTTTGTTTAAAGCAAATAAAAGTGATATGAGAGGTGGAATCTGATTGGTCAGTAGGAGGGACACAGAAGGGACATAACCCGTAAAAGTGGTGGCGCTACGACCGAGCCCAGAAATTCCAGCCAAGTTCCGCAAGGGTGGAGACTATTACAGTGGATTAACTCCCTTGAGTCGAGAAGATGGAGTCTGCCCGGCCTGTCATAACGTTACGAAAGGCAGCCAGATGTCCCACACCGAGACAAACTGAAACAATGTCAAGTATATCAGCTAAATACTGGAAAAGACCCCAAGTCGCGGAGGTCTACAATCACAGGTACAGACACTGGGCACGGATCCCGTTAGCGTCCTTGCTAATTAACATTGCTTCGCATTTTATTTTTCCAAAGTTGCCTAAGTTGCAAAAGGTCTCAGCTCTAGTTAGACACTGATGTTCGTTATCTTAACCACTTATACACTTAAACACTTTGATAACCATAACGGTTGTCCCAATGTGTCCAGTCAGAGATGTGACTCCATCGGTGATAGACGCCATGTTTCTTCCTCAAATCCGTTGGGTCTATCCTGCAGAGAAACCCATTACATTTTAAATGATCATGTATGTGGTCGGTATGTGCATGGAGTGAGTACGGTTTGGCTTCGCTCTCAGTAATATTCCAGCAATTTCACTTCGGGGACGCCAAGAATGGATTTCGCCATTTGCATAGAATCGAAACCCTGTCTTCGGCGAGACGAGCGAACGCTCCAACGACCAGCCTACCCCAACCCCCCTTTATGCAAGAAAACCTCTAATAACCCAGAACAAAAACCTAATGTCATTTGGTGCTGACAATAAAGGTCAAACAGTTTAGTGAAAGACCTGTAGAATAGTCCGATGATAACAATGTGTTCGTGTAAGTATATGGCCACCAGTGTATCTGAAACCATTTGAATACAGATGCAGCATTCTGTGTGAACCGAGATATATCCTTGTTAACAAGAGAGTTTGAAATGTTAGGTCTTGCGATGCAGAACAATGTCAGCTGAACGTTATAATTCGGCCATCTTCTTTTGAATGCAATGTATCGTCACATACCCGCGTGAAAGTAGATAAAACGTCCCATTTTATTACATTAACAGTCATTCGAAACTACCAACCGTGACCCCGAACTCCAGTTAAGAACAACATAAATTTACCTTTGTGTGATATCAGATGGCCCTTGTCCTTACCTGAGACACGATGTTTCGTGAGAGATACGAATGTGTACATTTTCAAACTGCGGTTGCACTAGCCTAGTGGTTAAAGGTAGTGGATGAGCGGTTATTTCATTAACCTACTTAATTGGGGGCTAGGTTTCAAGTAACAAAAAGTCTTTATTTTAATAATTTGTTTGTATTGTATTCACGAAATAAGTTTAATCCTGATATTGTACCAATGACGTGAACCGAAAGGAATTTCCATTGTGACGTATTTAGGCCGCGTGTTACGTATGTCTTCCAGTCGTTAAGCATGATTCGATGACTATCTTTAAAACACCATCTCGTCACGCCCCCACAACGTGTGTAGGCCATCCTTGGTGTCGAGATATTACAAGATTAGATAAGCGGCGTATTAACCTCACTCACTCCCACATTCGATATATCCATCACGTTCTTGATTGTTTGTCATCGTAAAATGTCTGTCGCTATACTACAATGGTGATCTAGCAACACGACAAGCATCCTCTTGACTCGCATTAACGTTGGATTTGACAAAGTGTTCAGGAGTACGAGTAATTATGTTGACTGTGACGCGTGGCCTGGTGAGGTGACGTGGGCATTCTCCGTGTGGGGCGCTGTATCTCCACACCCCTGACCCTTCTACTCTCCCCTAGCCCTGCTACACTCCTCTGTCCCTGGGAGCGTTAAGTGAAAACGCTACGTATAATTCATCCCAGAGTTGTACACTAAAACTACATTAGTAACGCTGGGTTGACCCTAGTAGTCCAGTAGAAATTACTTTAGACCCGGACATTTCTGATAACAGATTTGTGTTTACACTCACCAGAAGGGTGTGATTGGTCACCATAAAAACCCAAAGAAAATAAAGGTTGGGGAAATATATTTTATTTGGATGGTTCTGGGGGTGGTGTCTGTTGTTGTTTTTTCAGACAAATTTCAGCAGGAATGCCTTTGTCATGGCTGCATAGATCATGTAAAAATATTGTTTGGAGTCTTCATTCTAGTCTGTATTGTCATTTCTTAGGAATCCTACTTTGATAAGATACAAAATATTTTTATTTATTATATCGTATAGGCAATTTCGGCCATCTTAAATTTAATAGTTGACGGCTGTTTGTTTACTTGGCAACGGTACTATCTTCCCACAACTGCTTTCGTATAGTTTGCTGAAAACAAAGCTTAGGGACCTTTTTTGAGACCCTCAAAAACTGATTTCCCAAAGCTTGTTTTTTTAGACAACCAGGACACACTGAAGATTGATTTTGTGCAATAATAATTGGGTTGTCCGGGTTCATTAATTATGACTGGACTTCCGTGCTGACGTCGTCAACATGAACCTAGATATCGGGGCTTTTAACAAATCGTGATGACTTGTAAACAGACTTGTCAGCATGTTAGCAGTGGGAGTCAGTATCGGTTTAAACGGCTTACTCTGGTTTTAGTAATGTTCTAGCCATACCATAGCGGGAGACACCAAGAAGTGGCTTCACACATTGTACCACTGAGGATTCGAACCTAGGTCTTCGTGTGACGAATCAACACTTAACCAGCAAGCTACCCAAGGCCCTTTAAAACATGTTAACACCATACCTCCGTGAAAAGTGGCTCTTCTAACATGTCCATCGTGAAACACAAATTCCACACATTTATTAATAATTACCATAATACGATGGTTTACCAAATATCATATTTTGATTTTAACGATTATCAAATTATTTACCATTCAATGTAATTTTGAAACACTTCGCCTGTCATTCAGTACTTCGTCATTCCAAGCAGCAATTAAGCGTCACTTTACATTCCAGGGGTGACCAACTCTACCAGTGCCCCCACTCTGAAGCAGCGTCCCCGTCCCCTCCCAGACTGTTAACATTTAGAACAGGTGGCAGCTATAATGGCGGGAACGCCGGGAGTTCACGCAACTGTTGACACGGGGTCAGGGAGGGTCAATGATTGCGTTCCTAGACGGGGGTTTGTAGCGTTTAAAGGTTTTATGTGTCTGTATCGTTCCAAACTGGCTTCCAAAGAACATGGCATTGCTATGCTTTGAGACCATTATGGCGTCATGGGTTATGACGTCACGATCACATGACATCACTAATGTTTCCGCCACTGAATCCGGTTATCTGTACTATTTACACTCAAAACATTGGTAATTACTATTAAAAAACTGAAAAAGGCGGAAGAATCATTTTGGGTAATATATAGACGCTTACTCTGGCATCTTTCCAAGGCAAGGGGGCGGTCGGGTAGCCTAGTGGTTAAAGCGTTCGCTCGTCACGCCGAAGACCCAGGTTCGACTCCCGACAAGGGTACAATGTGTGAAGCCCCTGCCGTGATATTGCTGGAATATTCCCAAACATGGCGTAAAACCGTACTCATTCACTCCCAAGGCAAGGGAGTTAACTGGCTTTAAAAGTCCAGTTTCCACCCTTCCTGAACTTGGCTGGAATTTCGTGGCTCGATCGTAGCACCCCAAAGCTATTACGAGTTATGATCCTTCTATGTCACTGCTACTGACCAATCAGATTCCACCCTTCATATCGTTTGCATTTGCTTCAAACTAAATGGCAGCGCCCAGTCAAGACGATCTGATCGATAATCAAGATCTATAGTGAAATAAAACGGGTCCTACCTTGCACCTTGATTAAAACATGAAAAAAATGGAATTTATTTGTCGAAGCCCAGTTGACGCTACCCATGCTCTGTAAATCCTGCAATCGAACGAAATCTGCACGGCATTCGGCCTGTTGTTTATATGAACCTAATGTCGATTTCTTTACGCGATTGGATTGGACTTTAAATAGACTCCATGATCCAGCCAAAATACAACTCTAGATTTCCAGCCTTGTTCGGCAAGGGCAAAAACTGGACCTTTATAGTTATTTAACTCCCTTGCCTCGGGAAGGCGTCGCTCAAGCCCAAGCTCAAATATATGAAGCTCGTCCATAAAAGTAAATATATCCCCTGCACGCCTTTCGTCAACTCGTCTTGATATATTTGATCTTGGAAGACAAAAAGGTGGGATTCTTTGACTGTGTTACGAATTATACAATCTGGTAATACATATTGCCCGCACACACTATTCAATGGATAATCCCCCTTTTCCTCCTCTCTTTAACTGTCTATCTATCAACATATTTCAATCTATCAGTCTATCTGCTCTCCTGTATTAATGTATGTTTCCTTTGTGGATTTCGGACCAGAATAAAGACCTGACTAATGAGAATATGGTGACATGGTTGATTGCAGTTCCCATGTCGCTGATATTTGTTCATGCTGTCAGTCTTTGGTTTACCTGGCCAGGGCCCTGTTCCTCAAAGCGATAGTAGCGCTAAGACTATCGTTACTCCCATGCTTTAACATACTTACGACTGTCGAAGCGCTACGATCACTTTGTTAGGCGGGGCCCAGGTCTTGTTAAAATAATAGCTGGAATATTGCTGACTGCGTAAAATATACATTCTTTGGGTTAATGTAGGTCCCCAGCAACCTAGGCGATTAAATGGGCCGGGTGCTCAAGCACGGTACCCTAGTTTAACACGTCATTGTATCCTATGCGTGGAGACCCGTGAAGATCCGGGGTAGAATAGGTCTTCAGCAACCCATTCTTGCCGTAAAAGCCGACTCGGTTTGTCGTAAAAGGCGACTAACGGGATCGGGTGGTCAGGCTTGCTGACTTGGTTGATGCATGTCATCGATCCCAATTGCGTGGATCGATGCTCATGATATCAATCACTGGATTTTCTGGTTCAAAACAACAAACCAACCAACCAACCAAACTACGCGTGAATCAATGCTCAGGGTGTCAGTCACTGGACTGTCTGGTCGTGACTCGTTTATTTACAGACCGCCGTTATATATCCGCCGTTATATATAGCTAGAGCATTGCTGAGTGCGGCGTAAACAAAAACAAACAAGCAAATTTAAGGTTTAAATTTCATATACTATATCGACAGATGAAAAATACTTTATACAAAAGGACTCCCTGGACCCATCCACCCCAATTCACACCTCCCCATCCACTCCTACCCACACCCACCCACAGCTACCCACACACCCTGAGCTCGTTCCGCCTCAGCGTGGCCATATTACATCATTAAAAGTTGAAACCCGATCAGTCTTGTTCGCTTTACGGCAACAGCATGTTCAACTACTATGCCAGTGAACTAGGTGAATGATTTAAATATGTCCAGCAAGTGATTCTTTCGGTCAGTAACCTTCAAGGAAAGTTTGAATGTGACACACGGCCTGTGACCTACCTGTGTCCACGGGAAAATAATATGACCGATTATCGCCAGTGACGTCAATCTAATACTAACTTGAGAGTGACGTCATATTAATGTTATTGCCGTGACAGACGACATTGTAACTTATTCGGGTAGTTGATACGATACCATGGTTAACTTACAGGCAGGAAATACAGCATGTGCGTATGAACATTTGGTAAACTAATTATATAATAATATATACCCACGTGTCATTAAAACAATTGTAAAAACAATTGTTTATCATAAGATAATATATTAATCATGTAACTAAGCAGAATCTTTAATCAGGTTCGAACCCAGCCTCAATACTTACACAGGAGCGTGTAAAGCAAAAAATACCAGCAGGATATAAACGGTTTCAAAAAAGGATCCTTTTATATAGTACTATGACCCCTTTAGTAACCGTATATATCTTGCTGCTAATTTTCGCGTAGTCCTGCACCATGACCGTGGAATATATTTATTTTATGAAGAAACAATAATCTAGAAACTCATACAAAAGCAAGTCTACCCAGCTCTAGCTAGCTCTATTCGACAAATTAGCATAGGGATTTTTTTTGTTATTTTTAGAGTCAAGAAGGATATTGCGTAATATAAAATTTCAGAGACTAAATGCTAGTCTAATTTTAGCGTTACAAGCCCCTGTGAATAATTATACAGTTTTTGTACAATAAACTTCAACTATAAAATTCAATTTCCTTAACAGTGTTCTTGAACCTTGATGTATATGGATTTGTGTCTCACGACTAACACACATACCTACACGTTTTTTAAGTATGAGTAACGAGTAATACAACTCACCTACTTAAACATGATTAGTTAACCCCCGACTCGCGTCTCCAATCGAATGAGCCCGGAACCACCTACACTAACTGGGATTTCAGAAGCTATGAATGGAACAGCGCGGGGATATATAAACACAGCCATTGAACACGTTGTGGGAAGATCTCTGTGCATGTCGGGGCCTATACGGAAGAGTGTAACACAGACCTCTAAACGAGACGCATCTCGTTCATCCATCCACCATCAGCAACAAGATCAAGTAGTCAAAGGTGTTCTTTAAGAACGAAGGAACTTTACCTGGATAATATATTTACATTACATCAACAATCAACATCTATGATCTACCTATCTAGTCAGTCAGATGGGTGCTGTCACCCATACACTGGGCCTGTGTAGAAGGTAGTTTCATCTCAATACGCTATGGTGTGTGTTTACTGGAGCACAGGTGAGTGTCATAGTGATAGTTGCTGCACCCAGAAAGCCAGTCATTGGGAAAATCTGGCGAGAGTTTTCTAGCCAAGATGTTGTCAACGATACGCTCTCCGCTTGTTGGAGTTAATACTAGGGAGCTTTACAAGACATTAATGTGATGGATAGAATACAGTACTACACATAGGCGAGGAGTACGTATAGAAGATGGTATGCTGTGGATGTTTTTGAAACCGTGAATCGAGCTATTGGAGGGTGTTGGTTTAATTTGAGAGGTATGCTGTCAAGGAATTGAACGTGAAGGCGGGGTGAATATAACGACGTCAGATTGGAGGGTACGCTTCATAGTCGTTGTTTTTAAGGACGTGTGCTACATTCCTATGGAAATTTGGAAATTAACGCCACATTTTCCAAGTATTCAAACTCTTCATTGATGTGATTGGAAGCATCATCATAGCTGAACAGTAGCCGGGATGTGTTGTTAGATGCTGGAGCTGAGCGAGAGTAGTGGGATACTGATATTTCTACTCGCAAACATCCACTGAAACATCATCTAGAGAGACATGGCGTCTTCAAGGGATGTCAGCTGTGTTCGGCTGGTGAGCTTTGTTGTGATTCTTCTCACGGGTTGTGCAACCTTTACCACAAACAGACTACCGACTGCACGAATCGTGGTTCACGTGTCTAAGCGAAGAGCTGAATTCTGGGAGCCATGGGAGGTGAACAAACGTGAGTGTTGTGCTTATTGCGGAACTGTTGTGCAAATTGCGAGATTCTTATACATGTTGCGAGTACAGTGTCTGATGCGAGTATTGTGTTGTGTATGTTGCGAGTACAGTGTCTGTTGCAGGTATTGCGTTTTGCATGTTGGGAGTACTGTGTATGTTGCGAGTGTTGTGTTGTGTATGTTGCGAGTGTTGTGCACGTTGCCCTCGGTCCGGGGTCCTGTAGAGGGTTGTTTTTGATTGCATAACGATGCACGCAGTAATGTTTTAATGTTTTAATGTTGTTTTATTCCTTTGAAGTGGCAAACCTTTGAAGAACCTTTTCCGAACTGCTTGAACATATCAATTATATAATGTTTGAAATTATGTTTTGGGTGTGTTTTGAAAAAGCTATTGAGTCAAATGTGCACTTATTTACATCATAAAAGGAAACTTTAAATCTACAATTATAAACGCCTCTATATTCTGTATAATTTTCTTCGCTTGGCAGGGTTTCTAAATGTCCATGTGTACTTGAATAATACAGTCGACTCCGATTATCTCAAACGAAATGGGGGCGGTCGGGTAGCCTAGTGGTTAAAGCGTTCGCTCGTCACGCCGAAGAACCGGGATCGATTCCTGGCATGGGTACAATGTGTGAGGCTCATTTCTGGTGTCCCCCGCCGTGAGATTGCTCGGATATTGCTAAAAGCGACGTAAAACTATACTCACTCACTCACTCAAAAGAAATGGTAAATCTGCAAGTCAAAGAGATAACGGTTAACGTCACTTGCTCAACGTAGATGCAATGTTTCTAGACGACGAGGAAGCGCTCCTGTCAACTGGCATGAACAACGATCCACGTCGTCAGCGTATCTAGTTTTCTCTGAAACATTACCAACGGTGGTTCAGGAGTAGAATGTATCATGCCTTCATACGTGATTTAATATGTGTTCAATGTACAATTAATCTGGACAGATGTTTCAAAATGGGTATATTTTCGTCGTGTACATATATTTGGCCAGATAAAACAAAGCAATTCTTTGGGATATTTAGAAGTCGTTGTCGCAGAAGAGATGGTGAAACTCGTCTCCAACAGAAGATGAATTGCATGGTGCACAGACACGATTTTGTCTCAGTAACCCTCGCCATCGGCCGGTTTCAATGGGCACATTATTATTCCCTGTCCGAAATGATAAAAATCGGTAACTATATATGTTTTGGAAGTGATAGGAAATGTACGAGTACACCAGAGTACGATGACACACAACCAGCCAGGTCGCGTATCACCGACCGATCCTTATTATATTCGTCTCTTACGACTTGTGTGATGTACTGAGGATCTATAAGTCTCGGAATCACCAATTCAATATTTCCTCAGAAAAATGGTCTGATAAGTAGGCCAGTGTCTGTCACAAAGCACATATACGTGTTGATTTGTCTCTCGAAGAATTTCAGGAGATCACATTATATGAAGCACCATAGCTGGTTCAGTATATTACGCAGCTCTAACGTCATTACACGTCAACACAGTAACTGACGTTATTCCCCGTAAATATTAACTAACGTTGTTCCACGTAAACACAGTAACCAACGTTATTCCACGTAAACAGTAACTAGCCTTATCCCACGTCAGTAACTAACGTTGTTCCACGTAAACGCAATAACTAACGTTGTTCCACGTAAACACAGTAACCTACGTCACTACACGTAAACACCATGATATCTAACGTCATTGCACGTAATAATTACGAAAAATGCATTTATGAAAGTCAGAATATATGTAGATTTCTATAGCGGCACTGAAATGTGAAATATGGGTCACATGCATTAATTCATGATGTCAGTCATAGTGATATTATTAATAGATGGCCTTGACCTGGTGAACGCTTCACCATGAGAACTGGGGGTAATGAGCAACCTATGGCGCCGTACACCGTGACGACATAACAAGATGCACACGTGTTGATAACACGGGAACTGGCTTAACATTAAATTAAACAGAAAAAAGTATGTATGTACACGTGCGTAGTGTGTGTCTCGGGGTGAGATATCTCATCTTATTTTTTTCGGTCTGAGGGTCGGGTTTTGTGTCTGACCTCCCATTCACGTGGGTCGTGTCGGTTAAACTGCATCTTATGCTACACTCAGCATTTTTTAGTTTATTACAAAAGTATTTTTTACTAGTGAGTGAGTGAGTGAGTGATTGAGTGAGTGGGCAGGGTTATACGCCGCAATATATATTAGCAACATTCCATGAATATCACGGCGGGCAGCACAACCAATTGTCTTCACTGATTGTCCCTGACCTCGGGCCATGGGCGTAACGAGCGAACACTTTCACCACTAGACTTCCTCACGGCCAAATTAAAATACTAATTTGAGGATCAGGTCATTATGATTGTGTGTCATAGTACCAATGGCGTGGACCGCCTCCATGGTCTAGTGGTAGAGCGTCCGCCCGGAGAGCGGAAGGTCGGGGGTTCCATCCCCGGCTGCGTCATACCAAAAGATGTTAAAAGATGGTACTTGTTGTTACCCTCCCTGGCGCTCGGCATTAAGGGGCTAAAACAAGGACTGGTCGGCTCGGAGTCAGGATACTGTGTCTGAGTGGGGTATTCATGTTAAACTGCGACATGGTATCTCAGTGAGCTAGCACTATAAATCGGCATCAGTCCGGACTAGTACAAGCAGCCACACATACACGTGAATGCACGTCGCTATATAAGTGCAATAATCTTGGACGCGACGTTAACCCCCATTTCACCTCACCTCACCAATGGCGTGACGTCTGTTCATGCTATCAACCACCCGTTTGCCTGGTCCAGACTCGAATATTCAAAGGCCGCCGTTAAATGGTCACGATATTGGGTCATAAAACATTTAAACATTCACTTATGGGAATGAGATGAGTTGTACGCCTCTTTCAACAATATTCCAATCGTATCACAGATTTTACCATGTTGGGAATTGAACCCAGCATGACGAGA
The DNA here is from genome assembly GCF_022045235.1 of Haliotis cracherodii. NCBI lineage: Eukaryota > Metazoa > Mollusca > Gastropoda > Lepetellida > Haliotidae > Haliotis > Haliotis cracherodii. Next base: position 71,341,329 of record NW_027266286.1, read on the forward strand.
ACAGCTTTAACCACTAAGCTCCCTTGCCGCCCGTCACCGTGAGTTCCTGGTGTATTCGGGACAGCCGATTAGTATGTATATGTACACCTGGCAAGGTAAACACGACCCCTACTCGGCCAGTGTGTTATTGTGTGTTTTTCCACCCTGCACCCAGATGCCCTCGCTTCATAGTTACCCTCAAAGCATGTCTCCTACACATTATTCTCTTTAAAAAATTCTCAAATTTCCGTACTGAAACATTTTACCCTCTCGTCGTTGGCCCCATGTCTAATTCCGTGTGCATCCACATGAGTCATGTATCATGGTTCTTGTTATGCATAATATTATATTTGTACTGGTTTTACACCGAGAGCTTACGCAAACACTCCTTTAAAATATATGGTAAAAAGTGTTGTGGAATCTTAAGTAAGACTTTCGCATACTTATGTAATAATAATTCATGGACTCATAGTGTTATGGCGTGCAGCACCACAGTTAGAAAACAAAACAAACAAACAGTAAGAATGTTCTGTCATATAATGGATAGGTTTCTCGGCAGGATGAACCGAACGGATAAAAACGGTATCCGTTGGGTCATATGCTGATAGAGATGCTAATATCAAAGTAGGGATTACTTTCAGTTTTAATAAACAAACATGGCGTCGCCCTTGTCATTCGGCGATCGAGTCAGAATTAACCATCGGGAATCTGAAGAGACTACTGGGATAATTGCTATCATTATCAAAAGAATAGTCTAATATATTGAACACCAGTTTCTAACTTTTACGTGCTTAATGCATTTTACAAGTTTTTGCAACTCAGGAGATCTAAAAACGATCTGGCGAGGTCACTAATCAAGCGGGATCAGTAGCCATATCTGTGCTTGTAGACCTCTGCGGCTTGGAATCTATTCCTAAACAGTCGGATTTGGCTGAAATATGTTCGAATTGTGACCTTGTTTCGTACTGTCGCTGTTTGTACATCTGACTACACTTCTTAACGTTATGACAGGACAGACCGACTGTCAACAACGTCTGACCGTGGCCGTGACGTCTCATGGACTAGGGTTAGAGTAGCTTTTCTTTCATAAAGGGCCGTTACTCTATGTTTTGCATATTATAGTTACGACACTGAATAAGAAACAGGTTTCAGTTGGAACTATATTGGCTACTGCCACTGTCCGACTGACACATCACTTACCCTGTGACTTAATATATATTAATGCGCACATTCCAGGAAAACTTGCAAACAGCAATGTTTAGGTAATGTTTGTGAGAGATGGGAAGAGATTTTCGAGCACAGAATTAAAGGGTGACATTATATGATAAAGAGATTATCATGCTTGTGTGTTTGGGGATGGTAAATATTACGGCTGTTACGATTCACTCGCGTATTCGGTGAATCGAACCGCAACCATTCATGAATTGAATTCGTTATTCATGGCCACTAGAATCGAATATTTATGAATATGCTATCATGTATATTTACATACCCTTTACCTAAAAATATCCATAACAACATATTATATGCATAGATTTCTTCATCTTCCCAAGGCAAGAGAGTTTTAAAGTCCAGTTTCCACCCTTGCCGAACTTAGCTGGAACTCCTGGGCTCGATCGTAGCGCCACCAGTGGTTATTACGAGTTATGACCCTTCTAAGCCTCTCCTGTGGACCAATTAGATTCCTTCACTTGCATTTGTTTCAAACAAAACGGTGGCGCCCAGTCAAGACGATCTGATCGATAATCAAGATCTATGTTGTGATAAAACGAGTCTTACATCGCTAAGTGCATCAAATCACGCGAGCACCTTTATCAAAAACATAAAAATGTTTGGAAAATATCTGTTGACAACGAGTTGGCGGTGCACATGCTTTGCAAATCCTGCAATCGACAGAAATCTGTGCGACAGTTTACGAACCGGATTTCGATTTCGTTGCGCGATTTTGATTGGACTATGCATAGACTCGTTAGTCCAGCCAAAATGTAACTCCATAATACCAGCCTAGTTCGGCAAGGGTGGAAACTGAACTTTTATGGTCAGTTAACTCTTTGCCTCGGGAAGATGAGATTTCTTTCAATGACAACACTCTAATAATATAAAATTTGATAGTATTGTTATCAATGGTCATTGTCGCATTTGAGCAGATACTAGTACCTGGATAAGTGCAGTATATCAATGTATAATTTATTAATAATTAAAAAAACCATGTCAAATAATTTATGATGTTATTGTTTCACTGAATATAATAAATAATACATAAACTGCTGAGCTGTTATTGTAATTTTGAATTAATATTCGTATTCGTTACCCTATATTCGTGATATGAATCGTATTCGCCTCATAGTGTATTCGTTGCAGCCCTAGTAAATATCTTGTATTAGGAATAAACACTATGAATTTAGCTCGCCAAGGCAAGCTTAATACATTGTTTATTCCTAATACAGGATATTAGATCCCCAAACGCACAAGCGTGATAACCTTTATATATTCGCAACAGTAATTATGAAATGTATAAAAAATAGCGGTTGATGGATTCACTGCTCTTTATGAGCTCGCGAATATATGATCCGAACCCACGATCAGAGGATCCTGCCACGCCCAAGGGACGTTATTCTAATTAACGAATTGCGACGCCTTAGTCCTCCTGGTTCCGGGTAAATTATGGGGATCATTTTGTTGATTGTTAAACTGTGGATCATAATTTCAACAATACCATTTCTTTGCCACCTAAAAAGGAACTGTTGTCTCCTCCTTTTCTTTCCTTCAGCTTGGTGGCTGAAGGGCTTGCTCGGCACGCCGACAACCCAGGTTCGATTCCCAACGTTTGTATTATTTTGTGAAACCTATTCTTTATGTTGCCTTTCGAGATATTACTTAAAACATAGTAACAAAGAGCATACTCCACGTACCAGTAATACTAGTATTGATGTTCACGCCATCCAAACTTGGGTTGTCAGTTCCAGGCTCGAACACCGACCACATGCAACATGTGACGGCAGATGTTTCTGGTATCAGGTGCGGTGGGTTAGCCTAGAGGTCAAAGTGTTCGCCGAAGACACGGGTTCGTTTCCCGACATTGGTGTCCCCCGCCGTGATATTGCTTGGATATTGCTAAAAGTGGCGCAAAACAATACTCACTCACTTCCCCACTCACTGAAATTACAACAGTTTGCTGTGCCCTTTTGAGGAACATTCGAATCCCAGTTCGACCGGATTATATTCCTATATTTGTCAGCACCATATCAGTTCTGGTGGGTTTGACCAAAGTGGTAACATCTATGACCTGTATCACTTCGGGCTTATATATATACTGAAGTACTGTTCAAAGCGGCGTTAAACCTAACTCACTCACTCACTATAATTCGAATATTTCTTTTTCAAAAATATAAATTTCGAATTGGTTGAATTTGTCAATACGGAGAGAAGCAAACCTCCGAGCAGCAGGAACTACTTGAGAGAGTGAGAATTAAAGGTCAACTAGTTGCCTCCCTCATTGGCTGGGGGTGCACAACGACCTACTCTACCGGCTAACTCCACACAGCTGGGCAACTGGTGTAACACATGGCTACAGGGGTTAGGTCTCCCTGGGTCTGCCAGTGCAACCATCAGGGGAAATCAGTTCTCGCAGTTGGAATCCTATATGTTTGATATAAGGCTTCTTGTGCTTTTACATTGGCATCAGAGCGTGTTCGTGTTAACACTTCTAAACGATAAGAAACTTCTGTTGGCATTGCTCTATATATTGAAAGGGGGCACGGGTGGCCCAGTCGTCTAAGGCGCCGCGATTCGCTGTGCAGAGTTGCGTCCCTTGGCCACGCCAGAAACCTATGATTGTGGGTTCGAATCCCGGGTCGCCCCGAGTGCTCGTTGGTTTCACCGAAGTCAGCTGCATCATTTCGGGCTTTCCTCCCAGATAAAGCTGAGACGCCGTGATATAACTGGAATACTGTTAAAAGCGGCGTTAAACCCAACTCACTCACTCACTCACTCACTCACTCACTCACTCTATATATTGAAGTCTAAATGAAATGTGAAGGATGTAGTCAATGATTAATCAACATTGTAAGGTTGATAAGACGGAGAAAGGTTGGCCACAAAGGACGATGTGATAGCCTTGTTGTTAGTGCGTTGGGTGTGTGCTGTCCTTTTCTTTTGTTTCCAGTTGTTGTGTTTGACCCGTGAAGATCCGGGTTACAATAGGTCTTCAGCAACTAATGCTTGCCGTAAAAGGCGACTATCCTTGTCGTAAGAGGCGACTAACGGGATCAGGTGGTCAGGCTCGCTGACTTGGTTCATGCATGTCATCGTATCCCAATTGCGTTGATCGATGCTCATGATGTCAATCACTGGATTGTCTGGTCCAGACTCGATTATTTACAGACCGCCGCCATATTGCTGGAATATTGCCGAGTGCAATAAACAACAACAAACAAACAAACAAAAAAACTACAATATCTCAGATAATTCTCGGATAATCTAGTTTGACACGGCAGTCATCAATATGCATTCCGTTTTAAGGCGACCTGTGAATAGGGAGCAATCTACAAGTTACTGAGCCTGACCGACTGAGCCTTATAGTCCTACGACACACATGTGATGATGTGAGGCTTGATTATTTACAGACCGCCATCATATAGCTGGAATATTGTTGAGTGCGGCGTTAAACAACTATCAAAACAGTTGTGATGTTTTTAAAAGCGACACTAATTAACCTACAGCCAGTAATGTTGCAGCTTATATTACCGCGGCCCCATAATAACCAATCCTGCCCAATCCTTTACGGTGGCATAGGAAGGATTTCCCTTATGCTGTACTCATATCTTCATGGATGGCCTTTAGTGTTAAGCACTTTTCTGCAAGTTCTTGATTACTGCACATTCCCAAGTTTGTCCATTTCTCAAAGGTCGCAGACCGCTGCATATTTGTTTGACTTGTTAAAGCGTAACACTTTGCTCAATTGAGTTCAGTGTTTGTTGACCTATGACCTCCAGGTCCCACACTGTAACTCCCCGATCCTCATTAATCAGCGCTGACAAGAAAGGGTCACTTGGGGACCCATTCTGCTCCGGAACCGCTATTGATGAGTGGTTCATGAAGCGTGCACAAGCCATACCGACATTATATGTACATTCATGTGGGAATGTCTTGGTGTGAATTCGCACATGTCTTCACGTCCTATATAGCAGTTTGATGGGTACAAGAAACAGAGGTCTTCAGCCAAACGAACAAACGCGTGTCCCACTAAACTATCGAACCGCCACCCTAGTTGTTGAAAACATACATCCCTTAATCTAAACAAAAGTATGGAAGCGTATTAGTGCTACAGTCATACTTTTTTTTTATCTACGTAGATGATACTTACATCTTCGTAGATGATACTTACATCTACGTAGATGATACTTACATCTACGTTGATGATGCTTACATCTACGTAGATGATACTTACATCTTCGTAGATGATACTTACATCTTCGTAGATGATAATTACATCTTCGTAGATGATACTTACATCTTCGTAGATGATACTTACATCTTCGTAGATGATACTTACATCTACGTAGATGATACTTACATCTTCGTAGATGATACTTACATCTTCGTAGATGATACTTACATCTTCGTAGATGATACTTACATCTTCGTAGATGAAACTTACATCTTCGTAGATGATACTTACATCTTCGTAGATGATAATTACATCTTCGTAGATGATACTTACATCTTCGTAGATGATACTTACATCTTCGTAGATGATACTTACATCTTCGTAGATGATAATTACATCTTCGTAGATGATACTTACATCTTCGTAGATGATACTTACATCTTCGTAGATGATACTTTCATCTACATGCATGTAGAATACACTATATGTTATTTAATAATCTTACGTGTCGTTACTCAGACAGTGATATTGTCTTGTGAAGTTGCGATCCTAGTTTAAACAAACATTTATATTTTAAATAAAGATGATTACTTAATTTCTGTTTATTTAATTAAATGTTTGGGAGCATGTTGGTTGTTTATTTTCATTTGGCCGTTTCCGTATTTTACAACATACTGAGGTCAAACTATCAGCCCAAAGTTAAAAACACAAAATGCAGAATCGTACCTTCAGTGCTCCATAGCACGATGACGAGGATTGGTCTGATAGAGTTTTTACAGTTTGAATGATTCTCACTCCATCATATTCACGTCTTACCTGTTAAACCTTATTTCCGTAATAGAGAAATCATGAAATTCAACATATTCGAGTGATTACTCCGACTTAAACCATGTTACAGTTAATTTAATTTTGCTTAAAATTTGAATAATGACCTATATGTGTTTGTTTCTTGGTAGTTTGGAGAACAGTTTCTCCTCTCCTCTCTTTGTTATGGCTGTACAAGAGTGCGTACTGTCATTCTTCGGTAACATGGACACATTGAAATGAAGATTCATGTTTAGATAGTACCTCAATAAAGACAAGTCAAGGCAGAAAGTCAAACACTTCGGCCATTATTAATTAAGTCAGAGGTTATATATAACTGACCCGGAACTATTGTAGATTACTCGAGAAAATATTGTTACAAAGGGTGATACTTCGATAGCAGATGATACTTTCTTCTACGTAGGTTATATCATATACGTAGATGAAAGAATCTTTTACGAAGATGTGAGAAATATCATTTACGTGGATGAAAGTATAATTTATTTTTAGGCTGTGGCACTAATACGCTTCCATACAAAGAGCCGCCGGGAAAAACCCTAACTTATAAGCTAATTGGTACTGAGTGTTATCATATATGAACTTGTAAACAATAGTGTTGTGTACCATTATTGGCGCCTCTAGGAAGTAGTGTGATGTCCTGTGTGTGAGGTATCAGGTTGAGCAATGACCAGCGTGTACATGGGTACCGGGTATAACCTGGCCGGGACAACGGGTCATGCAGCGCGGGGTTTGTCTGGCTAGCAACAAGCGCGTGGAGATTTGTGTTCCTGGCATGACCACTGTATTTGGGGTACACAACAACTAATAATATTTATATTGTAAACCTTTGCACATATTTATTTGCCTGATCCTCTTGTGAAGCAAGTCAAGACTCATAATGAAAACAAGGCACTTCACGTTTCTTAAACAACCCAAGGATGTGGGACATAATCTCAATGTCAATGTTGATTTTGTTGATGGTTCTGTACTGCTGGACGGTACAGAAATGTGTGTCAACCAAGCGAAGTGCTATATCAAATCGGCCCAGACTCAAGGGAAGGCTCTCTGATCAAACACTGCATCGAGTAAATGTGCAGTGTTTTGAGAAGAAAAGCAACCCTTCAGAGTCCTTTGCTTGGATGAAGTCGGCTGTCCTGAATAGTGAAACAGAAGGCTTTCTGTTCGCTGCTCTGGACCAGTCAGAAACCGTCAATGTGTGATTTTGCATCAAGATGTAAATATGAAATGTAGATTATTAAAAAAATAATGAGACTGTCCATCACATTGCCAGTGGATGCCAAGCTGTTGCACAAATACAGTTTCCTAAGCGACATGATGTCATGGATCGATATTTTTATTACTGTTTTCGCCATGTTTTTGGTTTTGACTCAGAGGTCCATCCATTGTACATCCACGGTACGACCTACAAGTTGTAGAGGGCGTCATGGAAAATGGAAATTCTTTGGAATAGGCCCATATACAGCCTCAGACCTGTCTAGCCTGACCTTGTCCGTTTTGATAAATCATGACCTCGCTTACGAAATGTCACGCTTTCATCCATAGTACCAAGTTGTCCGACTCCCCGTTGTTCTCCGTGCCTTATGTTTGGTACCTCCCAATCTATTGACTGACATTGGGAGGGTACCCGGGTTTGTTGCCAGGAATACAGCCCTTCTGACAATCTGGGTAATGCAGAAGGCTGCAGTGTTGGGGAGTCTTCATATTCTCCGAAAAGTCATCTGTGGGTTTGACTAGGCATCGCTTCCTTGGAGAAGTGCCATTCGCTCTCTGGGCTGCATGTAGAGGGAGCAAGGACCCTGAGCTGATGATCCCTGAGCCTAGCCAGCCTGACTGTGCCAGGATCACCCAAACCCTCTTTACCGCATTTTTTTATATCCTTATAACAATAATTGAGAAGTTATCACATGTGTGCACCTACTTGACCTTCATGATATTGCTGTCTTGCCATTTCGATGTTGATGGTTTGCGTCCCTTATTTGTGCCAGGATCTGCTGTCAGCAACATACGGTGTTCGTGGGTAGTCAAAGTCTACCCTTGCGTACATAACTCTTCAACGTTCAGCACTGTATGAGGTGAGGTGAAATGAGGTGAAATGGGGTTTTACGTCGCGTCTAAGATTATTGCACTTATATAGCGACGTGCATGCACGTGTATGTGTGGCTGCTTGTACTAGTCCGGACTGATGCCGATTTGATACCACGTCGCAGTTTAACATGAATACCCAACTCAGACATAGTATACTGACTCCGAGCCGACCAGACCTTGTTTTAGACCCTTAATGTCGAGCGCCAGACAGGGTAACAACAAGTACCATCTTTTAACGTCTTTTGGTATGACGCGGCTGGGGATCGAACCCCGGACCTTTAGCTCTCCGGGCGGACGATCTACCATTAGACCACGGAGGCGGTCAAGTACATATGAGTGTTAACGGATTCTCGTGTTGTGATCCGTGGATCTGTTCAATGAGGAACTAATTTCAATATGTTGCGAGTTTATGGAGGTATAAACCTAAAAGCGTGAGCGGATTGAGCAAAGTGTGCACAATATTGAAAGCAGTTCTCATAAATAAAGAAGTCGACATTGATAACCTCTCAGATTGTTTATCTAATCATTACCAGAGAAAAAATCTTTCAGCGCTATGATACAACACTCCCCCGCTCGCTCTACAAGCCAATCAGCAAACTGTTGTTCGCTAGTGGGCGGGCCTAATTGTTTTTGGTTCTTGGAAACATAAACACCAAACAAATTGCTTACTTTGCCAACCAAATGCCACGGAATCACTTGGAATTTATTTATTCTGGGGACATGAAAGAATTACGTCACCACGGAAGAAATGTCCTTCCTACAGGAACACTTTAGGCCGAGCGTAGTCCGCCTTTAACAATTGAAGAACATCGCTGTAAGGAAAATGTGAAAAACTAATTAAGTATTCTTCCTAAACCAGACCCAACTCTTAGTTCAACCTTGAAAATACTGAGTATCCCGAAGCATAACATATTAAGAATAGGCGCGTCTCTAAAATAATATTAACTAAAAACGATGGCTGTTAAACTATTAAATTGCGAGGAGCTTTCTAGCATCAGACATATCTGCTATGTTCAGTACTTTGTAATATGACCAGCTGGGTGTTGGCATCAATATAGCGTGTCGATACCGCCCGGCTCAACTCAGTAATTATTGCTTAAGATAACAGATGTTGGTCACGTTCAGGATTATTGCTCTCAGATAGCGACGTGTGTGTGTGTGTGTGTGTGTGTGTGTGTGTGTGTGTGTGTGTGTGTGTGTGTGTGTGTGTGTGTGTGTGTGTGTGTGTGTGTGTGTGTGTGTGTGTGTGTGCGTGCGTGCGCGTGTGCGTGCGCGCGCATGAAAACCTAACACACACACAGTAATCTGTCTGCGAGCGTCCAAGTCCTTGTTTTATCCCCTTAATGCCGGGTGCCTAGCAAGGTAACAACAGACACCTTCTTCTAACGTTTATGTGACGCGGCCGTGGATCGAACCCTGGCCTTCGGCTCTCCAGGCAAACGCTCTATCCACTAGACCACGGAGGCGGTCGTCAGATAATAGATATCCAATGAATCCGAACCGGTTGGATCAGCAAGATTCCGATGAGAATTAATTCGAGGTCTAAGAATGTGACTGTCTCTTTAAGAGTGAGTGAGGTTGGCTTAACGCCGGGTTGAACAGTATTTCAGTTATATCTTCGTCGAGCCAATGTGGAAGTAACGCAGGTCTTACATGTTTATCACTCTTGTGAAGCCCTCGAGCACGGATATCGTATCAGATCGAACCGGGATTCGAACAAACGATCATATATTTCTTGCAAGCCTAAGGGACGCAACTCTGCATGTCGTTCCCTCAGACAACTGGGCCACCCGTACCCCCAACTTCATTAAGGGTCGAAACAGCGTCAGTGGTGTCACCAACGACAGCGTCATTTGTCCGTGGTTTGAACTCCGTAAAGGCTGTGCGACCTAATTTATTTTGATAAAGATGTGAAAAGGTCCCGGTGCGGGTTATTGTAATATCGAGGTTAAGCCCTCCATATCGATGTGCCCATGTGTATACATAGTTATCCGATGAACGGATAAGGGCGACCTTGCATGTTATCACAATGTTGACTTTCGGTGGTTGCTTTGTTGTCTGGAGACATCATACATCAGACTCTTTCAGAAAGGAATTTTGATTATGTTTATTCAGCATTGCGGTGAGGTTCCACATTCGAGACATGGCATATATTGCGAACAGAAAGCCGTGAGTGAACAGTTATAACACAGTCGATACTGTAATTGTCTGGGTATCTGGGTAGGGTAGGAGATAGCCTTGCTCCAGGGCTGTACTTAAAGAAACATCCATGGATGTGAAGTAATTCTTACCTCATAATAGGCAAGTCTAGATATGTGACAGTAGTAAGGACTTCGGTCTCATATAGGGACAATGTGTTCTAATTATTTACATAATCAGGAAATTGTGATTTAAACAAATAAGTATTGCCTTAGAGACTTGTGCAAGTCTAGGTAGGGGAGAACGAACGGGTGGCCAAGTCGTTGCAATGTGCACAGTTGAGTCTTTTGGGCGTGCCAAAATCCTGAGATTGTGGGTTCGAAAAATATCCCATATTTGCCCTGGTGGGTTTCACAAAAGTGATAAACGTCTTAGGCTTGTCTTTATGTGGGCTTTCATCCCACGTCAAGATGACATGATGAACAATAACTGGATTGGGGTTCTGCGTTGAACCAAATTATCCCACTCAGTGCCAACATACGAACACAGCTCCCACAAGGCCAGACCCACGAAGTTCCGGGATAGAATAGAGCTTCAGCAACCCATGCTTGCTGTAAGAGGCGATTATACTTGTCGTAAGCGGCGGCTAACGGGATCGGGTGGTCAGGCTCGCTGACTCGATTGAATCATGTCATCGAACCCCAATTGCGTGGATCGATGCTCATGATGTCAGTCACTGGATTTTCTGGTCCAGGCTGGATTATTTACAGACCGCCGTCAGAAAGCTTGAATATTGCAGAGTGCGGCGTTAAACAACAAACAAACAAACAAACGACATAAAATGACGCAGGTTTTGGACGTTGACCAGTGTCAGGAGACCCACCAGCCTGAGGTCAGTGCTGACAAAGATGGGCAATAATATTCAGAGCGAGTTTGTGACTTTCACCCCGACCAACAGATCCGAGGTTAGGGGATTCAGGTCTGGACCCCATTCCACGAAGCGATCTCAGCGCTACTGCTGTCACAAGTCAATGTTATAGTATGGTAGTTATGATAGATTGTGCACTAAGATCGCTTTGTTCAACTGGCCCATTGCACAGAGACTTGTGGGCCTCAAACCACTGCGCCATCGACGACGGCTAGTAGTTTATGGACATCAATAGTATATACAAGAGCAAGTAAAAACATGTATGTACACAAATATGCGGACAGTAGACTTGATTATATCGCAAGGATTATTTTCTGTAAAACTAAACTCCCTCCCACTAAAACTGATGCTTATAAGCCTTGACAGCCTCGCCTTTTGACAACAACTGTTCCAGACAGACGTATTTCAAACTTCCAAACCATTACAACAGTTTAAAATGTAACCTGCGATGCGACATCTACTTGGTTAAGAAGAACGAAATGTTCTTAAGAACTCATTTAGTGTTGTCTAACTTAAACTATGAGCCTTGTGTGTAAGAGTGTTCCACAATTAACCATACATGATGACTACTGAGGAGGGAGGCCATCAAGTGTCTCAACAAGTCGTAATTTGAAACTCGCAACGCAATATAACAGTTTTCACCCATTACGTAGATGGCCATTTGTGATAGACCGACACATTGCAGTACGGCGTTAAATACCCATCAGCTTCTATTACCTAAAGGGGGAGGCTGGCTGACGATGGAGGTGGAAAATGGATCTGTGATGTTTTAAGTACTGCAGTGTTTTTAAATCGTTTATTTCTTTTAATCTTCGTCATCTTGTTAATCCCGTTGATTGTTATCGTACATTGTGTCATGGGACTGTGACTAATGTTTTTAGCTCAAGTGCCTCTAATTACCCAATCTTGAAATACAAGAAATTCTTGTTACAGACTAAGGTGTGTGAAAAGATAACTTAATTTGGGTCCCTTCTATGTCATGCAGTTTTGTTTTCCATGAAAACATTTATAAAAAAACCATTTACTTCTATAACATACAGACCACGTATTCAGTACACTCAAATTTTACGTTTTATAAAACGGAAATTATCCCATTTATATGATGGGTGTGACAATGTTTGAAGATACGCCTTGTCATCCATTAGGCTTGAAAAACATGTCTTAAATGCCACAATAATTACATCTTTACAAGTCTAAATATTTCAGTCATGCGACTCAACTTGTTACAAATCGGATAATGAATACATATTCACCAGAATCAACACACCTAGCCTCAATTATCCATGGGTAATTAAGCGTCCCTTCCCTATCAGCTGGGCTGCTCTCATTCGAGTATAGTATACCCTTTCACGTAGTTCTGTTAGGTGTAATTCGATGTCAGGGAGGAATGTGTTCGTTCAAAATAGACAACCAGTGGCATACTTTGAAACATGATTGTACAAATGTGTGGGGTCAAATTACAATTGTGAGGACACACGTGTACATGAGGTATAACCTACATACACCAGGTAGAACAGGTGATGTGCTTAAGACACACCCGTGGCCCCTTGTAAGTAGTTAAAGCGGAGATTACATCCGTTGTGTTTGTACACTATGCCAAGTCTTTGTGTCTTTTGAAATTGGTTTAAGAATACGCTGCAGTCGTCACACACCACTAATCACAATATACACAAGAAAACATTTGATGCGATGCATCAACACTGCGGCAAACTCTTTGTTCGTCAATTTTCTATTTACAATAGAATAATTTCCCCAAAATATTTAATGAACATATTCAAATGATTAATTTCGAAATCTCTAAAAGGGAACTCTCACTCTTAAATACAGTACACTAAATGGACGCTGTTGTATAGATATCAGCATCAAATACTTACAAAAATTGTTAATGGAAAATTAAGGTAATACGTATTAGGGGTTTCAAACAACAAAAATGGGTGACGTACATATATTCGGGCTTATTAAACCTGTAAGAAACATGGGGCGGTCGGGTAGCCTTGTGGTTAAAGCGTTCGCTCGTCTCGCCGACATGTAAGGGGCTATGTTAATTCAACACAATTTCTTCAGTAACATACCAACTAATCCAAAGCTTTATCCAACATATATTTTGTATTCAACTACGTGTTTTTCTTGTGTAAATAATCGAGCCTTGACCAGGAAAACTAGAAATTGACACTAGAAGCATCGATCCACGTCTTGGAGGTACAATGGTACGCAAACAACCTATTCACCGAAACTGACCAACCAATCCATAACGATAAGAAAAGGCTACATGGACATTTCCAAAGGGTTAGAATACTAAAATTGTCTTACTCTGTTGTTTGTACATATTTAGAATGTGTATACTATCTGTCAACGTTGTCCATGAAAGGACACATTCAGCCATGACAACTCTCCAGTTATTGCAATAAAATTTATGAAAATTTCACGCATTTCAGGGTCTTAATATAACTAAGAATGAACAACTAACAAACTATCGAAACTACTAGACCAAATGTGACTTGGCATGCATACTTCTATACACTTACCAACAAAGCCATTTTTCAGATACGCATAAATCCGATAGACGTTTCAGGAAACCATTGCAAATAGAAAAACAAGTTTTTCCGAATGTTATATAAACACAGACCCATTAACAACAAAAATTCTTGGTTGATGCATGTCATCGTATCCCAATAGCGTAGTTCGATGCGCATGGTGTCAAACATTGGATTGTCTGGTCCAGACTTGATTATTTACAGACCCACGTTATATAACTGGAATATTAGCAACAAACAAACAATGCCAGTCGACGTGTCTTTGTTGCAGGTGTCTGTCCACCGTCTTTGTGCACGTTTTCCGACCCCCGGGCAGACGGGGGAGTGGAGCAGTCCCAAAGGCCGAGGGGCACAGGTAGGCGTGGTTCCGTTTCCTTCGCTTTACGTTCTGACTTATTTCCATTGATACTTGAGTAAGGAAGAAGCCACATACATGTTTAATACAGTTTGTTTTTCATATTTATTATTTGAATCAAGGTAAGTTACGATTTCCTTTATGTAATGCATCTCAATTGTCCTCTGATCTGAACCATCTCAATTGTCCTCTGATGTAAACCATCTCAGTTGTCCTCTGATCTGAATCATCTCAATTGTCCTCTGATCTGAACCATCTCAATTGTCCTCTGATTTGAACCATATCAATTGTCCTCTGATGTGAACCATATCAATTGTCCTCTGATGTGAACCGTCTCAATTGTCCTCTGATTTGAACCGTCTCAATTGTTCTCTGATGTGAACCATCTCAGTTGTCCTTTGATTTGAACTATCTCAATTGTCCTCTGATCTGAACCATCTCAGTTGTCCTCTGATGTGAACCATCTCAATTGTCCTCTGATGTAAACCATCTCAGTTGTCCTCTGATCTGAACCATCTCAATTGTCCTCTGATCTGAACCATCTCAATTGTCCTCTGATGTAAACCATCTCAGTTGTCCTCTGATTTGAACCATCTCAATTGTCCTCTGATGTGAACCGTCTCAATTGTCCTCTGATCTGAACCGTCTCAATTGTCCTCTGATCTGAACCATCTCAGTTGTCCTCTGATCTGAACCATCTCAATTGCCCTCTGATGTAAACCATCTTAATTGTCCTCTGATGTAAACCATCTCAGTTGTCCTCTGATGTGAACCATCTCAATTGTCCTCCTGAGTCAACTCTTTCACGTGTCCTCTTGTATCAATCATCTCAAGTGTTCTCTAACATCGTCTTGTCCTTTCTTCTTAACCATCTCGACTGTCCTATTGCATCAACCATCTCAACTGCCTTCTGATGTCAACAATCTCAATTATCCTCTGATTACAACAATCTCAATTGCCCTCTGATGTCATCAATCTCAATTGCCCTCTGATGTCCTCTGATGTCATCAATCTCAATTGTCCTCTGATGTCATGTGATGTCATCAATCTCAATTACCCTCTGATGTCATCAATCTCAGTTGCCCTCTGATGTCCTCTGTTGTCATCAATCTCAATTGCCCTGTGATGTCATCAATCTCAATTGCCCTGTGATTTCATCAATCTCAATTGCCCTCTGATGTCATCAATCTCAATTGTCCTCTGATGTCCTGTGATGTCATCAATCTCAATTGTCCTCTGATCTGAACCATCTTAGTTGTCCTCTGATCTGAACCATCCCAGTTGTCCTCTGATCTGAACCATCTCAGTTGTCCTCTGATGTAAACCATCTCAGTTGTCCTCTGATGTGAACCATCTCAATTGTCCTCTGATGTAAACCATCTCAGTTGTCCTCTGATTTGAACCATCTCAATTGTCCTCTGATGTCATCTGATGTCATCAATCTCAATTGCCCTCTGATGTCCAATGATGTCATCAATCTCAATTGCCCTCTGATGTCATCAATCTCAATTACCCTCTGATGTCATCAATCTCAATTGCCCTCTGATGTCCAATGATGTCATCAATCTCAATTGCCCTCTGATGTCATCAATCTCAATTGTCCTCTGATGTCATCAATCTTAATTGTCCTTTGATGTCATCAATCTAAACTTGTTCTATATCAACCATTTTTACATGTGCCCGCTTCGTGTAACAACCATCTTAGTTGCTCTCTGATGTCAACTAGCTCAGTTGTCCTCTGAGGTCCCCATCTGGTTTTGTAAACCACCTCATACTGTAAACCATCTGAATTGTCCTATTTCTGTGCCATCTCAATTGACCCCATATGTCAACTCTCTCAAGCGTCCAATTATGCTCCCTCACTTCTTTCATGATAACAATACAAATGTGTGTTCTTTTTCAAATACTCTCTTATGTCAAACATCTCAGTTGTCTTCTTGTGTTCACTATTTCAATTGTCCTCTCACGACAACCACTTTACAGTACCCAATGTCCTCTGTCCTCAGCGGGCACTCCGTTCTACCAGGGTGACATCGTCCTGAAGAAGGATGACGAGAACTACATCTACCCCGTCTTCCCGAGACGGAGGAAACGCGCCACAATGAGGTTCCGGAACAAGCTGTGGAAGGACGCGATCATCCCCTACAAAATGGATGAAGGAATAAGTAAGTAAGAGAGGAAGCGAGTTTGGTTTTAAAGCCGTTGTTTCACTTTTGTAACGGCACGTTATCTTGATGTAGAAGGTTAGCCCAACACGTTGCAGGTCTTAGACAAAGACGTATACGGTGACACACCAGGGGCCAATTGCACAAAACGATCTTAGCGCTAAGACTATTGTAAGCCTATGTTAAAAAGTATGGGAGTTACGATCATCTTAGCGCTAAGATCGCTTTGTGCAAGTGGGTCCAGGACTATACGTACAGCACTGAGAACGTCATGCTTTCTTCCCTTACCCGTAAAGATCCGGGGTAGAAAAGGTCTTCAGCAACCCATGCTTGCCTTAAAAGGCGACTATGCTTGTCTGGTCATGACCGGATTATTTACAGACCGCCGTCATATAACTTGAACATTGCTGAGTGCGGCGTTAAACAACAAACAAACCTTGGAATGTGTTTGAATGCTTGAAGTTTCAGTATACACGTTCTGAAAGTTTCATCAAATGAAGCACTGGGTCTATCCCAAGTATGTGGTCTGTAACAAAACAAAAACTTACATTTACTTAAGATTCCGATCCGCGTTATGAATAAAATCGGTCAAAGCTTGTTCAACCGGGTGTATATGCCAACTGAGCGCATCCTTTATATCAACCAGATGAGTTGTTTATTGGCTTCTAAAACTATTGTTTCCCTCACCATGCCGACCATGTTGCTCAACATTTAAGAGAATTTAAAACCATATCTTCAAGTAAACATTCCAATGAGACAAATTAATGCGTAACTCGATCTAAATGTAATGGAAATAAAAAGACAGGAAGTGTGAAGAAACATTTCGCTGTGTGGAGTCGTCAGTCTTTGACAGGTTTAGGCGGTGTCAGAGAAATCTGAGACAAGCTGTATCGATGTCTTTGCCGACACTTCGGGGCTGAATGAATGAGTTTGGTTTTACGCCGCTTTTAGCAATATTCTAGCAATATCACACCGGGGGACACCAGATATGGTCACATTGTACCCATGTGGGGATTCAAACCCGGGTCTTCGGCGTGACGTGCGAACGCTTTAACCACTAGGCTACCCCACCGCCCACTTCAGGGTTGACCTTGTCCCATAGCTTAGCCTGACTGTGTCCAATGCTAAAGCTCCGAAGTTAGTGAGTGAGTTTGGTTTAACGACGCTTTGAACAGCATTTCAGTTAAGCACGGCGTGTCAACCACATGAACCAATATTGCACCACGGGTATTGTGCTGACAGGATCATTAACGAGTAAAATCTCGGACTCGAACTCAGGATCAGCGGATCCTGGCACGGGAAAGGGATGTGAATACGAAATTGCGCCTTGTGGTCACTGGGCCACCGTGCTGTTAGGATAAGATTACCCGTGTTAATTTATCGCTGAGAATACTCTAATATATGGGAGCGATAGTTGGAAAAAAGATGTGGAAACCTTGTTATGATACAATTCAGAAGCTGCTTCATGTGTATGTGGTACGCGCCGTCAGGCAACTGAAAAGTTTCTGTTAACATAAAGTAATCAGATCTGTTATTCCACTTAAAGGAATAATGAACTTCGTGTTGTGTGTGTTAGTGAGTATAGTTTTTACGCCGCTTTTAGCAATATTCCAGCAATATCACGGCGGGGGACACCAGAAATGGGCTTCACACATTGTTCTCATGTGGGGAATCGAACCCGGGCTTTCGGCGTGACGAGCGAACGCTTTAAGCACTAGGCTACCCGACCGCCCCTGAACTACGTGTAGCTATAATACAGAGGTTTGATTGTTTGTTCAATAATTTGTTTGTTTGTGTGTTTGTTTAAGGCCTCACTCAAATATTCCAGCTGGTTGATTACAATGTCCGACTTCGTGCTCATGACCTAGAATAAATATTGCTGTAACGCAACATTCACCCACCCGTCTTGACATCGCTTTTTGTCTGAGTGTATTAAACAAGTAAAGTATATGAGCGATGAGGGTCCAAGAGTTATCGAAATTATTCACTTAGCAATGGAAATCTATATTTTCACCTGAAAAAGCGTTAATCAACATCCTTTCTGTATTTTCATATATTTCGAACGCCCATACATATTTTGGAAATAAAATATCGGTCAAACGAAAGTATACATCCATGTTTGATGGTGGCTATAATGAAACAAACGAGAACTGGTTATTCGATGGTGACGTGTTTCATTCGGGGATCATAGGAGATATTACATACATCACATCAATGAGTATCTCACGACAGATGACGTGCACATGACGTCATATCAATGAGTATCTCACACCAGATGACGTGCACGTGACGTCATATCAATGAGTATCTCACACCAGACGTGACGTCTAAAGGAACATGGAGGTCGAAATTTCACAGAACACAGTAAAGTGGGTATGTTAAGTGTGAACTTTCTTTTGCTCGGCAGTGTACATGTATATACATGCGACACTGATCTCATGTTGATGGCAAGAACGAGATAAGGAACTGAGGGGTAAGTCCTATCAATATTGCCGACCTCCTCCGTGGTCTTGTGGTAGAGCGTCCGCCCGGAGAGCGGAAGGTCCGGGGTTCGATCCCCGACCGTGTCATACCAAAAGATGTTAAAAATAGTACTGTTACCCTGTACGGCATTAAGGGGCTAAAACAAGGACTGGTCGACTCGGAGTCAGTATACTGGGTCTAAGTGGGGTATTCATGTTAAACTGCAGCATGGTATCTCAGTTGACTAGCACTAAAAATCGGCATCAGTCCGGACTAGTACACACACACACACGTACGCACGCACGCACGCGCGCAAGTTCAATAATCTTGCACCTCACCTCACCTCACCTCACCTCACCTATAAATATTGCCATGGAATAGTTCAAACATGTCGTTAGTATCTTAGGTTTCTGTATATGAGAATCAGTACGTCACTTTGTAAACAGAATACGATGTTATCAAAATGGCTAATTCATAAGGAACTTAATTGTCGGGCAAAAGAAATTATACACATTGGATTTGACAAAAACGATATTTACAAACACGTATCAAATACATCACCATCGAATAACCGTTTCTTATTTGTTTCATATTGAGCTGCCATCAAACATGAATGCATACTTTGTCCGGCAGTGTATATAGTTTGCGGTGTTTATTGTCTTCGAAGTGTATGTTAAGCTGTATATACCTGTATACTTAACTCATGGTATGTACGGTACTTGCTATTCCTGATGTCGCGAAAAGCTCGAATATTGCTGATGCAGCGAAAAACACTATTCATTCATTCAAGCTATTCCCGATCATTCTGTTTCCAGGTGCCGCCTCCAAGAACGTGATCGAGCGTGCCATCAAACAGATTGAGTTGAACACGTGCATCAAGTTTAAGAAAAAGACGTCTAAAGACAAGGATTACGTGCGTTACATCAGCGAACCTGGGTATGTCAACGACTCATATACTCACTGCTCATTTCAACGATAAATGTCGAAGATAGAGAAAATAGCTCGGGATCAACGTCACATCCTCCGGGGTAGAATAGGTCTTCAGCAACCCATGCTTTCCGTAAAAGGCGGCTCTGCTTCTCGTAAAAAGCGACTAACGGGATCGGGTGGTCAGGCTCGCTGACTTGGTTGATGCATGTCATCGTATCCAAACTGCGTGGATCGATGCTCATGATGTCAATTACTTGATTATCTGGACCAGATTCGATTATTTACAGACCGCCGTTATATAGCTGGAATATTGCTGAGTGCGGCGTTAAAAAACAAACAAACACAAAGTATTGGGGTCCATAAGGGAAGGGGTGGTGGGATAGTCCCGGGTTCGATTCCCCACTGAGAACCATGTGTCCTGTCGCCGTGATAAGACCGCAATATTGCGAAAAACCTGAACTCCCTCACCCGTAACGGCCCAACCAGTTTACTGGCCGTTCGCTATTACAGATTATTTCGTTTGTAATTTGGGGCACATTTGTATTCCACAATATGTGTGCTTTCATTCTGTTACTATTCAATAAGTTTACAAAATCATTCACGTCTCAGCTCTTTCCTCAAGTCATTTACGTTGTTCTCTAAAAAAAGTGTGAAACATTTCTCCATTTCCCCTGATTTCCCGGGCCGGCTTACTTTTTTTCTAAGCGATTCAAGGAATTGAACCCAGATTCAAACAAGCGGTTTGTATTTTTGTGTACAGCATGTTCTATTTTTAATATTGCCAGTTGTTTCTTTTTACATTTTAAATCTTTCTTTCTTGTCATTCATAAACTTTGTCGAATGCATGTCAACATGTTTCTCGCCAAACTGTGCCCTGAGTGGCAGATAACATACAGGCGATACAAGCTGATAACAGCTGAAACTTGATGACAATACAAATACACGGATGTTGATAGAAAGGAAATATCTTTGCTCCAATTCGGAAACCAACTTACACCTGGAAAAACAGGAACAGGAATAAGAGCGAAACGAAAGAATGCCACACATCTGTTGAAATAGACTGCCAAACTAGCGCCGTGCTTATAACAATTGTAGGCATGGCATGGGAGTCTGTATGTCATCAGTATCTTAAGTATGTAACTTTGAAGGCTCTTCTCAGCTGAGCTGTTCAGTATGAATAAAACACCTGAACGGGTGACCGGCTCTCTAAGCGGGTCGTCAACTTAATATTGTGATATGAAGAGACGGGGTCCAGCTTATAAACGGGCGGTCATTGTTAAACTGGTTCCACTGTGGGTTCGCGCAGCAACATGCGATGGCCAAAAAATGTGGTTCATCTGTACGGTGTCGGGCTATTGGGAGGTACGCGGACGGTCCTTGAATACGATTGAAAAAGAACACCTTGAAATTTTGTTTTAGGCGGTAAAAAGTCTAACAAGCTGGTCTGCTGATGTTAATTGTGGTGGCAGCTCTATACTTCATACATTACACTTCACAAACCTCACGCAGTCATTATTTATTTTCATTATGACAGGTTATTCTATATTTATTGCCGTCCAATCAAAGCCTACGAGAAATCGGCATTCATTATGATAGGTTATTCTATATCTATTGTCGTCCAATCACAGCCTACGAGACATCGACATTCATTATGATAGGTTATTCTATGTTTATTGTAAAAAAAGAACTACAATATCTCGGATAACTCTCGGATAAATCTAGTTTGACACGGCAGTCATCAATATTCATTCCGTTTTAAGGCTACCTGTGAATAGGGAGCAATCTACAAGTTACTGAGCCTGACCGCCTGAGCCTTATAGTCCTACGACACACCATGTTCCCGAGGCAAGTGAGTTAACTGACTATAAAAGTCCAGTTTCCACCCTTGCTGAACTAAGCTGGTATTATGGAGTTACATTTTGGCTGGACTAACGAGTCTGTGCATAGTCCAATCAAAATCGCGCACTGAAATCGCAATCCGGTTCGTAAAGTGTCATGCAGATTTCGGTCGACTGCAGGATTTGCAAAGCATGTGCACCGCTAACTCGTTGTCAACAGATAGTTTCTAAATCTTTTCATGCTTTTAATCAAGGTGCTCACATGATTTGATGCACTTGTTGATGCACTCGTTTTATCACAACATAGATCTTGATAATCAATCAGATCGTCTTGACTGGGCGCCACCGTTTTGTTTGAAGCAACTGCAAGTGATACGAGAGGTTGAATCTGATTGGTCAATAGGAGAGGCATAGAAAGGACATAACTCGTAAGAGCCACTGGTGGTGCTACGATCGAGCCCAGGAATTCCATCCTAGTTCAAGGGTGGAAACTGGACTATTAAAGTCAGTTAACTCTCTTGCCTCGGGAAGATGACGACACACATGTGATGATGTGATGCTATTCTCCCCAAGTGGTCCCGAGGACCTCTTCCCCAGCGGGGCGGTCGGGTAGCCCAGTGGTTAAAGAGTTCGCTCGTCACGCCGAAGACCCGGGTTCGATTCCCGACATGGGTACAATGTGTGAAGCCCATTTCTGGTGTCCCCCGCCGTGATATTGCTGGAATATTGCTAAAAGCGGCGTAAAACAATACTCACTCACTCTTCCCCAGCATATGAAGCAAGTTGAGGAATACGTTCCGGAAGGGAGTAAGTGAATGAGTTTTGTTTAACACCGCTTTTAACAGTAGTACAGTTACATCACGGCGTGTCAGCTTAATGTGGGAGGAAAGCCCGAAGTGATGCAGGTCTCAGACTCTCGAGGCTCTCGACACCAAATATCTAGCACAGTAAGCGCCAAGACGAAAGGCTCTACACTCCTGCCTTTTACAGAAACACGCAGACTTTGAACTGCCTAATGAATTCCACGTTCACCTCATGTACCAAACTGTTCCGTGTTCCAACCTTACAATGTGCCACAGTTCGAAAACAAAACAAAACATAATGAAAATAAGCATAGTCAAGTTTGTCTCGTTGTCGTGTTATGTTGTTTACCTTGTAGCTTGTAGACTTCATATCAGCGTGGTGTGTGCTTTTGTTTTGATGCATAACGTATTGACGTCGAGAGTGTTTCTACAGAAGCCACACAAGCAGTCAATAACGGCTTAGGGCGGTCCCATACGATAATATTACATAAACATTTCGAGAGTGGTTACGGCGTTGGAATAAAGAGACTTGCGGAATGTTGATACATGTCTTGAGTAAACTTGGTTTTACGTCTAGTCAGCAGTATTGCAGCATCCCACAGAGTCACGTGTGTCCTGATACTGAGACAGACAAACCAATGGTCCAGTAAGGTCGATTGTAGTCACGCCGTCGGGGTATGATATCACACTACGACGACCAGCTCACATCACCATGACGGTGCTATCGGATTACAATGACAACTATCTCCTGCTGTTAAAGGAGGCATGGGTAGCCCAGTGGGCTAAGTTGCGTCCCTTTGCCATGACATCAACCTTTGATGGCTGGCTCGAATCCCAGTGGCACTGATAATGTCTCTAGGTTTATCAGCAACATACCTTGTGGGTTTCACCAAATAAAACCTGTATCACTTTACTCTCACATCAGCTGTTTTAGGTGAAACAGGACGTAATCTCATTCATTTATCGAATGACAAAATATTGGTTAAACTTTCTGAGAATGGAGCCGCAAAGATATCCCTACCTATGTTATAAACTACTGAAAGCTCTTGATGACAAAGGCAAAACGAATTGGGTGTCCAATGTCAGATATTTATTATTTTCATGTGGCTATTCCTTTGTGTGGATATCCCAAGATGTAAGGGATACAAATTTGTTCTTATACTCTTTTAAACAAAGGTTACAGGATATGTAAAGTCAAAACTGGCATGATAGTTTATCTTTCTTTCGTTTCCTTAACCATGACAAGGATATCAAGTCTGCTATAGAACCAGAGAAGTATATAAGTATGTAAGATGATAAATCGCTTGTTAGGGCATTAAGTACATTCAGAGTGTCATTACATAATTTCAATATAAAATTTAGACGTAGATGTGAAAAAAGGGACGTTGAAATGGGTATCTGTAAAAACTGTCAATTAGGAGAAATTGAGTATGAATGAGGATGAGGTAGTATGTGATAAGTATGAACATCTTAAAGAAAAATATATTCCGATGTTTAACAATAGGCATACAAACAAGATGTTAATAATCAGTCTTATAAAATCCAACAACTCTGCTGTTATAGGTTCATAGTTATATTGTTGAAACATCTATCTATCTATCTATCTATCTATCTATCTATCTATCTATCTATCTATCTATCTATCTATGTTCAAAGCGGCGTAAAGACTAAGCTATCCCACTCATTCGCTCGGTTATGTTACAAAAAAGAATCTTTGTAACAATGATACGACACATTTCATTATTAAGCATGTACTTCGGCGTGTATATGTTCCTCGCTCTCATATCCGCAGTTGCTGGTCAAACGTTGGGAAAAGGGGCGGAGCACAACTTATCAGCATTGGGAGAGGCTGTGAAAATGTCGGCACTGCTATCCACGAAACTAGTCATGCTTTGGGCGTCTGGCACGAACAGGTATTAGAAATATGTTACCACCTCCAACTTACTTTCAAATATCACTACGAGGAAACACCAAATTACATTAATATTAAGAAGAGAAAAGCGAGGGAGAATTACAGAATAAATAGCCATTTGTCAAGGCGTGTACAGTTATCTTACAAATCAACTTATACATGTAGTTTTAATTGCATGTTTGTCTGGGATTAAGGCACGACCCGACCGAGACGATTACATCAAAGTTGTGGAGGAAAATATCTCCCCAAAGTTCCTTCCTGATTTTGAGAAGCTCAGCAAGAGGCTGGCAACGTCAAGAGGCTTTCCTTACGACTACTCCAGCATCATGCATTATAACAAGTGGGCCTTCACGCGGATGGGGGAACCCACCATCAAGGTATGTCATCAAGTCATCAATGATACACTGTATGTGTAAACAGAATATACTGAAGGGCATGTTACTGGGGCTACATCAATCCTGATTGGCCTGTACACGTATCTAAAGTAATCAACCCTGAGGGGCCTGTTACTGAAATATCTATCCTGATTGGCCTTTAGACGTATCTAAAGAAATAAACCCCGAAGGACCAGTTAATGTAGTATCTATCCTGATTGGCCTTTAGACGTATCTAAAGTAATCAACCCTGGAGGGTCTGTTACTGAAATATCTATCCTGATTGGCCTTTAGACGTATCTAAAGTAATCAACACTGAAGGGCCTGTTAATAAAGTGTCTGTCCTGATGGGCCTTTAGACGTAGCTAAAGTAATCAACTCTGAAGGGCCTGTTACTGAAATATCTATCCTGATGCGCCTTTAAACGTAGCTTAAGTAATCAACCCTTAAGGGTCTTTTAATAAAGTATCTATCCTGACTGGCCTTTAGACGTAACTAAAGTACTCAACCCTTAAGGGCCTGTTAATACTGTATCTTTCCTGATTGGCCTTTAGACGTAACTAAAGTAATCAACCCTTAAGGGCCTATTAATAAAGTATCTATCCTGATTGGCCTTTAGACGTAACTAAAGTAATCAACCCTTAAGAGCCTATTAATAAAGTATATATCCTGATTGGCCTTTAGACGTAACTAAAGTAATCAACCCTTAAGGGTCTGTTAATAAAGTATCTATCCTGATTGGCCTTTGGACGTAACTAAAGTAATCAACCCTTAAGGGCCTGTTAATAAAGTATCTATCCTGATTGGCCTTTAGACGTAACTAAAGTAATCAACCCTTAAGAGCCTGTTAATAAAATATCTATCCTGATGCTCCTTTAAACATAACTATAGTAATCAACTATGGAGGGCCTGTTACTGAAATATCTATCCTGGTGCGCCTTTGAACGTAACTAAAGTAATCAGCTCTGGGGGGCCTGTTAATGAAGTATCTATCCTGATGGGCCTTTAAACGCAATAAAGTAATTAATCATGATGGGCCTTTAAAGATAACGAAAGTAATCGACCCTGCTATCGAAATATAAACCTTGATGGGTCTAGTACTGGGGTAAGTCAGATGAGTTTGTTACGTTCTATTCCATCATTAACTAAATAAAACCAAGTTCTTCATTCGCCATACACGGAGTCAGACGTTCCACGATGACGTCTTACACCCCAGCAACTACCTATAACTATAAGCGTGCATCCCAACAAGAATCTTTCCTGCTGCAGGTGATAGGTATCGGGAAGAAGCTGAACCTGAAGATTGGTCAGAGACGAGGCCTGAGTACCATCGACATCGCACAGCTGAGGGCCATGTATCACTGTAACGACAAGGAGGACAGCGCTGTCACGTGTGAGTATCACTGGGATGTTATAAGTACTAGTCCAGATTGATGCGATATAGTGCAAGCTCACTGAGATACCATGAAGCAGTTTAACATGGATACCCCACTCAGACACAGTATTCTGACTCCGAGCCGACCAGTCCTTGTTTTATCCTCAGGATTTTATCCCTTAATGCCGAGCGCCAGACAGGGTACCAACATGTACCGTCTTTGAATGTCTCTTTTGGTATAACGCGGCCGGGGATCGAACTCAAGACCTTTCGCTCTCCGGGCAGACTCTCTACCACTAGACCACGGAGGCGGTCCTGTATTTTTGCACCATCAGACTGCCTTTTTGTACCGCTGGGGTATGTGCTGCGAACAACCTGGGGTATTTGCTGCGGAACTACCTGGGGTATTTGTTGCGGAACTACCTGGAGCATTTGCTGCGGAACTACCTGGGGTATTTGCTGCGAACAACCTGGAGTATTTGGTGCGGAACTACGTAGGGTATTTGCTGCAGAAATACCTGGGGTATTTGCTGCGGGACTACCTGGGGTATTTGCTGCGTGCATAACCTCATGCTTCGGGAAAGTGTCCTGTATCATTGACAGTACATGTCACGTGGTCCCTGCCTCAGTGGTCAGTAGGGTCACATATTCCCGCTTCAACAAACTCCCCCAGATGGAGAATTATTAACCCGGAACTAATGGAACATTCAAAACTGAAACCACATGCAGCAGTACGTCCTGAGTACGACCAGCCTTACTACCACGTGGTACAAACGGGAGTGTTTTGTAGTCGGAGCGGAGAGGTGATAAACATTCAGTGTTTTCAAGGTAGAGCTGACTGTTACCCTCAGATTTGAAAACCCTAGATTTTATGCCGTAATCAGCAACATTCAAGCTGTGCCACAGCGGTCTGTAAATAATCGAGTCTGACCCAGACAAACCAGTGGTTGATATCATAACAACGTTCCGTGCCGTCGTGTTGATGCATAGAGTGAGTGAGTGAGTATGGTTTTACGCCGGTTTTAGCAATATACCAGCAATATCACAGAGGGGGACACCAGAAATGGGCTTCACACAATGTACCCATGTCGGGAATCGGACCCGGGTCTTCGGCGTGACAAGCGAACGCTTTAACCACTGGGCTACCCGACCGCCCCTGATGCATAGACTAATTAAGACCTACTGAAGTTGGTTGGTTGGTTTATTGTTTAACGCTGCATTCAGCAATATTCCAGCTTTATGGCTGTGGTCTGTAAATAATCGAGTCTGGACCAGACAATCCAGTGATTGATATCATGAGCATCGTTCCACGCAATTGAGATTGATGACATACATCAACCAAGTCAGCGAGCCTGACCACCCGATTACGTTAGTCGCCTCTTACGACAGGCATAGTCGCTTTTCACGACAAGCATGGGTTGCTGAAGACCTATTCTACATCGAGATCTTCACGGGTCACTTACTGAAGTAGCTACATATATGTATGTATATATTATCATGGGAGTATTTTGGTGCCGGGGTGGAGTTGAAGGCCCTTAACTGAATGTTTAACAAAGCTCTGCATTAACAAATGTTTTAATGACAACATTCCGATATGCCTACCGACAATGACTAAAAAAGAGCCGGCTGGCTTTATATATCAGTTTCCGCGGAAATGTGGTCGTCAAATGGGCTGTTCTAATCAGAGACGGTTGCTGTGATTTGAAACGTAAATAGTCGAGTGTTAAAAAGCGTAAACAATAATTCAAATATATTTGTTCGGATTTATTTTCTCAATGCATTCCTCCACGTTGAACAATGAACGCCTGGGATATGTCAGGATATTGTCCTAATTACCTATACAGGGCCAGGGCCGACTTAATGATGCCCACATGACGGCAACATGTGTATCAGCCCGTCTAGACCAGTGTCCTGCTTACAGCAGATTGAACTGTGTTGTACTTACATATATTAGAGTCGTCGTAAAAAACGGCAGTATTTGAAAACTTGTTAATATGCAAGCGTATATTGATACAAATGTGTGGTATTTATTTACTTCTGTCTGCCAGATTCTTTTTCAACAGATTCAAGATGGCATCATTGAAAATGTCATGGCTATAAAACTCTATCGGCACAACCAACCCATAGTTACATTCGTGTGTCCTACATTGATGTCACTCAGTACGCATGTGTGTGTATATGTTCTAATCTGCATCACGCTTGATATTATCAAGTTCTCTTCGTGGAAATTCTGGGTTAGAACTGGATCCTAAGCTTGTCGTGGGTGGTCAGACTCGGTGACTTGGTACACGTAATGACGTGGATCGTTGCTCATAATATTAACCACTGGATTGACTGGTCTATACTAGATAATTTACAGGCCGCTGTCATATGGCTGGTAGCGGCGTAAAACAACAAACAAACCTACATCTGAAGTTCTACTTTTAATTGAAACAATTGAATTTACGGATATTTATAATATCCTTTTCTCCAAATCCATTAAGCTGCCCTTGAAAACCATTTTTTTGTTGATCTGTCTATGGATGTAACATACTTTTTTGCTGAACAAATCTAGTTAAATACTCTATTAGGAAGACGGGAATTTTGCTAAAAAAAAACGAATGGAAACAAACAACTTTCTATACCAATTAGTGTGTGCAACGTTGCACTGAAAATGGAACATTAATGTCTACAATAATATTTCACTTAGCTGGAATAACATCCTGTTACAGAGCGACCCCTTCTTGTCGTGATGCTTTTTTGTTAGTTTCATAGAAGCTAAAGTATAACTCTTATTTAGGTCTTTGGCATAAATTTTGAAATGTTTGAAAGTGAGGTATGCGCTTTTATCAGTATTTCTTCAACATTTGTAGTTATTAATGATTTTATCAGTATTTTTTCAACAATCGTAGATCTTAATGATTTTATCAGGATATTTTCAACATTTGTAGATCTTAATGATTTTATGAGGATATTTTCAACATTTGTAGATATTAATGATTTTATCAGGATTTGTTCAATATTTGTAGATATTGATAATCCGTGTAGGTTATATTTCACACACACACAGACACACGCTCGCACGCACGCGCGCCATGTTTCATTCGACGAATTCATTATTTGGAAAGTTATAACTTAAGGTTACTTTCCCTTTTTGTCCTAAAGCCATTTTATTGCATGATCCGTTAAACTGAGGTCATTGTATGACGCAAGAATTAGGAATGATCATTTCCTTACATACAAATACAGACCATTTGCTGGAATACTTAACCCAATTGTGTGGATCGATGCTCATGATATTAATCACTGGATTGTCTGGTCCAGACTCGATTATTTACAGACCGCCGTCATATAGCTGGAATATTGCTGAGTGCAGCGTTAAACATCAAACAAACAAACAATCATAATCACTTTCATTCCACAAGATCTGCCAATCTCACAAACAAACAAACGAATTGTTGCTCACGTCTGTCAAGACAATAGAAGCCGTGACGCTGATTGGCTGATTTGGAACCAACCAAAACTTAACCCAAGCTCTTGATATCGCTCGAAATACTGATTAACCAATAGTCAGAAATAGTTTTCATCTTCAGTCTCTGAGAGTGTGGGCAGAAAACACAACCCTCTCTACTTCCATACTTCATGACCTCTCGGGGCGGTGGGGTAGCCTAGTGGTTAAAGCGGCTCGACACGCCGAAGACCCGTGTTCGATTCCCCACATGGGTACAATATGTGAAGCCCATTTCTGGTGTTCCCCGACTAAATATTGCTGGAACATTGCTAAAAGCGGTGTAAAATCATATTCACTCACTCACTCACTCACTCACTCACTCATGACCTCTCCTTCCAGTTTGTCCAAAGAATTGGGCGAAGTTCAAGACAAGCTGCTACAAGCTTCACGACAGGCCCAGACACCAGTTCTCAGCCGCGTATAAGGAGTGCCAGACTAACAATGCCTATCTGACAAGCATAGAAACCAAAGGGGAAGAGAGGTTCCTGGAGAAGCTCGTCAACAAGAAGTTCCCCAGGGTCTTCATCTGGAGAACCGGTGGTAAGACGGTCAACGGGTCGATGGTGTGGTACAAGGGCGACAAGGCGAAGCCGAAGAAGATGACGTACACGAACTGGGGCAAAGGCATGCCGAGCACCTACACCTCCATGGCGTTAGTGAAGGACAGGAACACCAAGAAGTTCCTCTGGCAGGGAGTGTGGACCGGCTCGGTTTTACAGCTTCCCAAGTACATATACCCCTTTATTTGCGAAAAACGGGCCAGAAGTAAGTTCAAGAGATTTATTTATACATAAAAAATGTCATCTATTTTAAAAAGCATGTACTATGTGACGTGATTGACATACAAAGTCATCTTTGGCGCATCCTTTAGCTGTGGGATCATGGGTTCGAATTCCTGACCTTTGTTCTGCAGAACCATACCTCGGTCTGTTACCGTCTCGGTATAATACTTTCAGGGTAATTTATGATAATCAGTGTTTCTACCCGTAAGGACGGGCAGGGTTTTCAGTGTCTGTCAGCACCATACCTGTACTAGTGGGTACTTAAGGAGCGTTGAGGTAGTCTTGTGGTTAAAGCGTTCGCTTGCCACGCCATAGGCCTGGGTTCGATTCCCCATATGGGTGCAATGTGTGAGGCCTATTTCTGGTGTCCACCGCTGGGATCTTACTGGAATATTCCTAAAAGCGTCGTAAAACCATATTCACTCACTCACCAAATGCTGAACCAGCTTCTAAACCCTTGCAACCCCCCGTGGATTACCCCTGCCATTGACGTCATGGAAATGGATCGTTATCGATCAAATCCACGAGAAAACGGAGTATCTCTAACGCCACATTTAGACGGCCATTACATCCGTGACTGTCACCAGCGTCTGGTCAGTTCCCACCCTGGGGACGGTCGTCAGTGGATGGGGGCAGGGGCTGGTGTTTGTTCACCTTCAGCACTCTGGTAATAACACATGGATTAGCACAAGTGGCGTTCTCAAACGTCTTTTGGTATGACGCGGCCGGGGTTTGAACTCCGGACCTTCCGCTCTTCGGGCGGATGCTCTACCACTAGACCACGGAGGCGGTCGATAATAGCAGGACGCACGTGTGTTGTACCACTGTCATGGTATTATGTTAATGGATTTTATTTGCATATGATACTCGATGATGATGTCTCGTAGCACCGAGCATCGTCCTACAAATTATGTTGCTATGGTTTCAGGAAAGTGCGTGAAGGGCCGAAACAAGGACGGTCGCGACTACAGAGGCAAACTTGACCACACCCTGGACGGCATCACGTGTCAGAAATGGTCTGAGCAGTACCCCCACAGCCACAAACTCAAGCCTAAGACATCAGGGAGACAGGAGGACAGTGACGGGCTGGGAGACCACAATCACTGCCGGAACCCTAGCGGCATGAGGCGGAAGAAGCCATGGTGCTTCACCACGAAGTCCAGGAAACAATGGCAATACTGTGATGTCACAATATGTTCAAAGAAAAAGGAGAAAAATGAAGTTAATCCCAGAAATAAACCCAAACCTACCAGGAAACCTGCTCAACGACGTCGACCGACTCAAAGGCCAAGGCAAAGGTCAAGGACGAACCAGCGTCGCCGCCCAGGAAGCAGACGACATGGATCAAGGCAGAGGACTGTGTCTAAACCTACTCAAAGAGTTCAACCCAACCGGAACAGCAAACCTAAAAGTGATTGGAATTCAAATAGGAGGAATCAACGCCCGGGAAAATGAGCCCGAGCTTGAATTATACTCTGTTATATGGTTGAGCATCACACTTCAGCATTACGTCGTCGACATTCTTCGGTGCTTCCGTGAGACTGATGTGCTGTTAAACGTCTCAGGAACACATGCATTTAAGACCGATCTCAAGGTGTTTGTGAAGACTGTGTTAAGAGCGACTGTTGCGATGTTAAGCATTTTGCTCAACAACCATGTGATATGTTGTGTGAGATTCATTGTACAGGATTTATTGAGAACCTCTACATCAGCTCATTGGAAAGTATCCGACAATAGGTCGAAAGAATCTTCGGATCTGATGTTTGTGGGTACAAAGTACAACATTTAAAAGAGTCATTTGCGATTTACGTAACTGATTTTTTCGATAGTGAAATTAATAGAGTCACCAACCCCTACTCAGGCATACTGATGAAGGTGAAGTTATGTCCCGAGAAGTGAAATGGGGTTTAACGTCGCTATATATTTTTATATAGCTATGAGCATGCGTGTGTGCGTGTACCTATGCGTGTCCGGACTAATGCCGGTATTATACTGCAAGCCCACTGAGATAACATGCGACAGTTCCACATGAATACTCCACTCACACATATATACTAGCTCCGAGCCGAACAGTCCTTGCTTAATCCCTTTAATGCAGGCAGGGTAATAATAAAAACTTTTAACGGTTTCATGCGGCCGGGGATCGAATCCCCTGATCTTCCGCTCTGAGGGGCAGACGCTCTAACCAATAACCACGGAGGTGGACCCCAGAAGTGGAGAAAACAGGGTAGAGACACGATGGAGATATAGAGTTTATGAAAAACACAAGCATTAGGTATCTTACCAGGAACTATTTAAGGAATTAACTTTGTTTACTAAAGATACTAACCGCCATTGTATTGTGACGGTATTGGGTAAGTATTCTGCAGAGAATGGGTAACGGTAATTGTGGTTGGTGCTGTTTCACCTCCTACAAGGTCCCGCTGATCGTGGCACTCTTGACTCATTAAGTGGGTGGACATGTTAAATCATATGGAGATAGTGACATTAGTATATGGGTAATATTTTTTTTATGACGGGAATATTTGGACAAAAATATAAAAGTAGTTAACATTTCAAGCTTGGTACACAAAACACACCATATGACTTAACATGCCAGCTATCGTTTACAAACTGACGCGGTGGGCGTGTAGGATCTCCCAGTCGCCGGGGGATAGAGCGGGGTATGGAGAATGGGCTTCACACACTTCATGTCTCTGCCCGCCCTGGACTTACACGTCCACCCACATTAGCTGCTTCCCCAAACTGAATAAGTGAATGCTGTGTTCCGTCGTGGAGCCTTGCTCCAAGTCTGTACTGAAGAAACGTCCATGGATGTGTAGTAATTCTATCCTCCTAATAGGCAAGTCTAGATATGTGGACAGTCTTTTATAGGGACAACATGGTTTTTTTTTCATAATCAATAAATCATGATTTAAACTAAACATTATTGCCCTAGGGACTTGTGCAAGTCTACACATTACTAAAACTCACAATTGTCATAATCTCAACCAGCATCGTCCGCGAATCCTGGTCATTCTTGGGCACACGCTCTGCTGCATCATCCCTTGCAACAGCTACTCCAGTATTCAATGTACGTTTCAACACTGCCGTATAAATACATGACACTTTTATGGATAGCAACTTGACTTTGTCGCGACGTTCAGGGCTACTTCTTGGTCCCTCGTCGGGTGAATGTTGAGTGCTAAAGGATCAGGAAGTAGCTCTGAAACGTCGTGACAAAGAATAAAAGAAGTGGCTATCTCCAAAAAGTGTCATGTATTCATGTTCTTCCAACTTCTTTATGCCTGTCAAAGACTCAACACTGCCGTAATCATGCGAACATTGAAATAACCGTAGATATGTTAACGAGTTTGATGTACGTTTATTACTCGATCCAATGCTTATTTGTTTGTTTGTTATTTAACACCGCACTGAGCAATATTCCCGCTATATGACGGCGGTCTGTTAATAATCGAGTCTTGACCAGACAATCCAGGGATTGACATCATGAGCATCGATCTACGCAATTGCGATACTAGTGAGTGAGCTATGGTCTGTGCATCCTCGATTATCCAGTGTATTAGATGCCCAGTCTATTATGTTACATACCCTGGGACCATGCACTACCATACCTTTGTGCCGTAAAAGGCGACTCTGCTTGTCGTAAGATGCGACTAACGGATCGGGTGGTCAGGCTCGCTGACTTGCTGAAATACATGTCATCGTATCCCACTGGCGTGGATGGATGCTCATGATGTCAGTCACTGGAATGTCTGTTCAAGACTCGATTATTTACATACCGCCGTCATGTAGGTGGAATATTACTGAGTGGTGCGTTAAACAACAAACAAACAAACACAATGTTATTTTAGGTTGAGTCCGGTTCGAATGCCATGACGCCATAAAATGCCGTCCAACCAAATTGCACTGTTTTATCGGGATTGAAACAAGAAACGATATTACCAACACTGGCCTCACTTCGGTGCCGTCTCAAATATTTTGTTTACTTGTTGTTTAACGCCACACTTGTTAACGGCAGTCTGTAAATAACAGAGTCTGGACCAGACAATCCACTGATTGACATCATGAGCATAACCATCGCAGTTGGGATACGAAGACATGCATCAACCACGTCAGCGGGCCTGACGACCCGATCCCGTTAATCGCCTCTTAATCGCCTCAAGCATGTCTCTGAAGACATGGGATGGTCGGGTAGCCTAATGGTTAAAGCGTTCGCTCGTCACCCCGAAGACCTGTGTGCGCTTCCCGACATGGCCACAATGTGTGAAGCCCATATCTGGTGTCCCCCTCCGTGATATTGCTGGAATATTGTTAAAACGGTGTAAAAACATTAAACTAACCCACTCACTCTGTCTATGTACATGTACTCGGATGAAAGTTCATACACTTTGGAGACAGATCTTTGCCGAAGTCGAGGTTAGAAGTGGCTTTTTCACTGGCTTTAAACTGAATCACACCAGCGAAGTTTGTGACGTCACTTCAAAAAAACGATGGCGAATGAGTGAGTGAGGGAGTGAGTTTGGTTTAACGCCGCTTTTAACAGTATTCCAGTTATATCGCGGCGTGTCAGCTTAATGTGGGAGGAAAGCCCGAAGTGATGCAGGTTTCAGACGTTTACCACTTCGGTGAAACCCTCGAGCACGGGTATGGTGCTGACAAACCTAGAAACATAATCTGGGCGAACCGGGATTCGAACCCACAATCATAGGTTTCTGGCGTGCCCAAGGGACGCAACTCTGCACAGCGAATCGCGGCGCCTCAGACGACTGGGCCACCCGTGCCCCCTGGTGGCGAATGGCTCTAGGATAACGATCATAGTAATTGAGGATGAGGGTTGTAAATAATGTCGAATTACATTGCTGTGGCGTTCAGGGTGTCTGGTCGAGTCTGGAAGGGACAAAACAGCGGGGCACCGATCCACGACACTGCCATGTAGTCGAGTAAATACTTCATTGATCGTGTCATTTCATATACACAAATCATGGAAATACAGATACTAATATCGTCAGACGTTCGGCGTTTTATTGATTATTTACATGTCTTGTCTTCATCTATCCATGATCGAACTAACTTTACAAATATTGTCAAAGATCATATTGAGTCTCATTTTAGTCCCATCGTGTTTCGTAGCTGCTCTTTTGGGAACCCATTGTGCATTGACATCTATCTCTATGAGATGTATGAAGAATATGTGTTTATGAACAATATCGTCCTTGGAATAAATATTATGCATTATATGTAAGTGTTCGTGTCTGTCTGTGTGACAATAGTATGAGAGAGTGAATGTTGTTTAACGCCGCACTTAGCTATAGTCCAGCTCTATGACAGCGGTCTGTAAATAATTGAGTCAGGGCCAGACAATCCAGTGATTGACATCATGAGCATCGATCTACGTACTTGGGATACGGTGACATGCATCAACTAAGTCAGCGAGCCTGACCACCCGATCCTGTTTGTCGCCTCTTACGACAAGCATGGTCGCCTCTAAAGACAAACATGGGTTGCTGTAGACCAGTTCTAACCCAGTTATGAGTAAGTGAGTGAATGTTGTTTTGCGCCACATTCGGCTATATTCCAACTGTAGCACCGCAGCCTGCAAATAGGTCAGTTGAGGGGAGGTGAAACGGGATTAACGTCGAGTACAAGATTATTCCACTGATATAAAGAAGTGTATGCACCTGTGTGCGGCTGCTTGTAGTAGTCCGGACTAATACCGATTTTATAGTGCTCAGCCACTGACACACCATACCAGTTTAACCTGAATACCCCACTCAGACACAGTATAAGGACTCCGAACTGCCCAGTACATGTAATGCTGAGCGCAAGGCAGGGTAACAAAAAGTACCATCTTTTAACGTTTTCTGGTATGAATCGACCGGGGATCAAACCCCCGACCTTTCGCTCGCCTGGCAGACGCTCTACCATTAGAGCGAGGGTCGGTCTGTCCAGATAAGGAACACACATGACTGAGAGATACAGAAATCAGATACTAGTATCAGGGAGTGTGTGTAGATTCCGTATGTCTCCCTGTTAGTATGCTGAGTCAAACGATTCACTCGTAACGAAAATTAAGAGGCTTCCATTCCCTTTGGCAGATTAGAAAGTTCGTCTCCTATAAGTAGGACATGGCCATAATGGTGTGTGTGTGCGTGCGTGCGTTCGTGCGTGCGTGCGTGCGTGTTAAATTTTACTTGCGCTTCGAAAGCAGGAAACGTGACCATCAGATATTATTCGGTTATCTCCCCTACCGCCAAGTCTTACAGTAGATTTCAGAGTCGTTTATTTGTTTGTTGCTCAACGCGGCATTCAGCAACATTCTAGCTACAGGATGGATGCCTGGAAATAATCGAGTCTTGACCAGACCAGTGATTGATGATATGAGCAAAGCCCCATGTTGCTGGCGCACAATCGATGTAAAAATGTCAAACCTCCTCACATTGCCTTCCTACTAATGATAGGGGTCAACATAATAGTTTTTACACATAATGTTATCATTCTCATTGTTCTTTCTGTTATTTTTATTTGTTTTATAGGGGCGGTGGGGTAGCCTAGTAGTAAAAGCGTTCACCCGTTACGCCGAAGACCAGGGTTCGATTCCAGACATGGGTACATTGTGTAAAGCCCATTTCTGGTGTCCCCCGCCATGAAATTGCTGGAATATTGCTAAAAGTGGGGTAAAACCATACTCACTCACTCAATGTTTGTTTTATATATTTTTGTGTTCACTAGTTTCATCCCTAGGGTCAGTCTACTGCTTTTTGTAAACTGACGAGTAGACTGTCTTGAAAATAATTCAAACTTCAAATCAGTGAGTGAGTGAGTGAGTGAGTGAGTGAGTGAGTGAGTGAGTGAGTGGGTGGGTGAGGGGGAGGGAGGGAGGGAGCAAGGTTTTAGGCTGCTTTTACCTACATTCCAGCAATACCACATCAGAAACAGGCTTCACACATTGTACACATGTGGAGAATCAAACCCAGGCTGTTAACATGTTGAGCGAGAACTTTAACCACTGGGCTAAACACGCACACACCCTATCACTGTGTTTAAACCTGTTTAAATACACTGTATATGATATTCCTTGACGTGTATCTCATAAATAAAAACAACAACAAAGTAACTACGATGTCAAAATACTCATATGCAAAGTACTTTCTCTTCTCCCGGGAGTTCATCAGCAAATAACTGTTACAGTGTGACATCATAATAATCTGACAGCATAGTCGTGACAGGTGACGTCATGACAAGTAATGACGTGGGCTAGGCACACCTTTGGTTGATAGCATAAGCCACGATGGGGCATGATGACACAATATAACATAATAACCATGCCCAGCTTACAGGAGTCCAAATACTCATCTTTATAAAAGTACTTTCTCTCCAGACATAATTTGAAACATATTTTGGCAGTGTACTCAAAGTGACATGTGAAAAAGTATACATGGTCTCAGTCTTGACTGTCATCCCTGGCCAGCGAATTGCAGTTGATGCCTGAACAAATATACCAAATAACATTGTAATCTATACACTTCCCTGCACTGTTGATACACAATAGGATGAACACTAAGATCAGGGCAGGATGTGTTGGATACCCCAGGAAGGTTCCTGAGTTTGATGTTTAAGATCGGTGGATCCATACACCAACCTATGAAAGACAGAGCATTGTTAAATGACCTCATGGGCCCACTTGCACAAAGCGATCTTAGCGATACGACTATTGTAAGACTATGATACAAGACTGGGAGTTACAATCATATTAGTGCTAAGATCGCTTTGTGCAAGTGGGCCATGAGGTCTTTTAAAAATACTGTGTCTTTCACAGGTTGGTTTATGGATCCACCAATCTTGAACATCAAACTCAGGAACCTTCCCGGGGTATCCAAAACATCCTGCAGCCGAAGAAACTAGTCTTTTCACGATTTGTCCAGGGGATTGGACCATATTTCACCAGTCCTCAAGAGTTTCTAGCTAGTCCTGACGGAGTGAGTGAGTATGGTTTAACGCCACTTTAAGCAATATTCCAGCAACATCACGGTGGAAGACACCAGAAAATGTTCTTCACACATAGTACACGTGGGGAATCGATCACAGGTCTTCTGCATGACAAGCGAACACTTTAACGGAAAGGCTACCCCACCGCCCTACTCCTGAAGGAAACAAAGTATCTGCTGTGTTCACAGTGTTTACATGTTCTGTCAGTTTTTTTCAGTTCCATTCTGTAGCACTGAGAAGTGGTTCAGAATAATAGACCTCAAATGTTACTACTTCATGAAGATTTCCATCATTTGATGTTTACTAGTCCTTAGCAACACAAAGAAGTATCGGGCCAGCGGACTGGCAGGAATTCCGAAGGCTGATCAGCCTTGTGCTTCAGGAGTCCCTCACAACAAAGAGGTCTCCCACTCATCCAAGGATCTCTATGGACACCAGTCCCGAACCATTCATCATCTTGTCCGGTCACAAAATGGATACTGGCAGCTCCTAGCTGTCACCTTGCTAAATGGATGGCACTTTCTAGTTCTTTCAGGGACATTCTTCCTTTAGTCAGCATCATCTTGATGGTTTCCTGGAAAGATAATGAAGAAAGACAGTCTGTACCTGTACATTACCAATCCCATACAATCTCATGTCATCCTATCTAATTGTGTGGATCGATGCTCATGACATCAATCACTGGATAATAATAATAATAGACCATTTATC
The DNA here is from genome assembly GCF_022045235.1 of Haliotis cracherodii. NCBI lineage: Eukaryota > Metazoa > Mollusca > Gastropoda > Lepetellida > Haliotidae > Haliotis > Haliotis cracherodii. The sequence goes on from NW_027266286.1 coordinate 71,380,395, forward strand.
TTGCGCATATTTCCCCACCACTCAGGGGCATGCTCAAAGCACTATTATTACCCCGGTCACTGGATCAGTATGCACTCAACAATTACGCTCAACTTCCTGGGGAGTGTACAACCCAAGCTGCCTGTGAGGTGCTAGAAGGTTGACAACCACATTGCCATCTCATCCTACCGGGTACCCATTCACTGCTGGGTGGCAGAAATGAGTGAAGCATTCAGACCAGAATATCTGACTTCTGTATCTTGAAAAACAAACATAATAAGGGAGTTCTGATTGCAAAAAACAATAAGGCTGCGCTATTATTTTGTTGTGGATTTCTGAACACTATGGCACCTACACCCAAAAGTGTATATTTATGTTCTGTGTCAGATTTCCCTTGCTTTGCTCAAAATTTCAAAATCGAGGAAGAACAGAAATGATGCCAAATCATTTTAGAAAGCTGACATTTGATTGGCTAAAGAATCCATGAATCCTGCATTTAGATTGTACCATCAAAGTTCATTCAGGGTTGACCTGATGCGACCTTCCATGGAGCTACTGTCAGATCTTCATGCTGAGAGGTATCATATCAAGCAAAAACTCTGGTTTTAATTACATTGTATGATCTACATGTCCCATCTTGACAACAATTATAGAGTTATCTCCCTTACATCAGTCACAAAGCAATAGGATTCACACTGCAGAACACTTCTCTTGGGACTTTAGTGAAGAAAGCCATTAATGACTGATCATGAATCATTCTGCAGCAGATGAACGCAAACTTCTACACGAGTTCTGTGCGCGCATGTACGTGAAGTCGTCATCAAAAGGTCACATGAGTACAGTTTATTCAGATCAACAATGATGAAGTTGAAAGAAATAATGTTGTTTTGTAACAGATTGCCATAAAAAGAGTTAACCTGCTCAGTTATATAAAACACCTATATCACATATATATATATACTACATATTCACATCATATTTACACAAGCAACGTTGGTCACAGAGAGGAGACAAATGGGTGACAAATCATGACTTGCACAGGTCTCCAAGGCAATAGTTATTAGTTCTAGTCCTAATTCCTAGATTACATAGACTGCAAGAACATTTTGTTCCCATTAAAGACTGGCCTCCTTAGTCTATATATCTGGAGCTGCTATTTCAAGGATAGACTTACCACACCACGATGGACATTATCATTCAGCACAGCCTTAGAGCAAGGCTAGACCTGCCCCTGATTGAAACAGGTGACATGTTTGTTTGTTTGTTTGTTTGTTTGTTGTTTTACGCCGCACTCAGCAATATTCCAGCTATATGATGGCGGTCTGTAAATGGTCTGAGTCTGGACCAAACAATCCAGTGATTAATATCATGAGCATCAATCCACGCAATTGGGATCGATGACATGCATCAACCAAGTCAGCGAGCCTGACCACCCGATCCCGTTAGTCGCCTTTTACGGCAAGCATGGGTTGCTGAAGACCTATTCTACCCCGGATCTTCACGGGTCAGGTGACATGTGGTGTTAACAGAAGTATGTCAATGGTTCTGTGTGTTCTTATATCATGCAGGAACTAACTTCCGAGTGTGACGTCACACCTTTAGTGCATGTACAATTCAATTCTCAAACCAAAACAATAGAGCCCCGCACAGAGAAGCCGACAAGCAAGTCCTGTGCAGCATATTTCACTTCAGTCTTGTCTTCGTTAGGGGCAAATTGAAGAGAGAGATTCCTGATTTTACAAAAGTAACAAAATATCAATTGCCAGCTTTTTGGGATTAGAAGCCAGTGTTTATCAGATTACAAAATAAATGCCTCGTGAAGCCATGGTATCACTCACCTACCCAGAGTTTCTTGCGGACGGCCGAGTACATCTGCCACATCATCACAACTTACACAGTCCATTCAAGAAAGTATTGCCCTCCGGAGAGTTAGCGATATGGTCACTTTGATGTGTAAAGCTATATTGTCACTGTCACAGTTGTACAAGTAGTAGCATATCTACATAATTATGCAAAACAGTATGTAAATCGCACCAAAAAGCTTGCCCCGGGTCTGTCTGTTCTTTTTTTAAAATAAGTGTGTCTATTTACAAACAAGAGAAAAGTCCGGTCATGTGATAAGCCTACACCCCCAGTGTGGTGACTGTGGTCACTGGAGCAGAAACACCCATGCAGAATAAGGTGAGCAGAGCCGAGCAAGCTCAAGGGTTAAGGCTTATGTTTACAAACAATTTAAAGCATCAGAGCGGTTGACCTACTGGCCCTTTAAAGCAAGAGACTTTCTTCGAAATATGCCTCTGTTCACCCAGCAGTGATTGGGTACCCTGGGAGTGAGTGAGTGAGTATAGTTTTACGCCGCTTTTAGCAATATTCCAGCAATATCATGTCAGGGGACACCAGAAATAAGCTTCAGACATTGTACCCATGTCGGGAATTGAACCCGGGTCTTCGGCATGACGAGTGAACGCTTTAACCACTAGGCTTCCCTACCGCACCGTACCCTGGGAGTGTGTAGGATGAGATTGTAATGTGACTAAACCTTACAGCACCTCATGCAGCAGCTTGGTTTGTACTCCCTATCAACAGTCAACTGTATTACAAACACTACTACTGAGTGCCAACTAACCTCATCTTGGTGGTGCTTATTCTGCTTGAAGTCATGTCTGGCCCATTCCTTCAGTTCACGTTTGTGGTCTGGGTCGGGCACCTGCCGAATAGCTCTCAAGATGTCACGGTACAGTTTCAGCACCTCTGTTCGTAGCATAAACTGAAAAATATGTGATCATACAAAATCTTTACTTGTTATACATGACATAAAGGTGTAGTATATTTGTAGTTGCTTTGTATAAGTGACTTATATCGCAACTATAGCACATGGTGATTACATTGCATGTTACTATATCAAAGTGTGTTTGGCTTAGAGCCTGCATTTCCTATAAGGTGTTCACTAGTTTATGTAAGCATAAACGGGTTGAGTTTCCCATGTCTCTGTGTTCCACAAATATTTACTGCAGGCAAGGCAGTGTTTGCTTGTTTGTGTTTACATGTTCACTTGGGTGTATGAGAATGTGTATGGCATTGTTTAATGAAGACTCTGGCGGAGATGGTCAAGGCAAAATCAGCACCCGACTCGAACGTTATTCAACCCAATTACTGCAGTGTACATGGTGTAGGTTTGTGTATAAAGGATCAGGACTTGTAGATATTAGGGCTGGGAAGAGTCCAAATTTACTATGCGACCCTCTATTACCCGACCCCACCCGGGTATCCGCTGTAGGTATTACATTTTACTGGAGTCCTGGTGAAAGCTGCTTAGATACACGCATGAAACAATCTGATCATGCAAACAATGAAGTTGACAGAAGCTATATCTTTCCTCAAACAGAAGGAATGTGTGCATGAACAGAAAGAAATGCAAACATAAAGCGACTTGCTGTGTAACCATGGCGTTTGACTGTTATCATCATTAAACATTTTTTTACATGACTAACCCTTGCATAATATCAGGAAATACGGAGGTGACCCTAGGATAATATCAGGAAATATGGAGGTGGTCCATTATTTTACATGACTAACCATGGGTCCGGGAAATCATGTGTGTGTACCCTGGTCATAATCAGGACCCACCTGACCCGAGTACCCAAGTTACCCAGCCCTGCCAAGTCCTAGTAGTAGTAGATATATCAGCGACCGGTAGATTTCAGATTCATTAACATTATACAGTTATTATAAATAACAGAGTTGCCTCAACGTTCTAGTAACACAGGCCGGTAGGTGTCGTGTTGCACGGAGACCGTCACACTCTGAATGCATGGCTTTCCATATTCACCCTACGAGATGTACAGTGATCGAAAACTGGACAATGAGAACTGAATTATTATTTTTCCATCAAATATTCCAGGGCATTTGTCAGAAGAGACAAATACTTACTGAAACTAAACTTGATGTCCTAAGAATGCATACTGGACCCTTTGCTTGAACAGCAATATCAACTTACACACCCGTTTAAATGAGACTGTATTGCCAAGTCTTGAAGCCATGATGACCAAGGGACATAACTCTTGACATACTTCGTCTTCGCTTTGGAATTGGGGTGTATGAGTGAGTTGACGTCGATATTTTCGTCGTCGCATGCTGCTGGCCCACGGGTTCTAGGGTCACTTTGCACAGTACTTTTTTAAGTGGGTATGCACAGCTTTTTTTTAATAAATATTTGACATATATAGTCAATTAATTGTTAAATCTATATTTCTTGTAACACAGGACCATGTAACAAATAGTAATTAATATAAAAACAAACAAATTCGCCGACGAGGTCGGCCCCGCCTGCGAGATTGTTTGTTATTATTATTAGTTACATGTTCCTGTGGTTGAAGATATGTCACCAAATGATTTATTATATGTTTGTGAATACTGTTCACAATGACTTTAGAAAGTTGTAAAATGTAACTAATGTTATATGTGGGATAACACTTTCATAGTACACATTCTAGTACTTTTGTGGGTTGAATCTAGGGCTGGTACGGGTAACTCGGGTACTCGGGTCGGGTGGGTACTGAGAGACCCGGGTACCAACAGGACTACCCTGACCCGTGGCCAGTCATGTGATATATTGTTTAATGACAAAAATGACGTACAACTGTATATGGTTACACTACAAGTCACTGATGTTCGCATTTCTTTCAGACTATGCACCCATTCCTTCTGACTCTTTGTTTGAATAAAGATAAAACTTCAGTCAACTTCCGTGTATGCGTGACCAGATCGTTTTATACGTATATCTTAATATATTTATCCAGAGCTACGGTCAAACTATCCCCAATCAGACATTTCGTACCCATCTCTTGGGCCTGAAGCGGGTACCCGGGTAGGGTCGGGTAAAAGAGGGGATGGGTACCCGGGTAGTATATTTGGACTCGTCCCAGCCCTAGTTGAATCCATTCCGGGATTCGAACGCACACCTCAGAGTGAGGCATCTAATCGCCAGCACACAAAGTCAGTGATCAAACCCACCCCACAATGCTTCCACAAAAATGGAAGTCCGACAACTGGTGTTGTAGATCACGTGATCAAGTTTTGTGATGGCCTACCCATCTGATAAGTGTAAATTGGCGCGGCTCCAAAGGCCGAAAGCTATAAATACACAATGCCTTTCAGAAAGTGTTCGAATGTAACAAATGTTATCAGATGGGTACAAAAAAAGTACGTGATCTAAAATACCAGCTGTCGGACTTCCATTTTTGTGGAAGCCTCGGTGGCCGAGAGGATGGACCAAAAATATGCACTCGAGTGTATACTTTACTTAGAACGTGTTATCCCAAATATAACATTTGTAACATAACACTGTTGCGGTTGTTTGAAAACGAAAACGCACAGAACTCAGACATTGATATCAATATAATATTGCTTCGTGGAACTGAGCCTGGACTACACACGTGTAAATCTGTTAAAATATGCAGGAGTTAACCCCCTGGATGTCTCTAGATGTTAAACCCTTACTTTGAAGTTGAAGGAAATTCAAAATACACCAATCACACAAATAAACTTCACTGTTTTGAATTCTACGAGAACTTGATATTTCTATAATATCCACTCTCACAATGACTTTGGTGCATTGTAAATATCGCACATTTCCTGATATTATCCTTGGACCACCTTCATATTTCCTGATATTATCCTTGGGTCACCTCCATAGTTCCTGATATTATACTAGGACCACCTCCATATTTCCTGATATTATACTAGGACCACCTCCATATTTCCTGATATTATCCTTGGGTCACCTCCATAGTTCCTGATATTATACTAGGACCACCTCCATATTTCCTGATATTATCCTTGGGTCACCTCCATAGTTCCTGATATTATACTAGGACCACCTCCATATTTCCTGATATTATCCTAGGGTCACCTCCATATTTCCTGATATTATCCTAGGGTCACCTCCATATTTCCTGATATTATCCTTGGGTCACCTCCATATTTCCTGATATTATACAAGGGCCACCTCAATATTTCCTGATATTATCCTAGGGGACAATGTAACACTATCTTGCTACCTTTATGTCAGTTATTTTCCTATACTTTGTATATTTATAGGCAGGATAAGTAACTTGTGCCCAAACGTCCGACTACAATAACAACCGATTGGCAACAGTGTGCGGCTTGCCTTATCGTAACACAACTGGCGTGGGTCGTTGCTTGTGTTGTCATCGTTTTACCTGGCCTTGAGTGAAATATTTACATATGTGAGAATTATTGCTGAATGTTAATTGCGTATAATGTGTTTTTACTCTCAAATAAATATGTTGTCGGACGCTTAGAAAAGCGAAACTTTTCATCACGTCTAGTGGGATTTTATGAGTGTTTTTTATAAATAAATGCACACGTCCAGGACAGGCTTGGTCATGGCCAAGTTCAAAGATGAGGTAACCACACACGTACAATTCACCGCGTTTTTCACTACACCTGGCCTAAATACAACAAGACCCGTGAAGATCATGGGTAGAATAGTTTTTCAGCAACCCATGCTTGCCGTAAATGGCGACTATGCTTGTTGTAAGAGGCGTTTAACGGGATCGGGTGGTCAGTCTCGCTGACTTGGTTGATGCGTGTCATATTGTCCCAATTGCGTAGATCGTTGCTCATCATGTCAATCATTAGATTGTCTGGTCCAAACTCGATTATTTACAGACCGCTGTCAAATGGCTGGAATACTGATGAATGCGGCGTTAAACGACAAACAAATACGTCAAAGGGTGCACACATACACTGTGGGAGGAAAGCCCGAAATGATGCAGGTCTCAGACGTTTACCACTTCGGTGAAACCCACAAGCTCGGGTATGGTGCTGATAAACCTAGAAACATAATCGGGGTGAACCGGGATTGGATTTGAACCCACAATCATATATTTCTGGCGTGCCCCCTGCTTGTAGTAAGAGGCGACGAACGGGATCGCATAGTTAGGCTCGCTGACTTGGTTGATGCACGCATCGTATCCCAGTTTCGTGAATCGATGCTTATGACATCAATCACTGGACTATCCGGTCCAGACTCCATTATTTACAGACCGCCGTCATATGGCTGGAATATTGCTGAGTGCGGCGTTAAACAACAAACAAACAAACAAACTATTAAAACAATTGTATGCGTGTCGTCGGGTCAAATGTGACACGCCATATCATACTTAGAGGTAAAAAATAACTGTGAGGTGAGGTGAAATGGGGTTTAACGTCGCGTCCAAGATTATTGCACTTATATAGCGACGTGCATGTACGTGTGTGTTTGTGTGTCTTCTTGTACTAGTCCGGACTGATACCGATTTATAGTGCTAGCTCACTGAGATACCATGCCGCAGCTTAACATGAATATCCCACTCAGACACAGCATACTGACTCCGAGCCGACCAGTCCTTGTTTTATCTCCTTAATGCCGAGCGCCAAACAGGGTAACAACAAGTACCATCTATTAACGTCTTTTGGTATGACGCGGCCGGGGATCGAACCCCGGACCTTCCGCTCTCCGGGCGGACGCTCTACCATTAGACCACGGAGGCGGTCAAACTGTGATGATATAAATTGACTGATAACAAATATGTGTGATGATATGGACTGAAACTGCCGGGCAGAAGAAAACACACATTTGAAAACTGGATTTGATAAAAATCCAGCAGCAATCTTTCAGCTATACGTGACGCCATATTGCTTACGAAGCGAGCCACGGTATTAATTGCAGTTCTTGTGAGTTTCCGCAACAGTCTTTGAGAAAAACTTCAAAGAGTTAATTAAAGTTGTGGTTCTATTTTTCCGAAAAATATAAATAGATTTTTATTCTTCCTTCCAACAAAACATCACATGGTCTGTCGCACATGGTAATTAAATAATCGACATCGGTATCCGCCTCGATCTTGTGATATCCCGGAGTGCAACATTAACACACAAAACACACACCCAGAACACTCATATTTCTGTCGTTTATTTACAATAGAGGTTGCTACTCCTCTATCAATATCAAACTTTTATACTTCACGGAATAAAATTATGAATACAATAACACACATTCCATTCGTCACCACTCGCCTCTTTCCGTAACCTGCAAGAAGACTCGCCCCCCAAACGATGAATGTTTTGTGAGAAAATGCGACAAACCAATCAGAATGCGTGTATGACTGCAAGTACCTCGGTCAAAGAATCCCCCAGGAATATTTTTTTTGAATTCTCATATCTCTTTCATCTGAAAATATACCCAAGATACAGTTAAATGTGTTCAATCATACTCTTTAATACCCGATATGTTCTGAATAGCATCTGGAATATATATCATGAATGGAGGAGATATATGTGAATCATACGCATCGAGTTGACAATTATTTTAGCTATAATACAGCTTGGCATGGCAAGGAATGGTGTAAGGCAGATTTCAGGTGTCAAGACACGATTCTGCAATGTGAGAAATAAATTTGTTATGGTGGAGATTGGACACAGCTCGAGAGAGCAGGCTACCTGTTGCTATAGTTTGCTGGCGAAATGGTGAGTGAAGAAGTAAATGATGTTTTAATCCGCAGTCGCCGTTTATGGCGGTCTGTCAGTAAGCGTGTCTCGAACAGGCGGACCAGCGGTTGACAGCTTGAGCAGCGGCCTGCGCTATCACAAGAATGATTACTGACTTCCTGTCTTGCCCCGGAAACGTGACAAGAATGATTACTGTGGGTCCATTCTGGGCTGCATTGCCCGAAGGGAAACAGGAATGATTGCTGGGGGTCTATCTTGCCCCGGAATGTCCCAAAGGAGACAAACATGATTGCTGGGGGTCTATCTTGTCCCGGAATGTCCCAAAGGAGACAAACATGATTGCTGGGGGTCTATCTTGTCCCGGAATGTCCAAAAAGAGACAGGAATGATTGCTGGGGCCTATCTTGTCCCGGAATGTCCAAAAAGAGACAGGAATGATTGCTGGGGCCTATCTTGTCCCGGAATGTCCCAAAGGAGACAGTCATAATTGCTGGGGGTCTGTCTTGTCCCGGAATATTCCAAAAGGAGACAGGAATAATCACTGGGGCCTATCTTGTCCCGGAATGTTCCAAAAGAGATAGGAATGATTGCTGGGGCCTATCTTGTCCCGGAATATTCCAAAGGAGACAGGCATGATGACTGGGGCCTATCTTGCCACGGAATGTCCCAAAGGAGACAGGAATAATTATTGCAGGCCTATTCTGCCCCGAAATATGCCAGAGGAGACAAGAATGCTTCCTGGGGGCCTGTCAGGCCCCGGAATATCCCAAAAGGGACAAGCATGATTACTGGGGAGGCCTATATTGCCCCGCAATGTCCTAAAGGAGACAGGATTGATTAAGGGGGGCCCATTCTGATATGGAATCCCCACAGAGAGCTGTGGAAATAAGTCTAGTTGTTACAAATTAAGCTACTGTTCACATATACATGTACTGCCGAGGTGTTTTCCTGCAGAACCCGGACAAAAGACACAAAACTCTGATCGTTCAAATATGCACAGAGGTGATACACAAAAGTTAGGAGTTAAATCCAACGTTATCGTAACAGTCATCCGACGTTCGCCTTACAAACTTCACATATCGCTGAGAATTTCCGTCGTCGATGTTGTCAGCAGTCGCCACACAGTTGCCGTCCTCTTTCTTAATCTCCGCCTGGCACGTTTCCACAAAGACGTCCTCTGTTGAACACGTTTCCACAAAGACGCTGTCGCACATGGTGGAGTCTTGCGCACTTTCTTTCTTAACCGGCGTGTTGCACGGCGTGGGTTGAGGAGGTGGGTAGACTTCTAGCTTACCATGTTTTCTGTAACTAATATAAAAATAATATTTTTAACAAAAATATTATTTCACATTTTTGTATTCGACTTATTCGTTTTCCAATATTTCTAACGAACATTACTAACGATTTTGCCTACACGACGACAGTAGGCAATGCGACTTCGCTGGCTGTGCGGGAATTGGACAAATCTAGGTACACACAAAACACTGACGTCATGATAAGTGGCGCTTGTCAATGAATGAGGAATTGACGTATTACGGGATATTGGTTTTACGCCGCTTTTAGCAATATTTCTGGATATCACAGCTGGGGACACCAGAAATGGGCTTCACACCTTGTACCCATGTGGGGAATCGAACCCGGGTTTTCGGCGTGACGAGCGAACGCTTTAACCACAAGGCTACCCTACCCCTGAACTTGGATTAAACACAGCTATAAATATTACAGCACTAATATAGCGACGTGCTTCTGTGTGCTTGTACTAGAACTAACTATCTGAGATAGCGCCCTACTCGGACACAGAATATATGGACTCCGAGCCGACAAGTCTCTTTTTTATCCCCTTATTAAATGACGGGAGCCGGGCAGGTTAACCACAAGTACCGGTATGGCGACGCCCGGGACGATATGAATAGCCCATGATGAACAATGAATCACCATCGTATCTGTCTGGACATATCTCCAAATATCAACATCGTCCCATATTAGAACTGTCCGGTTAGAGTGGGTCGAGATCTCTGCTCTCAGTTTCAAGTGGACCAGAGCCACTTCCGGTTTTGGTATGACACGCGAGTCCTGTGGTGTTAACGCGAGTAGGCGGAGTGAAGGCCATGTTCTCACAGTACACTGACTCATACATACAGAAACACTGGAAAGATAATACTCCGCAATAAGTACCGTGATAAAGTCGTCTGATTCACTTACAGCTTTCTTCCTGGTTAAAGGTCATGGTAAACTGAACGATTTTTGTTGCGGCATAGTTAAATCGCCCTTATATAAAGAAGTCGTCCGCCTCAGTGGTCTAGTCTCAGAGCGTCCGCCCGGAGAGCGGAAGGTCCGTGGTTCGAACCCCGACCGCGTCATACCAAAAGACGTTGAAATATGGTACTTGTTGTTACCTTGGCTGGTACTCGGCATTGAGGGGCTGGTCGGCTGGGCGTCACGTTATTTATGTTAAATTGTTGCATGGTATCTCAAGGGGTACTACTACAAAATCGGCGTTAGTCTGGACTAGTACACGCACGCACGCACGCACGCACGCACGCACGCACGCACGCACGCACGCACACACACACACACACACACACGTGCATGCACGTCGCTATATAATTGCAATAATCTTGAACGCGACGTTGACTCCAGTTTCACCTCACCTTATAAAAGCAGTATGTCCAAGTGTATCATCCATGTTTAATCTTTGAATCCTAACTATGTCATCGAATCAATTATGCGTGGTTTTGAAGGGGTGACTACAGTAGTGCCACCGTCAAGTGCCTAATTTCAAACAGGACTAGGCATCAATGCAATGCGAAACTGAGACTGTGTTTTTATGAAATAAGATCTTTTAATGTCATTATTTACAGATTAAAATTGTAAAAATGCAGCAAAGAGGGTTTGGATGAAACTATCCGAGGAAACCCAACGACTCTAACTAGCTCTCCCGTCAGCGATGTCAACCCCAACCACGTGAGTATCCTTTCATTAGTATCACACTCACACCATGCCCATCACACAGGCAGGGGAACACCCTCACGGGGAACACCACCACACAGGACTGGGGCAGTGTCTTGTTGGTGACTCACATTCTACTCAGGCAGGGGAACACCCTCACGGGGAACACCGCCACACAGGACTGGGGCAGTGTCTTGTTGGTGACTCACATTCTACTCAGGCAGGGGAACACCCTCACCAGGAACACCGCCATACAGGACTGGGGCAGTGCGTTGTGGGGACTCACCTTGTACACAGGCAGGGGAACACCCTCACGGGGAACACCGCCACACAGGACTGGGGCAGTGTCTTGTTGGCGAGTCACATTCTACTCAGGCAGGGAAACACCCTCACGGGGAACACCGCCATACAGGACTGGGGCAGTGTGTTGTGGGGACTCACCTTGTACACAGGCAGGGGAACTCCCTCACGGGGAACCCTGCCACACACGAATGGAACAGTGTGTTGTGGGGACTCACATTTTATACAGGCAGAGGAACACCATCACCAGGAACACCGCCACACAGGGCTGGAGCAGTGAGTTGTGGGGACTCACCTTTTACACAGGCAGAAGAACACCATCACCAGGAACACCGCCACACACGGCTGGAGCAGTGTATTGTGGGGACTCACCTTTTACACAGGCAGAGGAAAACCATCACCAGGAACACCGCCACACACGGCTGGAGCAGTGTATTGTGGGGACTCACCTTTTACACAGGCAGAGGTACGCTATCACCAGGAACACCGCCACACACGGACGGAACAGTGTATTGTGGGGACTCACCTTTTACACAGGCAGAGGAAAACCATCACCAGGAACACCGCCACACACGGCTGGAACAGTGTATTGTGGGGACTCACCTTTTACACAGGCAGAGGAACACCATCACCAGGAACACCGCCACACACGGACGGAACAGTGTATTGTGGGGACTCACCTTGTACACAGGCAGAAGAACACCATCACCAGGAACACCGCCACACACGAATGGAGCAGTGTAATGTGGGGACTCACCTTTTACACAGGCAGAAGAACACCATCACCAGGAACACCGCCACACACAGATGGAGCAGTGTATTGTGGGGACTCACCTTTTACACAGGCAGAGATACGCTATCACGAGGAACACCGCCACAAACCCGCCAGCGACGGCCAGAATGATGTCTATCTGATGTGCGACTGGAAAAATAAATCACACATATATAGAAGAGTAGGTTTCATTATATCTGGGTATGTGTGGCATTCGGGTGTCACATGTAATGAGCATGCATACCCCATGGGGAAAATCCGCGGGCAGAACGGGGGGCCGGTGTAGTGATGCCTTCTTTGAAGCATACGCGCCTATTAAAAAATATCCAAATCTTTGGTAGATTTGTTTCCAACAAAAATGACAAACTAACAAACTCAAATTGTTTCGAGAAGTATTTACTTTTGAGTCTGGGCCAAGCAGACCTGTGTTTATAGCACGTGCAGCGAACCACACCATCAGAAAACAATGAGACACATGCTGACGTTTATAATATTGTAGCCACGAGAGTCGTCTTATAGTGAGGTACACTGACCTCTCCACACTGGTGAGGTGGTGATATGATGTGAAATGGGTTCTGATTTCACGTTTTAGGTTATTGCCCTTTTTAACGACGTGCACGCATGTGTGTGTGTGTGTGTGTGTGTGTGTGTTGTGTGGCTGTTAGACTACTCCGGCCTAATGTCGAATTTATAGTTTATATATAGTCGCAGTTTAACATGAATACCCCACTCAACACAGTAAACTGACTCCGAGTCAACCATTCCTTGTTTAAGCCCCTTCATGCTGAGCGCCAGACCCATCTTTTAAGTTCCAACCTTTAACGTATTTTGGTATGACGCGGCCGGGGATCGAACTACGGACCTTCCGGTCTCCGTGCGGACGCTCTACCACTTGACCACGGGGGCGGTCTCTCTCCACAGTGAATGTTACCTTAACTAATACGGTACGTCGAGAGCCAACAAGAAGACCGAAGACATCTCTGATCATGTGTGTCAGTGTCCTCTCTAGTTCATGTTCCCCGCGGGGACTTAGAACAGGCCCCCAGAAACGTTACGTACGAGACAACTAAATGGATCACATGGTCAGCCTCGGTGACTTGGTTGATACCCCTCAGGTATGGATCGTTGCTCCTGATATCAACCACAGGTTTGTCTGATTTAGGCAGGATTATATACAGGCCGGCGTCATAACGTTGGGGGTTGTGAGGTAGCCTAGTGGTTAAAGCGTTCGCTCGACACGCCGGAAGCCCGGGTTCGTTTCCCACATGGGTACGATGTGTGAATTGCTGGTTTCCCCCGCCGTGATATTACTTGAATATTGCTAAAAGCGGCGTAAAACCATACTCACTCATGTATTCATAAAGTTGGAGTGCGGCTCACAGTGTCCATTATTTATGTGCATGGCGCTACGTTGTTACTACCTCTGTGTTTGAATCAGTGTGCAATCAGAATGACATTCTCATGTCAGCACCATACCCGTGTTCGTGGGTTTCACTGAAGTGGTAAACGTCTGAAATCTGCATCACCTCGGGTTTTCCTCCCACATTAAGCTGACACGCCGCGATATAACTGGAATACTGTTAAAAGCGTCGTTAAACCCAACTCAACCACCCACCCAAACATGGGAAGTTTACAAGTGGGCTGGGTTGTAACAGTCCATACTCGTGAAGATCCGGGGGATAAAGGTCTTCAGCAACCCCTGATTGCCGAAAAAAGCGACTTTGCTTGTCGTAAGAGGCGACTTACGGTCCTCGCCGTCGGAGCACTAAATTTACCATACACACTGAGACCACCGAGTCTCATTCCCGTCTACTCTTACGACAGTCATCATGTAATTGGGACCTATATTCGTCCCCTGGGGTGTGGTAGAATAAATATTTTTAAATTACACCGCGGCATGTCAGTTTAAGGTAGCAACACACCAGACTGGGATGAAACCTACGAATACGGGCATGTTGCCGTCAAACCAAAAAACAGCGATCATTGGATTGTGGCGCGACCAAGGGAGGCAATTCTGCAAAGTGAATTGTGTAATTAAGAGTCTGTAAACTCCTGGGTCTAGTGGATAGAGAGTCTGCCCAGAGCGCGAAAGGACGTGGGTTCGATGCCCGACCGACATACAAAAAAGACGTCGGTAAAAGTAGATGGTACTTGTTGTTACCCTGCCTGGTGCCCAGTGAACTCTGCACAGTGAATTGCGTAACTAAGACGACAAGGCCTCATATACTTGTATCTATACTCAACTTCTCAATACTCACCTTCAGAGGGCCTGATACGACGGACATTGCCGTTGGACGGGGTGGTACAATTCCAGCACAGAGAAGAGTTGTCAGCAGGGTCTATTGTATTCTCTAAGAAAAGTGAAAAAAACGTTTTATTTTTATGTCCATGACGGTTCTCAAAGTGTGGTTGGCAAGGCAACCTCTGACTGTGTTGCCAGTGGCAAGTAGGCCAATCAAAGATGTGCAAGTGTTCAACGAAGTGTAATTCAGTGATTCAGGTACAAACTGAATTTATCACGCAATTTACTACGTACATGTAGTGAAGACGCTTTTGGTCATCCTTATTGGCCCACAAAGCTTTGTGTACGAGTAAAGTGCACGTACATTATTCTAACAAACCCTTGAGTATGTGTAAAGTGCACGTATATTTTCCTGACAAAGCCTTGAGTACGTGTAAAGTGCAAATATATTGTCCTGACAAAGCCTTGAGTACTTGTAAAGGGCACGTATATTGTCCTGACAAAGCCTTGAGTACTTGTAAAGGGCACGTATATTGTCCTGACAAAGACTTGAGTACGTGTAAAGGGCACGTATATTGTCCTGACAAAGACTTGAGTACTTGTAAAGGGCACGTATATTGTCCTGACAAAGACTTGAGTACTTGTAAAGGGCACGTATATTGTCCTGACAAAGGCTTGAGTACTTGTAAAGGGCACGTATATTGTCCTGACAAAGACTTGAGTACGTGTAAAGGGCACGTATATTGTCCTGACAAAGACTTGAGTACGTGTAAAGGGCACGTATATTGTCCTGACAAAGACTTGAGTACGTGTAAAGGGCACGTATATTGTCCTGACAAAGACTTGAGTACGTGTAAAGGGCACGTATATTGTCCTGACAAAGACTTGAGTACGTGTAAAGGGCACGTATATTGTCCTGACAAAGACTTGAGTACGTGTAAAGTGCACACATATTGTCCTGATAAACCCTTGAGTACGTGTTAAGTGCAAATATATTGTCCTGACAAAGCCTTGAGTACTTGTAAAGTACACGTATATTGTCCTGACAAAACCGTGAGTATGTGTAAAGTGCACATATATTGTCCTGACAAAACCGTGAGTATGTGTAAAGTGCAATACAGAGTGCGGCGGTTTTGTTCAAGGGGACACTGAGTCCACTGAGTCCTGCTAGTTCAGATATATGAGGACGTGCGAGGGAAATATTGCAGATTTAACTTTTTAAGAGGACAAAGTAACCTGCCTTCTTCCTGTCCACTATCTGTAAATGCTGAAGTTGTAGGGTATTGAGTTATCAGTGTTGTGACGGACCCCGTCCATCTGCAGTTGATGTAAACTCCACTCTCATCTGTCGCTGAAGGCCGCGTATGAAGCAGAACGTTCAGAGAAGATCAATCACACAGTGAAACACATCTAAAGCCTGCATCAATACTAGATCTGTATTCTTTCAAAGTCACATTATCATTTGTCTGTGTTATCAAACAGCACAAAAACAGAATACCATTGTCATTTATCAAACGATCTCAATAATAAGTCTTTGTAAGGCATTTAGAAGTGATACACATATGGAAGAGAATTTATGGATGTCAACTTCTTTGTTCTGAAGAACACAACGTTTCGGGGCATGTGCTTACTCCTTCATCAGGTGAATGAATGCTATGATGTTGTTGTTGTTGTTGCATTAAGAGTTTAAGAGGTCGCCTTCTGCCTAAGCAATTTCGGCTGACCTGTCCCTCTTTGGGGCTCCTGTGTGAGTAGGGTACATATATCTATTGTGGGTTTGGTATTCACAGAGTTTCTGTTTTTGTATTGATATGATTTCTATTTTCTTATATTGATATGATTTCATTTTTATCCTTGGCCGCTCTGTTTATAGAATGCTACTTACTTACTTTGGAGATTTAACGCGCGCTTTCCGTGTGATGCGTATTTCGCACACGGGCCCGGCCAGGCCATTTAATGTGTTTCCGAAAGGGGCGAAAGTGGTCTGTGCAACCCAAGAGGGAGGTTTAGGAGTTGCTTATATAGAATTTGGGAATTTTGAGATTTGGAATAGATGCCGATGGGATTGGGGAGGAGAACTAAGGAAGCTGGGTATGGTGGATGTTTGTTTGTTTATGTGATTTTGATTTGGTAGGTTATTGTGTTTTTAGATGCGTTTTATTAGTTCCGTTTTGATTAAGAATACGCCTAAGGCCTTGAAGTTTTCTAGTTTATTTTGTGGGTTAAGTATTGCTTCTAGAGTGAGAGCCTTGTTTAGATTGAGGGTGGTTTGTAATGCGGTTCGATGTGTTAGGTAGTGTGTGCAGTGGATGAGTGCGTGTTCTGGGGTTTCTGGTTGTTTGCAGTGTGGGCAGTTACCTGTAGTGGTTTTTTTGGCTTTTTTAGGTGGTTATTTAGGTTGGTGTGTCCTGTTTGGAGTTTAGTGATTACTCTGTCGATTTTTTTTATGGATGGAGAATGTTTGGTTTGGTTAGTGGTTTGCTGAGCACTTTTTTGATTTGGCTATTTGAGTTTAGATATAGGTTATGCCATTTTTTGTGATTTTTTGCTTGTTTACACTTTTAATTTCTGATTTTGAGATGGGTAAGTTTAGCTGCTTTATCGGCGTTTTCATTACCGTATATTCCTACGTGGGCGGGTATCCACAAGAAGGTTATTTGTTTGCCTGCCTTAGTTAGGTCGTTGGAGCTTTTAAGTATTTGATTTATTAATTTAGGTCGGTTTTTGGTATTTTTGTTTTGGAGGGCTTGCAGTCCACTTAGGGAGTCGGTAAGTATTAGGATTTTTTTGTGGTTTTTGGATTCTTGATTATGGAGGGCTGAGGCCATGCCCATTAGTTCTGCCGTGAATATTGATTGGTTGTTTGGGAGTCGGAAGGATTGTGTGGTTTTAGTTGGTTGTGTGGTATGGACTCCGAAACATGTGTGTTTGGAGGTCGGATCTGAGGATCCGTCCGTGTAAATGTGACACCAATTTGGCCAATTTTCGTGTATGTATGCTAGTGTGGTAGTCTTAGCTATGTTTGGGTCGGTTTGTTTATTTATTTGGCTAGCTAGTGTTGTGTCTATTTTGGGTATTTTAAGTTTAGGGGTGAAGATATTTGATTGTTTGCAGTTTTGGTTAAGATTTTTAATTTGGTGATCATTTAGGTAGTTTGTTATTCTTTGGGATATTGGGGTAAGTAAGGGGTGTTTACGAGCTAGAGCTTGGTTTTTGGGGCTGATGTTTTGGTTTATTAAGTTTTGGATGAGAGGGTTTGATTGGGACGCGCCCCAGAAATTTAAGCTTAGCTGTTCCCTGCGTAGACTTAGTGGCATTTCTCCTGTTAAGTCTGAAGTGAGGTGTAGGAGGTGCCATGTTGGGTGCGTGTAATTAGTTTAAGAGCCTGATATTGTATTGAGTCAAGTTTTTTAGATAGAGAGTTTTTTTGGGTGTTGTATATGGCGCAGCCGTAGTCTAGTTTTGATCTAATTAGTGATATGTAAAGAGAGAGGAGGGTATCTTTGGAGGCTCCCCAGTTAGAGCCAGTTAGGCATCTTAGGGAGTTTAGGTCTTTACTGCATTTAGTTGTTAGGTTTTGGATGTGAGCATCCCAGGTGAGATGTTCATCGAAAATAAGTCCTAAGAATTTGGTCTGTTTTGGAAATTTGATTGTTTGATTGTTTAGCTGGAGGATTGGGGAGGCGGGTTTCATGTTTTTCATGTTTGAATACTATTCCTGTTGTTTTTTTCTGAGGTAAGGGAGAAGCCCCATTTGTCAGCCCATTGTTGTATTTTATTAAGAGATTTTAAGAGTAAATTTTGGACCATTTTCATGCTTTTAGTGCGGATCCAGATGGCTCCATCATCCGCGAATTTTGATGTGTTTACTTTAGGGGATAGGCCCTCGAATAGATCGTTTATCATTATATTGAAGAGGGTGGGGCTGAGGATACTGCCCTGTATAGAATGCTTACTTACTTACTTACTTACGTTTGGAGATTTAACGTGCGCTTTCCGACTGGAGCGTATTTCGCACACGGGCCCGGTCGGGCCATTTAGCGTGGTTTTGAAGGGAAAATAAAGGTGTTGCAACCAGAGGGGGGTTTTAGTGGTTGCTTATATAAGTTTTGGAGATTTTGAAATTTGGAATGCATGCCTAGGGGTGTGGTAGTGTACTAAGGGAGTGTGTTGGTGTGTGTTTGTCTGTTTATGTGGTGTGGTTGAGTGTTTTTAGATGCGGATCATTAGATTGGTTTTAGTTAAGTATACGCCTAGTGCTTTAAATTTTTCTATATTGTTATGTGGATTTAGGATTGATTCTAGGGTTATGGCTTTATCTAGTTTTAGATTTGTTTGGAGTGTTGCTCGGTGGGTTTGGTAGTGCGTGCAGTGTAAGAGTGCATGTTCTATTGTTTCCAGGTGTGGGCAGTGTGGGCATTTTCCGGTTGCGTGTTTTTTTATTTTTAGGAGTTGACTGTTTAGTTTAGTGTGACCTGTTTGGAGTTTGGTGATTATTCTATCAATTTTCTTGGATGGATGGAGGATTTTAGGTTTGGTTAGAGGTTTTTTGAGGATTTTGATTATCTGTGTGTTTGTTTTTAGGTATGTCTTATGCCCTTTTTGGGTGATTTTACGTTTGTTAATGCTTTTGATCTCTGCTTTAGATATTGGTAGATTAAGTCTTATTTCAGGAATTTTGAGGGATTTTTTGGCGGCTTGATCGGCGTTTTCGTTTCCATATATTCCTACGTGGGCTGGGATCCAGATAAATGCTATTTGTTTGCCTGCCTCTGTTAAGTTATTTGCGCTTTTGAGTATTTGGTTAATGAGTTTAGGGCGGTTTTTGGTGTTTTTATTTTGGAGGGCCTGTAGTCCACTTAGTGAGTCTGTGAGTATTAGGATTTTTTTATGTTTTTTAGCATGTTGGTTATGGAGGGCGGATGCTATGCCCATTAACTCTGCAGTGAAGATGGATTGGTTGTTTGGGAGTCGATAAGATTGAGTGTTCCTACTTGGTTGTGCTATGTGGACTCCGAAACCTGTGCGATTTGTGATCGGATCGGAAGATCCGTCTGTGTAGATGTGGCACCAATTTGGCCAGTTTTCGTGTATGTAAGCTAGTGTGGTGGATTTATAGAATGCTATGAGGCAGAAAACATATATATGTACATGTAAGAACAACAAAAGTAATAAGGTAACGAAAGGTGGAGACTTAACAAGGGAAGCCAACAGATAATTTGCGCTGACAGGTGATTTGCAATAGACAATGGAAGCCAACGCTTTACAGTAATTAGCGCTGATAGTTATGGACAACAGGAAGCCAGGACTAAATTATCACTGATTGGTAATTGGCAATGGACAATTGGCAAACGGGAGCCTCTGCCTCATAGCATTCATTCACCCGATGAAGGGTGAAGCATATACTCCGAAACGTTGTGTTCCTCATAATAAAAAAAAGTTGACATCCATAAAGTCTCTTCCCTAATCTGAATAACGTCATTCATACATCACATGCAGATGACACATGAATACACATAAACAATCATTAAAGGTAATAGACACGTGTCAAAACATTGTAAATGTATTTTAAGGTCATTGAGAGCATGTATTTTAAGTTCAATGTGGAATAAGCAACGTCATCTTTTGTAAAATGAAATAATATACTTCCATGTATGTAAATATGACTACTGTTCCGACGTCACACACACTTATCACATGCAATTCAATCAACAAAAATAAACACCGGGCAAACATGGCGCCGGGAACGTTAATACGCCTACAACAAGTTTTTTCTGATATACGGTGAACAGGTCCCAAAGGAATATCAGCTTGCAACAATTGCTCGTGTTTGTCTCTATCCTTCCATTAATTGATATTAATCTTTACCTGTAATATTTAGCCAGTCTTTCACAGGCTCTTGGAGTGTTTTGTCCGGCGCCATCATGACTGTGACGTTGTGCGTGCAGCCATCATACACCTCATTCACTCGGTATTGTATCACACATGAGCTGTTGTCCATAGAAAACCGAGAACTCCGGGGTATTCGACAGTCACGGAGCTGATCGAGAGCTTCAACGCTTTGTGCTTTCATATTGACGCAACCTTTGAATGGCTGAGTATAAAGGTTACACTGACACGTGACGTCATTAATCTGAGGATCGAGGCCCTTGATGTCGTGGAAAAGGTGGATGTGCTTTCGAATCATGATGTTTTTCCTGCACATGTTGACTCTGGTAGTTTTAGCTGGAAGTGATAACAGCCTATGTCACTTTCAAAATATGATAATGATAACAGTGTCGACACCTTTTTTGCATGTACTGCTGTTAACTGTTATATACAACATATACTGCTGTTAACTGTTAAATACGACATGAACTGCTGTTAACTGTTATATACAAAATGAACTGGTGTTAACTGTTAAATACAACATATACTGCTGTTAACTGTTATATACGACATGAACTGATGTTAACTGTTAAATACAACATATACTACTGTTAACTGTTATATACGACATGCACTGATGTTAACTGTTAAATACAACATATACTACTGCTGACTGTTATATACAACATATACTGCTGTTAACTGTTATATACAACGTATACTGCTGCTGACTGTTATATACAACATATACTGCTGTCTGCTGTTATATACAGCATATACTGTTGTTAAGTGTTATATACAACATGTACTGTTGCTGACTGTTATATACAACAAAAACTGTTGCTGACTGTTATATACAACATATACTGCTGGTAACTGTTATATACAACATATACTGTTGTTAACTGTTATATACAACATATACTGTTGCTGACTGTTATATACAACATATACTGCTGCTGACTGTTATATACATTATGTACTGCTGCTGACTGTTATATACAACACATACTACTGCTGACTGTTATATGCAACACATACTGCTGCTGACTGTTCTATACAACACATACTGCTGCTGACTGTTATATACAACACATTCTGCTGCAGACTGTTATATACAACATTTACTGCTGCTGACTGTTATATACAACACATACTGCTGATGACTGTTATATACAACACATACTGCTGCTGACTGTTATATGCAACATATATTGCTGTTAACTGTTATATACAACGTATACTGCTGCTGACTGTTAT
Source organism: Haliotis cracherodii (assembly GCF_022045235.1). NCBI lineage: Eukaryota > Metazoa > Mollusca > Gastropoda > Lepetellida > Haliotidae > Haliotis > Haliotis cracherodii. The sequence continues at coordinate 71,402,276 of NW_027266286.1, forward strand.
ATACAACATATACTGCTGTCTGCTGTTATATACAGCATATACTGTTGTTAACTGTTATATACAACATGTACTGCTGTCTATTGTTATATATAACATGTACGGCTGCTGACTGTTATATACAACATATACTGCTGGTAACTGTTATATACAACATATACTGTTGTTAACTGTTACATACAACATATACTGTTGCTGACTGTTATATACAACATATACTGCTGCTGACTGTTATATACATTATGTACTGCTGCTGACTGTTATATACAACACATACTGCTGCTGACTGTTATATGCAACATATACTGCTGCTGACTGTTATATACAGCATTTACTGCTGCTGACTGTTATATACAACACATACTGCTGCTGACTGTTATATACAACACATACTGCTGCTGACTGTTATATACAACATGTACTCTTGCTGACTGTTATATACAACACATACTGCTGCTGACTGTTATATACAACACATACTGCTGCTGACTGTTATATACAACACATACTGCTGCAGACTGTTATATACAACATGTACGGCTGCTGACTGTTATATACAAGACATACTGCTGCTGACTGTTATATACAACACATACTGCTGCTGACTGTTATATACAACACATACTGCTGCAGACTGTTATATACAACATGTACGGCTGCTGACTGTTATATACAACATATACTGCTGGTAACTGTTATATACAACATATACTGTTGTTAACTGTTATATACAACATATACTGCTGCTGACTGTTATATACAACATATACTGCTGCTGACAGTTATATACAACATATACTCCTGCTGACTGTTATATACAACACATACTGCTGCTGACTGTTATATACAACATATACTGCTGGTAACTGTTATATACAACATATACTGTTGTTAACTGTTATATACAACATATACTGCTGCTGACTGTTATATACAACATGTACTGCTGCAGACTGTTATATACAAGACATACTGCTGCTGACTGTTATATACAAGACATACTGCTGCTGACTGTTATATACAACACATACTGCTGCTGACTGTTATATACAACACATACTGCTGCTGACTGTTATATACAACATATACTGCTGCAGACTGTTATATACAACATTTACTGCTGTAAACTGTACATACAACATACACTGCTTTTAACTGTTATATACAACAAATACCGCTGCTGACTGTTATATACAACATGTACTGCTGTTAAAATGTCAAAATAACACGTTCTGATGTGAGCTTTTATAATTATCTTGCACTGAAGCTAACATTTCTACATACAACATAACATATACTGCTTGTAACATTTGTTATAATATGAATTCCTGGCAACCTTTGTCAAAACATGTAATGTTATTAACCTTTGTTATGACATGTAATGTACTTAACCTTTGTTATAAGATATACTGCTGGTAACCTTTGTTTTAACATATACTGCTGGTAACATTTGTTATAACATGTAATGATATTAACCTTTGTTATAAGATGTACTGCTGGTAACCTTTGTTATACGATATACTGCTGTAACCTTTGTTACGAGATATACTGCTGGTAACCTTTGCTATAACATGTACTGCTGGTAACATTTGTTATAACATGTAATGATATTAACCTTTGTTATAAGATGTATTGCTGGTAACCTTTGTTATAACATGTAATGTTATTAACCTTTGTTATGAGATATACTGCCGGTAACCTTTGTTATAACATGTAATGCTGTAACCTTTGTTATAAGATACACTACTGTAACCTTTGTTGTATTGTATACTGCTGGTGATCTTGTTTATACCATGTAATGTCATAGCCTTTGTTATAACATATACTGCTGTAACCTTGTTATAATATGTACTGCTGTAACCTTTGTTATAATATGTACTGCTGTAACCTTTGTCATAAGATATACTGCTGTAACCTTGTTATAACATGTAATTAACCTTTGTTTTAACATGTAAACTAATTAACCTTTGTCGTAACATATACTACTGTAATCGTGTTATAACATAAACTGCTGTAACCTTTGTTGTAATATGTACTGCTGTAACCTTTGTTATGACATGTAATGTTATTAGCCTTGTTGTAATATGTACTGCTGTAACCTTTGTTATGACATCTAATGTTATTAACTTTTGTTATAATATGTACTGCTGTAACCTTTGTTATGACATGTAATGTTATTAGCCTTGTTGTAATATGTACTGCTGTAACCTTTGTTATGACATCTAATGTTATTAACTTTTGTTATAATATGTACTGCTGTAACCTTTGTTATGACATCTAATGTTATTAACTTTTGTTATAATATGTACTGCTGTAACCTTTGTTATGACATCTAATGTTATTAACCTTTGTTATAATATGTACTGCTGTAACCTTTGTTATGACATGTAATGTTATTAACCTTTGTTATCATATGTACTGCTGTAACCTTTGCTATAACATGTAATGTTATTAACCTTTGTTATCATATGTACTGCTGTAACCTTTGTTATGACATGTAATGTTATTAACCCTTGTTATCATATGTACTGCTGTAACCTTTGTTATAACATGTAATGTTATTAACCTTTGTTATCATATGTACTGCTGTAACCTTTGTTATAAGATATACTGCTGTAACCTTTGTTACCACGTGTACTGCAGTTGACGAGGCCCCCAGCCACCCCGGAAGTACGACTAACGCTCGCAGTGAGCATCCGTAACCGTGCTACAGGAATAAATATGCCCCAGTTTCCGTTCTCATTATCGCGTGTGTATCTTAGACTGTGGACAATCGTATTATTTTGCATTTAAGAAAGAAACGCTTCTCATTTTTAAACTCCATTTTCTAAATTCTAGATAAACAAAATATGTAACACATATGAATATACCATCATCAATAATTGAAACAGTAATTGTTATAAAACTATTTTCTCGCTGATTGAGTTAAATTAGACTAACATATAGTCTCTGAAATGAACATATCGTACAGAAAAAACAGTTGCTCAGTTATCTTAATAAAAATATAATAAAAAGGGAGCCCAGTGATTCTCTTCATTTTCCTGATACTGCAGTAATCTAGACTTGCCAAACATTATAGTCTTGCATAGGCTGTAGTTGATATATTTGTATCAGGGTCTGTAAGACAGACTAGAGTTAAATAGTCGAGTTAGCCATCCATCCGTTTCAGTCTGCCGCCTGTTGATATAGATATATTCTATCAGGACATGCGGTTTCCTGAGCTTGACAAGTTAATTATTTACTGTGAATCTTCACATCAAGTTAATTCGTAGCCTCGTCAGGAAGATATCCTGGTTGTGGCAAAACTACACTTCAGTCATTTATAATAAATAATTACGTGTAGCATGTGGTCGAATTCTACTGAACCTTGGTCCACGTAATTCCAGAAGGATCATTGTCGCGTTTTCTCCCTTGCAAATCAAACAAAAAAGTGCCCATATTAACCAAAGCGCGACAATTCGACATCGCGACATTTTGGCCATTTCTCGGATTGTCGCGCGTTGGTTAATTTTAACACGTTTTTGCTTGTTTTTGCGAAGAGGACAACGCGACAATTGTCCTTTCAATGATTTCAAATTAGACTGTGATAGGCTTCGATCTGATGGTTAGAATGGAACGAAATTCGACGATTGAAATAGTTGTATTGATCCCAATAGTCAACTCTAATTGCAAAACAATTTCGTTCACAATATATTGCCAGATTTCGGCAGATATTTTCCCCCATGCCTGAGACTCCTCTAGCAGGCATTCGTTGGCATGTGCAATTGTTTTTCAACTCAATGGGCTTTTGAAGTGTTTCCAGCTCGTTCTGAGTATGTGCGGTGTGCCATAAGCATTTCCGACCACTCGATATGATTAGAGTTTTTTTAAGGTCCCCCAAAGCCCGGGACAACCAGCTATTTTGCTCAAAACTACTTTCTACGAAGTTAAAATAACGCCATTAAGGGCAATATATTAATTCGCCTTTGTACGCTCATTTGCAACCAGAACGCTAGAGCAACTCATCAAACTAAATTCTGTGCCACTTCTATTTGTTTACTGAAGTCTACCTATATTCTGTCGCTGTTTGACATGAAATGTATGTGTACTATGCAAAAGAAGTTAAAGAACACCATATGACTATGGGACATAAGGATATTTTCCTCACAGGTTGTATTGCTGTGAGTATGCTATGTTTCCGAACAGGTCGTTCTGTTTCGTTCCTTTATGTGAGAACAGTTCGCGCACACATTGCTTTACTTCGCGGATACATATCTAAAAGCATGCATGTGCGCCACATTTCGACCCCCCTGTCTCGTTGTTATTCAGTTTGGCTTCAGTTTGTAATAGGCAACATCGTCCGACACACTGGTCATTTAGTAATCGTGATCATAATAGAAATTTGGGAATTCAGAAACTTTGTAAATGTGGATTGAAGTACAATAGTAATTGTTGTTTGTAATTGTTGCTTGAAACTAAAATAAAACTATCGTAAATGAATTAGAGTTCTTTGCCTGCCTATTGCACATGTACTATTTCTGCTGACCAAACTTGGTAGCAGAGCGTGGTTAGTTCGTTGTTACTCATGGTTACTGCCTGTTGGTGGATCATGATGTTATTAGTGCACGTTAGATTAGTTTGGATGCATGAATTGTTCTAGTGTGATACAGGTGAGTTAGTTATCAGAAAAAATCGTGTTTATAAGACTTAGGTTCATACTACCAAACAGGAATAGTGTAAGGGAGAAAATGGCTGAACCTCAAAAAGCAACCTTAGACACTGTGCTTATGTTAAAATCTGAAACTATAATGTCAGACTTTGGTAAAAGTAATGAGTCAAAGCCAGATTTGGAAGAGGTTTTGTTAAAACTCAAAAAACAAAAAGCCAGTGCAAAGACTGCATTTACGAAGGCAAAAAATAAACTCTACAATATGACAGAAGGTAAGGATGTCCCAACTCGAAGGTCTGTTCGAGATCAGATGGATCAGTTGTGCATTGTCCAAGAACAAGCAATGGAAGTAATGCTGATGTTGTCTGAAGAATACTCCAAAAACAATGATATAGCAAATTCTAAAAAGCTTAACATTGAAATAACTAGACTTGAAGATGAGACTGAAAGTGCACAACAACATGCTCAACAGTATTTAGACTGTAGATCAGATGCTAGCTCTGTACTAAGTTTACGACCAGGGATGTCAATGTTGATCAACCAGAACAAGAACACAGTAGAAGTCAGAAACAAGATTGTCCTGGAGAACAAGAGAGGCACGTTTAACAGACTCAGAATGAGTCCATAAAGACTTCAGTAAGAAGTGAACATGAATTAGGTCAACCAAAGATCATGTTCATGGTTGATAGGTCACATGTTGAACTCTTTCAAATAAACCAGACAAAAGCGCAATAGGACATGACATGTGGAAGCAGTTACAGAGAGTTTCTATTCCAGTGTTTGCAGGTATTGTCAGGTCTTATCTAATCTGTCATGCCGTAGTCATATGAGAAAAAGTGGGTGTTTTCTTTAACATATTTTGATGTTATTACAGATTAACTGTTGACAGATGAAAGAATCTTTAATTTCTGTTGATGTCAGGACAAATTAACCATAGTCAGATGAACAAAATTTAGTGTTGTTTAACTTCTGATCATGACAGGCTACCTATAGTCTCATGAAAGAAATTCGTTTGTTTGTTCGTAATTTATTTTCAGTAGCATACGTTGAATGCCTGTGTGAAAGACATCTATTTATCACGTATCAGAAATGACAAGATAGACACAATTTTTTTATGGATAACAACTTCTTTAATACTGTAAAAGGCGACGTTTCGGTATAGATCCTTATACCGTTGTCAAGCAAGACTTGCTTGACAACGGTATAAGGATCTATACCGAAACGTCGCCTTTTACAGTATTAAAGAAGTTGTTATCCATAAAAAAATTGTGTCTATCTTGTCATCCGTCAACTTCTAAGTAATGCCTATCAAACAACGTATCAGAAATATTTTACTTTTCATGCAATGTGCAAAATGTAATGTTTAACCAAGCGCATCAGTGTGAAGTCCGTGCACTTAAACATCAGCAATAGAAATCCGTATTTCTTTATTAAATATATTTATCAAAAGTTTACCTTAAATGATCAAAACACTGCACTCACATCACATTTTGACCGATCTGGAGTTTTAATTCTTAAACAAATTCCAACACTTGCACACTAATAAGAGTACTGCTGCCCGCCACGTTACTTCATACGACAAGGCCAACAAGGAAACGAACGGCGCACCGCCCTGTCGGTAACTTGATGCCAGAGAAATAACAACCGAGTTGAACTTTTCATCAGTGTAGGCATTGGCCCTTATGTAGCAAGGGGCACTTCATGGAACTATATGTGAACTTTGATATGACCCGTCATGAATATAGTGTTTGGAATATTTAACTTCCGATGCTTTGAACTTTGATGGCATAAAGATTTATTTCAATGTTTTAATTCGCCAGCACGGATGAATATTTTGACTATAAAATGAGTACTGTTTATTAGAAAATAATCACAAATGATTATTTTGACAAAGAAATTAGTTATGTTTGTGTAGTAATCTGAAACACAATATATTTATCATCGATACAAATATTTGAGAGTTATTCTGTTCTGTAGATTATGAACGAAATACACACATGTCGTGTGTTGCGCCTGCGATATCTTTAACGTCTTTCTCCATTACCCAACATCAAGCCAATATGGCTGATTGTGTCTCGTTTTAGATTACAGCGTTGATGTGATATCAATGACAAACTTCTCGGTCTCGGTTTGGTAATAACACATCACACCAATGATGATGATGATGATGATGATGATGATAATAATAATAATAATAATAACAACAACAACAATACAACTACTACTACTACTACTACTACTAATAATAATAATAATAATATACTCACATATAATGACAGGTAAGCTAATAAATTAACCATTAGATATACCTGGGGCGATACGTTAATAAATGGACTAAATGGATTAAATGCAGAATATACAAGTTCTCATACATTATCACTAAGTGTCTATGCAAATAATAAATATGTCCAATAATGACTATTAAAAGTGCTATATTTATCTTATTAGTTAATAACTGGCTGACATGTAACTGACCACAAACACTTTGAAAAACTACATAAAACCATAGAATTGCACATTAAAAAAGCGTGTTTCCAGATCATGGACGACTGTCTGAGAGTAATGAACAACACAAGCGATCACAGTACCCATGGCCGCATGTCTAAAAATGATAAGTCCACGGGCTATATTTGTGTTACTGGTTAATAACGAGCTGACATGAAGCTTACCTTGAACACTTTGAAAAACTACATAGAACCACAGAATTGCACAGTGAAAGACATGTTTCCAGATCATGGTCGGCCTTTCTTGAGAGAAATCAACAACACAAGCGATCACTGTTCCCATGGCCGCTATATCCTGCATACTTTCCGTAGTTCATTGTTCTATACTAAACTCTTCCTTTTGGGTGACAAATCATAGTAATTGGGATTATCCGTTTCAGTTTCTGGTCTTTGTGCGACGCCCCTCTAGATACTGCAAGCATAGCTTGTATTCACTGTTTGTGTCATCGTGTTCAGCACAGACCTGCTCGCGGCCCAGTACCTCCGTTAATATGCGTCTTTAAGGAGGTGATGGTGTCATTTCCTTCACCAGTTGCACGGGAGCGTAATGCCAGTATGGCCGTATCAAATTAGCTGGGATATTTATTCAGTCAATATATTGTTTGCTTCCGCCGCGATTTGATGGACTTGTGTCGTATAATGACGTTTTCCATGTTTGTGGTTGTTGACATAAACAGAACAAGTTTCACACAAATGTCAAGGAGGTTATGTCTGTGTTGTGAACATTCAACCAAACTCTGCGAATTCCGGGTTTCTTGTGGTGTTCTTCAATTATATATTAACTAATTCATACATATCTAGTAATGCATAGAAACAGTAACATCCGAAAAATGCCCTTGTGAATTACAAAATATCAGAGAAATATATGTATGTCATAAAGCGCAGATTGAACCAGTATTCTACAACACACACACACACACACACACACACACACACACACACGCACGCACGCACGCACGCACGCACGCGCGCACACACACACACACACGCACGCGCACGCACGCACGCACGCACGCACACGCACGCACGCACGCACGCACACACACACACACACACACACACAAACTGATAGTAGGTCAGTAGTTCGATCCCCGGCCGCGTCATACCAAAATACGTTAAAGGATGGAACTTAGAAGATGGGTCTGGCGCTCGGCATGAAGGGGCTTAAACAAGGAATGGTCGACTCGGAGTCAGTTTACTGTGTTGAGTGGGATATTCATGTTAAACTGCGGCATGGTATCTCAGTGGGCTGGCACTATAAATTCGGCATTAGTCCGGAGTAGTCTAACAGCCACACACTCACAACACACACACACACACACACACACACCAACACACACGCACGCACGCAAGCACGCACGCACGCACGCACGCACACTCACACTCACACTCACACACACACACACACACACACACACACACACACACACACACACACACACACACACACTCACACACACACACACTCTCACACACGGTATTAGTCTCACAGTCACTCATCTCAAAACAACATGCAACTGCTGCAGTAGATTATTGCAGAATGTATGCCAACAGTCAATCCAATATCATAAAACACTCAGCCATGTGTATAGCATAATGCAACATCTCGGCAGATGACACGGATTCACAGAGTTCATCTTTGTAGTGCTATTTCAAGACTACAACGGGATATTGTGAAGAAATATACCACTCAATGAAAGAAATAGTATTCGCGCAATGTTTTCTCACAGAATAGTGAAGTCAATTTGTGATGCAAATGGACTTTGTCACATTTCCGTTGTTGAAAGAAAGATTAGGTTATTTCAATCCTTTAATCCCACTCATACGTAGGAAAGTACAGTATTCAAATGGTCATTGTTTCATTGTGGATAGGAGAAAGTCTGAAAGTTAAAAGTGTAAAGAAAAGGTTTGCTTTGCCTAGAACCTGTTCAGCCGAACGTGATCGTGAACGGAGGTTGGTCCGCTAGGGTAACGTGATCGTGAACGGAGGTTGGTCCGCTGGGGTAATATGTTCGTGAACGGAGGTTGGTCCGCTGGGGTAATATGTTCGTGAACGGAGGTTGGTCCGCTGGGGTAATATGGTCGTGAACGGAGGTTGGTCCGCTGGGGTAATATGTTCGTGAACGGAGGTTGGTCCGCTGGGGTAATATGATCGTGAACGGAGGTTGGTCCGCTGGGGTAATATGGTCGTGAACGGAGGTTGGTCCGCTGGGGTAATATGTTCGTGAACGGAGGTTGGTCCGCTGGGGTAATATGGTCGTGAACGGAGGTTGGTCCGCTGGGGTAATATGTTCGTGAACGGAGGTTGGTCCGCTGGGGTAATATGATCGTGAACGGAGGTTGGTCCGCTGGGGTAATATGGTCGTGAACGGAGGTTGGTCCGCTGGGGTAATATGTTCGTGAACGGAGGTTGGTCCGCTGGGGTAATATGTTCGTGAACGGAGGTTGGTCCGCTGGGGTAATATGGTCGTGAACGGAGGTTGGTCCGCTGGGGTAACGTGATCGTGAACGGAGGTTGGTCCGCTGGGGTAACGTGATCGTGAACGGAGGTTGGTCCGCTGGGGTAATATGTTCGTGAACGGAGGTTGGTCCGCTGGGGTAATATGTTCGTGAACGGAGGCTGGTCCGCTGGGGTAACGTGATCGTGAACGGAGGTTGGTCCGCTGGGGTAATATGGTCGTGAACGGAGGTTGGTCCGCTGGGGTAACGTGATCGTGAACGGAGGTTGGTCAGCTGGGGTAATATGTTCGTGAACGGAGGTTGGTCCGCTGGGGTAACGTGTTCGTGAACGGAGGTTGGTCCGCTGGGGTAATATGTTCGTGAACGGAGGCTGGTCCGCTGGGGTAACGTGATCGTGAACGGAGGTTGGTCCGCTGGGGTAATATGTTCGTGAACGGAGGTTGGTCCGCTGGGGTAATATGTTCGTGAACGGAGGTTGGTCCGCTGGGGTAATATGGTCGTGAACGGAGGTTGGTCCGCTGGGGTAATATGTTCGTGAACGGAGGTTGGTCCGCTGGGGTAATATGTTCGTGAACGGAGGTTGGTCCGCTGGGGTGCGAACTGGACAACAATGAAGAGTATAATTTTGGAGGAATCACCTCCAGCATGACCATGTATGGAGCCTCTATATCCGCTTCCGCTGTATTTTGTTTCAGCCTTTGAAATTGTTAGACAGGACAAAAGTGCAAATAAACCTTATTAGCGCGCCGCTTTCGATGTTGTCAATGTTTTTGCATTAACGATGTAACGAGCCATCCATTCTGCAAAGTTGTATCTATCCATGAGTCTTGATCTTCAACAACATTGTGTCGATAAAAAACTCTACCGGGACTGTAAAGTTACATGGTCTTAAATGATATAGCAAATCAATGTCCATTTTATGTAAATAAATTCGCACAGCGCCATGAAAACACTCCATATACCTACAGAGATTTCAGCCCTTGAAGATCCGGGTTACAACTGGTCTTCAGCAACTCAAGAGGCGTCTAACGGGATCGGGTGGTCATACTCGCTGACTTGGTTGATGCATGTCATCGTATTCCAATTGCGTGGATAGATGTTCATGATGTCAGTCACTGGATTGTCTGGTTCAAACTCGATTATTTAAAGAGTGGAATGTTGCTTAGTGCGGTGTTAAACAACAAACGAACAAACAGACAAACAAACATATGACGTAGGTCGTTGCTCATGATATCAATCACCGGATTGTCTCGTCCGCCGTCGTCACATAGATGGAGTATCTCTGAGTGCGGCGTTAAACAACAAAACAAACAAACACGGATTTCCATTTTCACAAACACGTGAGTATGCTTGACGTCCCGGTCACGAACGATAACTGTATACGTGTAATGTGATCACAGTACCACTGAAGTAAATGTTTGAACCAGGAAGGAAACAGCTGAGATTCTGACGCGCCGTGGTTAAGCCGAGAGTGACAAAGATGGTCACACCAGTGCTCCTCCTGTTGTCGTCTGCTCTCTTCATCACAGCAAGTAAAAATCGTAAGTAATTGTAACATTCATGTACACAGTATACCTTTTCAATGACAGTCGATCTCTGTTTCAAGACAGGCTGTACTTGTCGAGGTGTAGACTAACATATAGTCTCTGAAATGAACATATCGTACATAATAAAAACAGTTGTTCAGTTATCTTAATGAAAATATAATAAAAAGGAGCCCAGTGACTCTCTTCATTTTGACACAACAATGACAGTAGCATGGCTTGTGTTTTCTACTGCCTTGTATAAATAGGGAGAAAGATCAAATGTCAACGATTTTCCATTCCCGGTTGGAGAGCTAAACAACACATCTTTACCATTTAAATACCTTTCAATGACTGTCTTTTGATTTGGACGTATGCTCTGTTTGGTTTCATCAGTGATGAAGCAATAAGCTCATCCATGTTCCTATTCATTCTTACAAGCAGAAAAGAAGAATGGCAATTATTCTTACACAGCAATGTAAAACCTTTAGAAATCCTCCTCTCTACACACCAGGGTAACAATGAAACAAGTTAATAAACTAGAATTTATATATGTCACTAATTCTCCTATATAATCCCACATGTTGTCTGGCCAGAGTGAGTTGGCTGGGCCGGAGCGGGAGCGAGAGGTCTTGTCTCAGTGTGGGGTCTTGGGGAGTGGGGGGTGAGGTTCGCCACATCCTAATACTAAACACTAATGACAGCTAGAGATTTACTGATAATTACAAGCTCTGTGCTCGCTTGTGAATTCAGCAGATTTGTACAGACCCTGATACTGCTGTGATCTAGACTTGCCAAACATTATAGACTTGCATGGGCTGTTTTTTATATATATTTGTATCAGGGTCTGTAAGACAGACTAGTCGAGGTGGTTTACTGTGAGTTGTTATACGACTGTCGTGTAACGCTGCAAAGGTACACGCACAATAGGCTGTTGGTAATAGAGAGAACGTCGCCTGTGCATAACGCTTGTTTGTTGTTTAACGCCGCACTCTGCAGTAACCCAGCTATATGACGGCAGTCTGTAAAATATCGAGTTTGGACCAGACAACCCAGTGATAAATATCACGAGCATCAATCTCGTAGCAGCAGCAGCAGCTGCAGCAGTAGTAGTAGTAACAGTAGCAGTGGTAGTAGTAGGAGTAGTAGTAGTAGAATTAGTAGCAGTAGTAGTAGTTGTAGTAGCAGTAGCAGTAGCAGCAGTAGTAGTAGCAGTAGTAGTAGCAGTAGTAGCAGTAGCAGCAGTAGTAGTAGTAGCAGCAGCAGTAGTAGTAGCAGTAGTAGTAGTAGTTATAGTAGCAGCAGTCGCAGTAGTAGTAGTAGTAGCAGTAGTAGTAGCAGCAGCAGTAGTAGTAGCAGCAGTATCAGTAGTAGTATCATTTGTAGTAGCAGTTGTAGCAGTAGCAGCAGTAATAGTAGTTGCAGTAGTAGTAGTATCAGTATCAGTGGTAGTAGCAGAAGTAGTAGTAGTAGCAGCAGCAGTAGTAGTAGTAGTAGTAGTAGTAGTAGCAGCAGCAGCAGTAGAAGTAGCAGTAGTAGTAGTAGTAGCAGCAGTAACGGTAGTAGTAGTAGCAGTAGTAGTAGTAGTGTGCCATGAAGATACTTTGTATTCGTTGAATATATACACTCTTCAAAAAAGGAAACGCACAGGTAGTATGTAGTTTATTGAACCTGACTACACAAAAAATCCGGAATATAAATTGGATATATGTTATTGAAAAATGTTGGTGGCCTGATATTCGACAAACGGTACGTCAAAACGCAGCCATTGTCGATTTGCAATATCTTAAACAACATTTGTTTTCACACTTGTTCAAAAATGTCATGGAGGAAAACAGTGACACAAAATGCACGTGCAAGTGATGGCATTCGTAACTCGTGGTAGTGGCTATAAAAAGGCAAGCATAATCCAATAATTTGTCATTCAATTGTCAACATTTTTCTAGTTCGCAAATGCCGAGACTCAGCGCTGCCGATCAGAGCATTGCCATAGGACGTATCCAAAGAGGGGAATCGCAGTCTTCTGTTGCACGCCACTTCAACATCCACCACAGCACCATTTGCCGCCTTTGTGACCGATACACACAGTTCAATTCCACTGCAGACCATCCGAGAACCGGCCGACTAAGAGTTACCACCCCTGCACAGGATCGCTACATTAGGCTGTTCCACCTACGTCATCGCAATGCCACAGCATCCCTGGTTTGATGAGGATATCGGATCAGACTGTCAGGAACCATTTACGCGAGGCCGGAATCTGACCAAGAAGACCAGTTATCGTCCCTGTTTTGCAACAGATTCATCGATAGCGACGCTTGCGTTGTGCCATACCTTACAGCCTTGGAATTTGAGAAACTGGAGACGAATGTGGTTTAGCGATGAATCAGGATTTCGTCTTCACCGACGAGTTGGAAGACAACGTGTTTATCGTCGTCGAAATGAGCGTTTTGCCCCACATTGTGTTCGTGAATTCGACAAATTCGGTGGCTGTAGTGTCATGGTGTGAGGGGAAATATCCTACATAACGAGATCTGACTTGGTTGTGGTTCAGGGACATATGACAGAAAATCGCTACATGAATCAAATTCTTCAACCTCACCTTCTCCCAATCATTGACCACCAGAGGGAGCTCTTACAACGAACAACGCTCCACCGCACACGGCTCGTGTCGCGGTAGACTACCTACATAATGCTAACATCAACGTCTTGCCCTGGCTGTCGAGATCTCCAGGTCTCAACCCAATCGAACACCTCTGGGATTAACTCGATCGACGTGTACGTCAACTTCAGAACACGCCGCAGACACCACCACAATTGGCCAACGCGTTACAAGCAGAATGGCGCAGATTTTCCTGAAAGAATTCGTACACTCATCAAGTCAGTGCTGAAGAGATGCAGAGCCGTGATTGCTGCCCGGGGGGTCACACTAGATGCTGAGTTTAGCGCAACCTTGTGGCCTTATATGACATGAAAATGAACAGTTTTCAATGCCTTTGTACAACAAGTGACTATCGAGCTCCAAAATGTCATATTTGTATCTATGATATCAAATCAAACATATCGACTTTATTAGGTACAATTAATATACTAAATATCTACCTGTGCGTTTTTTTGTGAAGAGTGTATACATACCAGTATGCCCGGGCCTGTTGTAATAGAGAAGAGTTACATATTGCAACACTACTGCATATTGCAACGTATACCAAATGCCACATTATTTTATTAGGCCCCGCTGCGCCATTAACGACACACCTACTATCACAAAAGGCTAATTCAAATGTCAGTTGTGTGTTATGTTATAACCATGGCAGAATATTGTGTGCATTATCAATGTTTTTCTGTGTCAGTGGCAGATGTTGTGACTCAAACACATTAATCCGGAATTTAACTTTTTTTTATCGATATTTTATACATTGCAAGACAATGAACAACGAAGCGTGGTTTAACTTCTGAACTGGACGACGTTATTTTTGTGAGTAAGTGTGTAGTGAGTTGTTCCCCATAGATGTAGCAGGGCAACGCAGATGAACGCAATGGCCGAACGATTGCATCCCAAAGTGGGAGAGATATGACAACCAGTATTTGGAGAAAAGGTACAGATAATCGAGATGAAAATTGTGAAAATATCCGGGAAATACCAACTTAACCCCCCTGTTAATAAACTAGGCTTGTCCGACATTGCCGAGATCTGATTGCATTGAGGAAGTCAACATTATTTAACTATGGGTATACATGTTGTAAATGTGTGTACATATTACTAACATTCATAAAGAGGCTGTCCAAGAGGTTAATATCTCATCTAAGAACTAAACGACACGTGGTCATTGTTTATCGTACAGTAAAACACTGCAGGGAGATAGACCACCCGGGGCTGCGTCGTTTATTTCTTAATTTAACTATCTTATATTGTGAGTAAGAATGGTTGTTGGACATTTTTACGGTTTTGGATACATTTTCACCTTTGATAATTATAAGAGAGGTGGCATTTGCTAATATTTGTCTCCAGTAGCTTATTAATCGCCTATTTATTGCATTTTGTCCCTAATTCTGTAGTCGATGTTGCTTTAGTTAAAACTTTACAAAGGGTTTTAACGAATAAAATCTCGTTTTCAGTCTAAACACACTCCATAAACTTCACAGTTGTTATTTTAAGGTTTTCCTAATTTTAAAATTTGAGTGCCTTAAATCAAATCT
Source organism: Haliotis cracherodii (assembly GCF_022045235.1). NCBI lineage: Eukaryota > Metazoa > Mollusca > Gastropoda > Lepetellida > Haliotidae > Haliotis > Haliotis cracherodii. The sequence goes on from NW_027266286.1 coordinate 71,417,602, forward strand.
TGGCCAAGGCCAAAAATATCTCTTATCATTGCGTGTGGGTGAGTAAAATGCCTTTTCTTTTTTTTTGCAGCAATGCGTAAAATACATGTGTGTGAATCTATCAGTCGACAAGGACATACTGTCAACCTCGTTCACGATGGGATGGAAACCCCACGTGGCAGCGTGTGCAGATGCAGCATTACGGCAATTATGAATATCACCATGACAACGGAACCTGGAAATACATGCAGCGAATGCAGGAAGGACTCCACAAAAACGGAACCATGCATTGTCCATTGTGAGATTTCGGATGACCCAAACGATAAACAGAAAACTACCATTCAAAACGGCACTAATATCAGCATTAATGTGACCAATATTCATGGCACTATAATGAGCTTAACAGGTAAGACTTAGTGTTACGCAATCGTTATCATTCTGTTGTCGCGACGTTTTTGACATAAAGTTTGAAAAGAATGTTGTTTTTTACTGCACTGTTGACAATGTTGCAGTTGTATCATCACAGCTTAATGTGGTGCTTTGTTTGTTTGTTGTTTGACGCCGCACTCAGTACTATTCGAGCTTAATTATGGCGGTCTGTAAATAATCGAGTTTGAACCAGACAATCCAGTGATTGACATCATGAACATCGATCCACGCAGCGAGCCTGACCACCCGATCCCGTCATTCTCCTCCTACGACGAGCATAGTCTCCTTTTACGGCAAGCATGGGTTGCTGAAGACATATTCGGATCTTCACGGGTCTAATTTTGGTGCAGGTTGTTGATATCAATCGCGGTCATTAAACCCACGAGTTTGGGCCTGCTGCTTGTAAATGCAACCAAGTCTTATAATCAGCTCCGAAGTGGGTTCTGGCACGACCAAGGGAGGCAACTCTGCACAACGAATTGTGGGGTCTTAGCCAACTACCTGTGTCGCCTGTTAGAAATGAACATGGACGAAATAGAACATGAAAATAATATTAATTATTCTTATTATATATAGATGAGAAAACATGTTTTATTTGCCTTTCATTTTAAACGCGTGCTCAACATGACAAACACAATAATTACAAGTGATTTTTCTTGTTTCAGCAACAAATGGCAACGTTAAAGTTCAGTGTCATCCGACAGGTAATGAACTTTAACTGTAATATTCATTTTAGCCCTACGTGCTTGACACATGACAATGTTTAAATGAATATGTCTCATTGTGATTTGGGGAAATATGCCCAGGGAAGATATAAATTCTAATACGAGGTTCATAACAATCTGAATGCTACACTAATTCACACAAAACTCTCAACACTTCCACTCTACTGAAGAAATGTCTTTTCTCTATTCAAAAATGTGTAGAGAAAAAAAACCCGTCAAAAATGATAGTCCGTTGTGTACTGACTTCTTTGACGTCATAACATCACGTCAGCATTGTGTGTGTTTATGTCTATAAAGGTGTCTGCGTAACGTCGACGGTTGTGTACGCTTTACGCCAACAGTGATGTAAGTCAATATGGTAGTAATTCATAAACACATGCTCACGTTTATTTACGTCAATAATTATATCTGCGTTACTTTTTCACGACCCTAAACGACGAAAACGCGAGGCCCGTGTTTCGCTTCGCTGTCAACGAGTGTGCATGTAATCCTATCTATACGTTTTGGGATAGGTCTTATGTGGACAGGTGAGGTGAAAGGGCTTTAACGTCGCGTCCAGGTTTATTGTACTTATATAGCGACGTACGTGTGCGTGTGCTTGTACAAGTCCGGACTAATGCCGATTTTATGGTGCTAGCCCACTGAGATACCATGCCGCAGTTTAACATGAATACCCCACTCAGACAACAAGTACCTTTGATTAACGTCTTTTGGTATGATAAGGCTGGGGATCGAACCCCGGGCCGTTTGTTCTCCGGGCGAACGCTCTTCCTCTAGACCATGGTCTCTTATGAGATGAACTTCGACCTTTCATCATTGTCAGTGTGAACGGTTCTGTCTGTTATCGACCTTTAACACTGCACTTGAACACGCATCCTTTGAATGTGTAGCCCAGTGAGTGTACTACTAGCCCTAGAGGCGCTGATAAATCACATTGCTTTTTTAGAATGTCTTTTTCAAGAACCGTACGCCAGCAAAAGATATTTTACGCCCGTTTCCTAAGGTTCATGGAAAGTGTATTTGGAACATGAAAATGTTCATTTTCTTTTTTCGGTTCATAAGTTAACTTTCCCTCGGGTTTTTATCATACTTAAAGAACTTAGCCAGCGGATGCGGGTTTTAAATATCATAAAAACCCTTGAACGTGCTTAATCCTACGCATGTCGAACCACTTTAAAATCTACTTTAGGGTGCCAGGAACGTGTTCAAGTGTATGTTTAACAATGTGTAAAGATAGTGTAAAAGTCACAGTCAAGTAATTCATCCTGAGACATTCTACCTATAAACATGTTTTCAGAGATGCTTTAAAGGACATATGTAATACGAGGACTGTTTGGGCAGTTAAGATTTCACTGTTGCAGGGAATTTCGTCCTGATCACCATCGCTGTGTTTTCTGTTAAATAGCTGCCTTTCTGAAAGCATTACGCTGAGTTTATAAAAAAATAGATCAAGAATATTTTGTATATGAGTTTAAGCTGGGCCATTTTTCTCAATTTGAAGTGATAGTCGTGTGACGTTGTGTGCAATGTTTGGTAACGTTGTAACGATATGGCAGATACGTTTGCAAAGGAAGTCGAAAATTGAAAGTAATTCCATTGACAAAGGACAGATTTGAAAATCATGTCCAATGATTTACTTCATGAAGACACACCATTCTACGTCCCATCTGTTAAGAAATGTAGCTACTACTACTACTACTACTACTACTGCTGCTGCTGCTGCTGCTGCTACTACCACTGCTACTACTACTACTACTACTACTACCACTGCTACTGATACTACCACTGCTACTACTACTACAATACCTACTACTACTGCTACTACTACTACTACTGCAACTACTAGTACTGCTACTACTACTACTACTACTACTACTTCTAGTACTACTACTGCAACAACTACTACTTATACTACTACTACTACTGCTACTACTACTACTACTACTACTACCACAACTACTACTACTTCTAGTACTTCTACTGCAACTACTACTTATACTACTACTACTGCTACTACTACTACTACTACTACCATACTATACTACTGCTAGTACTACTACTTCAACTACTACTGCTGCTGCTACTACTACTGCTACTACTACTGCAACTACTACCACTGCTGCTACTACTACTACTACTACTGCTCCTACTACTACTGCTACAACTGCTACTACTTCAACTGCTACTACTGCTACTACTACTACTACTACTACTGCTACTACTACTACTACTACTACTGCTACTACTACTACTACTTCAACTACTACTCCTGGAACTACTACTACTACTGCTACTGTTGCCACTACTGCTACTACTACCACTGCTGCTTCTACCACTGCTACAACTGCTACTGCTACTGCTAGTACTGCTGCTACGTCTGATGCTGATGCTGATGCTGCATACACACCCTTCATTTGCAACATATACATATCTATTTTAAATAATATGAACAAAGCTAGATACAGACTAGTTAATGTATATGGGATGCAGATTCAACTACATGTCGCTGTGTGCAGGTGATGGGATTATCGTTTCGTTGTATGAACCTTTTTTTTCGGTTATAAACTAACGTGTTCTTCATACCTCATCCCTCATGCTTCCCTTTCCCAGTATCCTAAAAACCCATTTTTACCCTTATAAATGATAAAAAGAAAATGTGGGTCTCATCTGAAATGTAAGATATTATATACATTTTTGCATTTTTCATTAAATCCTGTGTTGGAACGATAATAAGTAACTTTCTTTATTTTAATAGACCCGGGCACATGTGCAATCAACGAAGACGAGGTACTTCCATCGCACACGCAAGTGTGTTTTCACGACACGGGTGTGAATACGCCACTCAGCAAGTCGAAGTGCAGCCGAAGTGGCAGCGTCATGAACATCACTGCTGTTTATGTTGGTGTTGACAAGGAACTTTCCTGTGTTAATAACCCAGGACGAATTTCCCATACGGACGCATATTGCTGTCCCCCAGACACAGCAAAAGACGTTTCATTCAAAGCTAATTGTTCACAAGTTTTAAAAACAATCAACGACAAGTGTATGGAAAGAAGAGAATGTAGAATTAATGAACCGTGGGTTCTTCGTGTGCGAAAATCCACTGGAGCTCCCGCCAAACTGTCCTCGAGTTACGTAATAGTTGAATACAGTTGTGCACAGATTCCGTCTCTTGGTGCGACGATTACAACCCACAAAAAGGATGCGTCTGATAATATAGATGTTTGCAGTTCAAACACTGTTAGTGGACCTATAGTTGTCGTTCACACCCGAGATGAAGCACACTCTGGCACATGTACATGTAGTATTATGCCGACGAAGTGCGTTACAATGAAACAGTTAACTAGCTTTCAATTTAATATTTGTGTCAATGGCAGTCTGGAGGAGGGACACTGCTGCTATACGGCCAGCCGCAAATCTTCAGAGTGTACACAGAATATGACCATCACAATTAATACTGATGACATGGGGGAAAGACAACTCCTAAAATTTAGTGGTAAGTTGATCACTCCAATTTACAGTCTAGGCTCCGTGTGGACTCTGGGGTAGAATTGGTCCCCTGCAACGGATCGAGTACTTTACTGTCACAGGCTCGATATCTTGGGTGATGGCGTGAAATAGTTCCAATTAGCGTGGATTGTTCCTCAACGTATCAGTCACTGGAATGTCTGGTCCTGCCTCGATTATTTACATGCCGTCGTCCTATAGCTTTAATGTAGTGCTGAGCTCGGCGTCAGGCAACAAATAAACAAAAAACACGTAGGTTTCAGTAGGTGTGTAGGGTTCATGCTGTTTTTTAAGCAATAGTCCAGACACATTACGGCCGATTTCACACAATGTACCCGTATGGGGATTCGAACCATATACTTCAGTGTGACGAGCGAGCGCTTTAACCACTTGGCTATCATACTACCTTTGGTTTGAATGGTCAGATAAAATATTGAACCAAGTTTTAATATATTTTGAATGTTTACCAGTTTCGAACTATGGACTACTTGGTCTCCGGCTAAATTTTGGAATCGAACAACAATCATTTTCAAATGACCATCACCAATGTTTTACTTAATCAGAAGTATTTCTTTTCCAAATAAACCATAAATGTAAAGTTATGATCATCATATGATTTACTTCATAACTGACCTGGCCGAGCCATACCAATAGACATATTAAATATGCCGTTACCCTGCCTGGCGCTCGGCATTAAGGGGATAAAACTAGGAATGGCTGGCTCGGAGTCAGTATAATGAGTAGGATATCCATGGTAAACTGCTGCATGGTATCTTAGTTTGTCGGCACGATAAAACTGGCATAAATCGGGACTTGTACAAGCAGCCACACACACCGACCCGTGAAGATCCGGGATAGAATAGGTCTTCAGCAACCCATGCAGGCGATCGACGGGATCGGGTGGTCAGGCTCGCTGACTTGGTTGATGCATGTCATCGATGCCAATTGCGTGGGTCGATGCTCATGATATCAATCACTGGATTGTCTGGTCCAGAATCGATTATTTACAGACCGCCGTGATATAGCTGGAATATTCCTGAGTGCGGTGTTAAACAACAAACCAACCAACCACACACAAGCGCATGCACGTCCTAAACTAAGTGAAATAATCTTGAACGCTACATTGAACCTCATTTCATCTCACCTCCTAAGGGCTACGTGATTTTACATATGAATCAGTTTTCTGACTGTGTACGCATGACCCCATGTCGAGACAAATGAGAATAGCTTGATGCTGTCAAAAAGAAAGTTACGCCTCCTACACGAGTTACACATTTGCATTTTTTAAAATCATTGGAAAAACTATTGGGCCTCTTTTTAGCCTAAATAAACTCCATCGCTCTTGAAATCCTCAAACCCATGAAGATCCGGGTTAGAATAGGCCTTCAGCAGCCCATTCTTGCCGTAGAAGGCGACTCTGCTCGTCGTAAGAGGTCTCTAACGGGATCGGGTGGTCAGTGTCGCTGACTTGGTTGATGCATGTCATTGTATCTCAATTGTGTGGGTTGATGCTCATCATATTAATCACTGGATTGCCTGGTCCAGATTCGATTATTTACAGACCGCCGTCATATAGTTGGAATATTATTGAGTGTAACGTTGAACAACAAACAAAGAAACAAATTAAATCTTCAAAAACACATACATTAGGTGCTTGTTGGCAGGCAGGTAGTAGATGGTATCGGGAAATGGCCTTGAGTTGCTGTTTGTTGTGTATTTTCATGTCGAGCCAACTGATGTTGTTACAGGCCACGGTGGAGCCAAAACGGTCGAGGACAGTGCAGAGTTAGTGGTCAGCTGTAATCAAAGATCACCAACCAATCCAACCAATCCAACCAATCCAACTAATCCAACTAATATTGATGGTAAACTCCTTCACGTATGACAACAGAGACACAGACAGGGGAGGGGGAGAGAGAGTAAGAAAGAGGGGGGGGGGCAGGGAAGAGAGAGAAAGGAGAGAGAGATTGAGAGAGAGGAAGGAGAGAGAGAAAGAGAGAAGATTGAGAGAGGGAGGAGAGAGATTGAGAGAAAGATAGAGAGAGAGAGAAAAGAGAGAGAGAGAGGGGAAGGAGAGAGAGAAAGAGAGAAGATTGAGAGAGGGAGAAGAGAGATTGAGAGATAGATGGGGGAGAGAGAAAGGAGAGAGAGAGCGGGGCGGGGGGGAGGGTGGAAAGAGAGGAGAGAGAGGAAGAGAGATTGAGAGAAAGATGGAGGGGAGAGAGAAAGGGAGAGATTAGAAAAGAACACCGAGGAAGAAAGATTCATCAGCGACATTATAGTCCCCGAGTTAATAAAATCACATGCGTTTCTCACAGAATACTCTTAAAAATATGTTGATAAAAAATATACATATACTAGAATGTTTTATATATGTTTGAATATATTTCATGCACGAAACCTAAATTGGGAATTTAGACATTACAATCGAGTTACCTTGAAACTTCTCCAGACAGAGACAGCAGTCACGTCCGCACGGCAACAGTTGCAGCAACAGTAACATCGGTGACGCTCCTCATCATGGTCATAACCCTGGTTGTTGTAGTAACAATTAGAAGGTAAATACAAACGACCACGCGTTTCAATAAATTGACAAGTATTTATTCAAAATGCATTGTATTGGTCTCCATTGCCCTGTACCAGAATTACGGACAATTATTGAGTACCAACAGTGTTTAACATAAAGCAAATTATAGACTGATTTTCTTATTAACCTTTTGTTCTAAATATGTAATACCGAATAATGGACGTATTATTCCAAATACACACATGATTCCATCCCTTCATTACTACATCAGGGGCAGTCGGGTAGCCTAGTGGTTAAAGCGTCCGCTCGTCACGCCGAAGACCCGGGTTCGATTCCCGACATGGGTACAATGTGTGAAGCCCATTTCTTGTGTCCCCCGCCGTGATATTGCTGGAATACTGCAGCTAAAAGCGGCGTAAAACCATACTCACTCACTCACTCACTCACTCATTACTTCATCTATACAGAAGAAATTATGTCATGAATCATACTATGTCAATTGACACGTGTTTAGGAGAAGGAGAACAGCGAGAAAACCTCCTATCTACATGACGCTTGAAGCTGGTTCCAGTCGGGGTCATTCACAAGCTGCACCCGAATCGTGCCCGGGAGAAGTGTCAGGGCAGAGACAAAGTGGGGAAACAGGGCCTTCTGGCTCCAGTCCTAGCAGAGGTCAGAGTTTGCATGGAATGGCATCGGCATCAGTTCACCATCCGAACGAAGGTGTTGGGGGCATGGATGATCAGGCAGCCGGCGTGAGAGCTGAAGCTGCTGATGCGACTCCAAACCAAGATGCTGTTGACGAGGGCATGTATGACAGTGCTAGAGGCCCTAGCCAAGGGCAAAGAGGAGGAGGAGGAGGAGGTGGAGGTGGGGGAAGGGGAGGGGGAGGAGGAGGAGGAGGAGGAGGTGGAGGTGGGGGAAGGGGAGGGGGAGGAGGAGGAGGAGGAGGAGGTGGAGGTGGGGGAAGGGGAGGCGGAGGTGGAGGCGGAGGAGGAGGTGGAGGTGGGGGAAGGGGAGGAGGAGGAGGAGGAGGAGGAGGAGGAGGAGGGGTGTACGGGAAGCTGACCCGGGAGTCTGGAGAAGAGGATGTGTATGACCATGCAGATAGCGGTAAGGTCAGGAAGGTGCAACAGGTGACGGGCATCTACGGGAGACTCAGCCACCATGCGGATGACGATGTGTATGACCACGCCAGGAGATTAGAAGTAACGCCGTCTGTGGCGGATGGTAACACATACGGACGTTTGGAGGATGTCGCTGAGGATGATGTCTACAACCACACTAACACCACGAGATCTAAAGTGGGAGCACCAGACAACGAGGACTATTCGACGCTTAAGCAAGATGTGTAAGTGGCGGAAAAACGCCAGATTCCCAAATTAAAGGGGCGGTGGAGTAGCCTAGTGGTTAAAGCGTTCGCTCGTCACGCTGAAGATCCGGGTTCGATTCCCCACATGGGTACAATGTGTGAAGCCCTTTTTTGGTGTCCCCCGCCGTGATATTGCATGAATATTGGTAAACGTGGCTTAAACAACACCCACGCAGTCCAAATTGAAACACAATGCTTAACCCACAAATCAGTTCGTACAGAACTGAACACAAGATCACAATTTAATCAACACATTATATTGAAGCACAGGTTTAGGTGTACCATCACAAAAGTACGGTGGTCCATAAGGGACATGGAGTCTGTTTTTCAATATTTTGATATTTTACTTACCGATATCGTAGCCTTTTGCAAATTAACACGATTTGTCATACAAATATGTGATAAATCATGTATAACGAAGATATTGAATCGCTGAAAAGTGAAGCGATAATGTCAAAAACTAAAATGAAAATACAGAAAAGTATTTCAAACGCGGTGATAATATTTACACCGTGGTGGAAATAGTTTTCTGTATTTTCATTTTAGTTTTTGACATTTTCGCTTTCCTTTATTACATTTTCGTTTTTGTTTTTGACATTTCCATTTTAGTTTTTGACCTTTTCGTTTTTGTTTTTGACATTTTCATTTTAGTTTTTGACCTTTTCGTTTTTGTTTTTGACATTTCCATTTTAGTTTTTGACATTTTCGCTTCACAGCGATTCAAAGCTACTTGAAAGTACATTTTCCATGTTTACATATGTTCCACCGTACAAAAGGCAATACAATGGATCAAAGAAATAGGCAGAAATAAGTAACAGGCCATATAATTAATGTCAGTGCAGTGAGCAATGCATCTACCCGTGGCAAGGGCGTTAACTGACTACAAAAGAACAGTTTCCACCCTTGCCGAACTAGGCAGGAATTTCTGGGCTTGGTCGTAGCGCCAGTGGCTTTTGCGAGTTATGTCCCTTCTATGTCTCTCCTATTGACCAACCAGATTCCACCTCTCATATCACTTGCAATTGCTTCAAACAAAATGGCGGCGCCCAGTCAAGACCATCTGATCGATAATCAAGATCTATATTGTAATATAACGAACTTTACCTCCTGAAGTGCATCAGATCACTTGAGCACCATGTTGAGTTATGCCCCTTATTATGTCAAGACCTGTGTTGATGCGCTCCGTCAAAAAATCATCTTGATGTCATATTATGACCGAAATTGACAGAATTGAAGCTGAAATAAGTGATTGACATAATACCACAGACCGAAGCAAGACAAGAAATGGTGTCGATCGACGTCTTTAGAGCAAGAATTGGACTTTTCACTCAACCAAACGGCACCCGGCAAGTAACACTTGACAAACATGGCGAGTATTCACCGACTGTCCTTGGGTCTGATATACACTTAAGAATTTTTGTATGTGCATATTTGTTTGTGCTATGCTGTGAAACGCATGTGAAAATGTTGATCTGTATTCATATTTACCAAAAGGAGCATGTTTGTGAACTTGTTTACACCAGTGAGTGAGTGAGTGAATTGGGTTTCGCCGCTTTTAACAGTATTCCAGTTATATCGCGGCGTGTCAGCTTAATGTGGGAGGAAAGCCCGAAATGATGCAGGTCTCAGACGTTTACCACTTCGGTGAAACCCACGAGCACGGGTATGGTGCTGACAAACCTAGAAACATAATCGTGGCGAATCGGGATTCGAACCCACAATCATAGGTTTCTGGCGTGCCCAAGGGACGCAAGTCTGCACAGCGAATCGCGGCGCCTTAGACGACTGGGCCACCCGTGCCCAGGCATTTAGCAGGCGTGACAACGTTATCCTCTATAACGTGACAGAGGAAACAGGGGAGACACACACTGATTGCAAGGTCAAGGTACAAGATATCTTGAACAGCCATGTTAAGATCAAGACATGGGTTAGTGATGGCGTCATCCGTGCACATCGACTCGGCCCCTGACAATTACCGGGGTATATCTCTCACTAGTATTCTTGGTAAGGCATTAATCTCTATCATCAATAATCAAATATGAGAGATTTGATCCCTGAAACACAAGCGGGATTTAGAAAGTACTATTCGACTTTTGACCACATATTTACTTTGTTTGCAGTCATTGAGAAATATTAGGAGGCAAAATGCTTGCCATTGTTAAATCAATGTATGCAAATGTAAAATCATGTGTTCGCTATGGTGATACTAAAAGTGACTTTTTTATAGTCCGATAGGCTTACACCAAGGGTGTGTTTTCAGTCCTATACTTTTCTCAATTTTTATAAATGAGTAAGATGTTGATATCATGCAGTCTGGTAGACATAGCGTCCAGCTCTTCCCTGACATATTAGAACCTTTCATGCTACTTTTTGCAGATTATGTGATTTTGATGTCTAGTACTATTATTGGTCTACAGAATAAGCTTGACATACTTTCGCAATATTCAGATAAATGGAAACTTAGTGTTAATCTTTATAAAACAAATATAGTTATATTTAGTAGAGGTGGTCGAGTGGCCGAGTGGCCGCAAGAGAGAAATGGTTTTTTTTAATTGTAAATGTATTAATTTTGTGAATGAATACAACTACCTTGGCATATTGTTTACTCATACACTGAATCTGAATAAGTCTGTAAGCAAAGACCAAAGAAAGCTCTATTACAAGTCCACTCTGTTATCTCTAAGCTTGGAGTTATTTCACCGAAAATGTATTTTAAACTATTTGATTCTCAAATACAACCTATTTCACTACATGTATATGGGTCTGAGATGGGTTGTAAAGAGTTCTATACAATTGAAAAGGCTCATCTCCTCGCTTGTAAAACGTTTTTTTAATGTTGGTATGTCAACACCAAGTAATATAGTTTATGGGGAATGCGGGAGATTCCCATTGTACATTATATCTTGCACTCGTTGCTTGAAGTATTGGTGTAAAATAAAAAATTATGCCTGAACACCGTTTACCTAAGAAAGCCTACAACATGCTTGAACACCTCGACAGTCTCGGAAAGAACACATGTCCTTCTTGTATACGTTCATTGCTTTTTACATATGTCTTTGGTTTCATTTGGCTGTCCCAGACAACTAGTAACGCAAATGTTTTCATTCAGTACTTTCGCATGCGTGCCATTGATATGTTTCATCAGCAATGGCATTCAGATATTTACGAAAGTTCAAGATGTGATACATATCGCCAGTTCAAGTCAAGTTTTATAGTCCGTTTACTCCCTTGCCTCGGGAAGATGTGACGAATTTTAAGGGAGGCAACTTATAGTAACACTTCCGGGGCAGATTTGCCACTACAGCAATGGCTATTTTACGAGCGCCACTGTCACCACCGACAATCATTGAAAATAAACCCGCAACATTACTTAACGGGTATTTCCCGTTATATCCCCACAATCCTGACGTCGATAACCTGAGCCTTTTCGCCCAATACCGATTGTCATATCTCCCACGCTTTTGGGTGTGCTCGTTCGGCCATCTGCATTACCCAGCTACATCTACAGGGAACAACTCACTAGACACTCCCCTCTAAAAAATAACGTTGTCCAATATGCGACGTCATCAATTTGCGAGTGCATGTTCGAATCTCCTGAAATGACGTCATGATAGAACAATGTTTTATTTCGCAATAAACCATGATTGTTCTTCGCGATTTATCACGTAGCTATCTTATATTGCCACATAATATCATACATAAAATGTATATATACCTGTCCATTTTTCTTTTACAAACTTTGTAAACTCTGTAGTATATATTTAGTCACGTTGTACAAAGACGTCGAAATATATGTGGTCAAATATAACACTCAGTATATACATATGTGTTGGCTGTATTTATGTGAGACACATGCATGTAGCTGTGTGTCGATATGTATGTAGCTGTGTGTCTGTATACATGTAGCTGTGTGTCTGTATACATGTAGCTGTGTGTCTGTATACATGTAGCTGTGTGTCTGTATGTATGTAGCTGTGTGTCTGTATGTATGTAGCTGTGTGTGTGTATACATGTAGCTGTGTGTCTGTATGTATGTAGCTGTGTGTCTGTATACATGTAGCTGTGTGTCTGTATGTATGTAGCTGTGTGTCTGTATACATGTAGCTGTGTGTCTGTATACATGTAGCTGTGTGTCTGTATACATGTAGCTGTGTGTCTGTATACATGTAGCTGTGTGTCTGTATGTATGTAGTTGTGTGTCTGTATGTATGTAGCTGTGTGTCTGTATACATGTAGCTGTGTGTCTATACATGTAGCTGTGTGTCTGTATACATGTAGCTGTGTGTCTGTATGTATGTAGCTGGGTGTCTGTATACATGTAGCTGTGTGTCTGTATACATGTAGCTGTGTGTCTGTATGTATGTAGCTGTGTGTCTGTATGTATGTAGTTGTGTGTAGCTGTGTGTCTGTATACATGTAGCTGTGTGTCGATATGTATGTAGCTGTGTGTCGATATGTATGTAGCTGTGTGTCTGTATACATGTAGCTGTGTGTCTGTATGTATGTAGCTGTGTGTCTGTATGTATGTAGCTGTGTGTCTGTATACATGTAGCTGTGTGTCTGTATGTATGTAGCTGTATGTCTGTATGTATATTGTAGCTGCAAGTGTGTGTCTGATGCAAATACCAGTATGTCATGGCTGTCGTTTTAATATCTGATGTTTATGTGGCTGTTTCAGACCACCTGCATTGTTGTACATTTCTTATTCGATGTACATCTATTATCAAATTAGGTTTTCAATGTGTAAATATTCATTCACCATGCAATAAACCATTCATAAGCGTTTATGTGCTGTATCGTCAGAGTAATATCGATTATGTAGTTTGACAATCGCAAATGTCGTGCTTACCTTGCCTTTGATACGCAAGGATACGCCCACCTTTCCACGAACACCTGGTGTCATCACTGTGTGATGGTGATTCATAAACACATGCTCATGAATGGTCGGAATCATACAGTTTACTTTGCTTTAAGTAGAGATTCATTATGCTTATAGAAATGTTTTTTGTTGCTTTTATGTACATTTTTGTTGTTGTTGGCTTTTTAGACATGTTTAGGTAACCTGGAATACATTTATGTTTTGTTATGACTTACTTTCAGTAAACCCATTGTCAAAAGCAGGTTTCTTGATTTGTTTGTTTCATTTTTTCACAAATACAATGATTGAATGAGTAACGCCAGGTTGAACAACATACAAGGACTCTAAAAAACATAGTATGAGCGATTACTTTATTCATAGAAAACATGGAAATGTGGTTGAAGGCAATAGTTATAATTTAACATTTACATTATTTAATGTCAAAGTTCGTGTAGATCAGAAAACACACACTATATAAATGTACCCTATGTATGTCTATAACGGCGAGGGGCGGTCGGGTAGCCTGGTGGTTAAAGCGTTCGCTCGTCACGCCAAAGACCCGGGTTCGATTCCCGACTTGTGTACAATGTGTGGAGCCCATTTCTGGTGCCCCCCGCCGTGATATTGCTGGAATATTGCTAAAAGCGGCGTAAAATCTCACTCACTCAGGGAATGTTAGCCACTGGGCTCCAGAGAATGTTAGCCACTGGACGCCAGAGAATGTTAGCCACTGGGCGCCAGAGAATGTTAGCCACTGGACGCCAGGGAATGTTAGCCACTGGGCGCCAGAGAATGTTAGCCACTGGGCGCCAGGGAATGTTAGCCACTGGACGCCAGAGAATGTTAGCCACTGGGCGCCAGGGAATGTTAGCCACTGGGCGCCAGAGAATGTTAGCGACTGGGCGCCAGAGAATGTTAGCCACTGGGCGCCAGGGAATGTTAGCCACTGGGCGCCAGAGAATGTTAGCGACTGGGCGCCAGAGAATGTTAGCCACTGGGCGCCAGAGAATGTTAGCCACTGGGCGCCAGAGAATGTTAGCCACTGGGCGCCAGAGGATGTTAGCCACTGGGCGCCAGAGAATGTTAGCCACTGGGCGCCAGAGAATGTTAGCCACTGGGCTCCAGAGAATGTTAGCCACTGGGCGCCAGAGAATGTTAGCCACTGGGCGCCAGAGAATGTTAGCCACTGGGCGCCAGGGAATGTTAGCCACTGGACGCCAGAGAATGTTAGCCACTGGGCGCCAGAGAATGTTAGCCACTGGGCGCCAGAGAATGTTAGCCACTGGGCGCCAGAGAATGTTAGCCACTGGGCGCCAGAGAATGTTAGCCACTGGGCGCCAGGGAATGTTAGCCACTGGGCGCCAGAGAATGTTAGCCACTGGGCGCCATAGAATGTTAGCCACTGGGCGCCAGGGAATGTTAGCCACTTGGCGCCAGAGAATGTTAGCCACTGGACGCCAGAGAATGTTAGCGACTGGGCTCCAGAGAATGTTAGCCACTGGGCGCCAGAGAATGTTAGCCACTGGGCGCCAGGGAATGTTAGCCACTGGGCGCCAGAGAATGTTAGCCAATGTGCGCCAGAGAATGTTAGCCACCGGGCGCCAGGGAATGTTAGCCACTGGGCGCCAGGGAATGTTAGCCACTGGGCTCCAGAGAATGTTAGTCACTGGGCGGCAGACGGTTAGCATTAGGTAAACATTATGTAAATTGGTACCAATCAAGTTTGGTTAAATTCCGTCAGTTAGCTTCAGTTCAGTGTTTCAGTTTCAGATCTGGTTTACTTCGTGAGGTAAGTTACATATGGAATTCTTCAGGCGTGGAGTTCTCTACCCCTGCGGTGCTGGGGGCATGGACATCATGTCAGGTTGATCTACGGAGATGCAAGTTATCACTCTGTGGTGTCCTGGAGTCTCGAACAGCCATCCTAGCCTACACATACTATCCAGTGCAGTTTGCCCTGTCGAGTACTTCCTACCTCCGATGGCTATTACCACGATAACACTACTGTACATCCGAGACTCCCATAAACCCGTCGCCTGTAGGTTGCGGTAGACGCCACCCTGTGAAGTATCGTGTTGTTGATAAATGTTTTATGTTCGTTTGAGTAAGACAAATTAGAACATAACATGTCTTAAGCCGTTTAGTCGAGCAACATGCTCAGACCGGTGATGTAGACATTTGGGATTCCATTTATGCACACGAAGATGTTTCATACATCAAAATATTCCTGTGTTTGTTTGAAGGGAACATGTTCTTCACCGACTTTGCTGCAGGCTCCAATGCAGGGTTGGAGCACACAAAGACTATTCTGCTACAAGTGCAAATAAAGAATGTTTATTATAACATGTTAATGTCATTGTGTGTATATACTTCACATGAATAAAGTACAAGTTTACTTTTCTACAGTCTTATATACATTAAGTGCAAGATTAATTTTCTATTTTTCTTGGATCACTCCATTCTAATACTTAGGTAACATAGGGTAGACCAGTCAGTGCCTTCCGCCATGACCTACATTGTTTTAAGGTGTGTGACAAATGGGACGCGAAACTAATGGAAGACCGATTACGCTGGCCCAGTCTGACCCAAGCGGGATTCTCTCGACTGGTCAGTTCTCCATGCGGTACTCACAGCGTTGTGTGTCTCCCAGATTTTTCATCATGTCCAAATGTCGCATTCTCGCGTTGTCGACTTTTAATGCGAGAATGCGCGATTGCAAGAATGTCCCTTACAGTATTCCATACCTTACGGAGTTATTTCGACGTCGACTTGACCTCGGTTATTTCAAGAGTTCACCCACATTATCTGTCTGCAGACTTTATGACTCAAGCCTTTTTCTTCAACGCTAAATCCTGAGCTAATTTCAGTTGTAATCTCTTCCTAAAGCATGTCGCCTTACTGCTGTGTCCGCCACAATTCATTGTTTATGTCCGTCAGCTCATCTCAGCGTTATGATTTTAAATTGTTTACAAATATGGAGGTTAAAGCATTCGTTCGTCACGCCGAAGGTCTAGGCTCGATTCCCCACATGGGTACAATTTGTGAAGCCTATATATGGTGTCCCCTGCCACTGCATTGCTGTAATATTGAATCAGGCTCGCCGACTTGGTTGATGCATGTTTCCCAATTGCATGAATCGATGCTCATGATGTCAATCACTGGATTGTCTGGTCCAGTCTCGATTATTAACAGACCGCCGTCATATAGCTGGAATATTGCTGAGTGTGGCGTTAAGCAACAAACAAACAAACAAACAAACCATACGCTGTGGGGATAAGGCTTACATAGAATGCGTCTGTCTGCAATTGCTCGCCACCCTGTAAATATATAACTTCAACGCTTGAGAATAACAGTATCGATTATCCGCCGAAACAGATTTCATTGGACGTAAAAGACAAACTAGTAGTGACAGTTATGTGATGTGATCACTGAAAATCAGTGATGACACCAGGTGTTCGCGAAAGGGTAAGTTCTGTTCCACCGGTAACACCCGCCACTCACTTGCATAAAAAATAAATGTTTCTTTGTTGCCTGACGCCGCACAGTACTCCTGCCATGCGACGCCAGTCTCTGAGCAAACCAGACAATCAAATAATCAACGAACCAGAAAATTCAGTGCCACGAGAGTACCATAAATGATTTTGTTGAAAGCTAATAGAAACGGTTTGAAAATGCGTGTGCTGTGCACAAGAGCAGCGAGTTTGCTGCTTCTAGGTAAAGAACAACGTTAAGACATATATTCTTTCTCCAACACAGTGGGGCGCAGTTTTAAACAAATGGTAACAGTTCACAGATTAGCAAAATTTATACCAGTTAACCCCATTGGCAATGTCTTTACACAAGTCAGGGATGTTTGTGTTTGTTTGTTGGCAAAAGCCGCACGTCAGTAATCCGGCATACGGCCTGTAACAATCGAGTCCCGCCCAGACAATTCCAGCGAAGGAACAGGAATTCCAATGACACGACAGCGCATTTACTAATTCTAATCCTGTTTTGGAGCTGAAACGGAAAACGATAGAACACGGAAACGTGATCTCTCTAAATCTCATAACGAGAGATAGACGTGTGATATCCTTGACTTTGAAACTTTATAACGGTAAGCGTGTCTAAATCTTCGCTCAGCGCAGTACAAACATGTTGTCTCGTTCGTTATCAAATACACAAATTTGTACCTCACATGCGAGTAACGCGAGTAGTACAGACCCTCTCTGCATCCAAGACTATTACAATAGCTTAATGAGGGTTTGCAGAGACCCAGAGTTGACAGATGGGTTGGCATGTCACGTGGCTTGGCTTGGCTTGGCGTTGTGCACCGCTGTGTGACATGCTGTCGATAAAAACTGTTATATTTGAATTACCTCATCTGTTTTACGTATATACAGGTATTAATCATGGACATCGTCAAAAGCAAGGCCTTCGTATACGTCTGTGTGACCGTTTGGTGTGGATTATCGGTGATATACATGAACAAAGATTCGTTCAAGCAGCCATTGTAAGTATATCTTTCTCCATGATAAGGGCGGTGGGTAAAGCGTTCGATCGTCGCACCGAAGGCGGGTTCGATCCCACACATGGGTACACTGTATGAAACGGTTTTTGGTGTAACCCCCCGGATGTTCCTTGAATATTGCTGAACGCGGCGTAAAACTATATTCATTCACTAATGACGTATTCAGCAAATAATCTTATTTTATTAACATATACGTGTTAGTTTACAAGAATATGCACATGTGTCCTAAAAAATATTTACAAGTATATCTAAAGCAAGAACACGAAGTCTCTCTCTCTCTCTCTCTCTCTCTCCCTCTCTCTCTCCCCTCCTTCTCTCCCTCTCCTCTCTCTCCTCCTCTCCCTCTCAATCTATCTCCTTCTCTCCCTCTCTTCTCTCTCCTCACTCTCTCCCTCTCTTCTCTCTCTCCTCACTCTCCCTCTCTTCTCTCTCCTCTCTTCTCTCTCTCCCTCTCTTCTCTCTCCTCTCTTCTCTCTCTCCCTCTCTTCTCTCTCTCCTCTCTCTCCTCTCTCTCTCTCTCCCTCTCTTCTCTCTCTCTCTCCCTCTCTTCTCACTCTCCTCACTCTCCCTCTCTTCTCTCTCCTCTCTTCTCTCTCTCCCTCTCTTCTCTCTCCTCTCTTCTCTCTCTCCCTCTCTTCTCTCTCCTCTCTCTCCTCTCTCTCTCTCTCTCCCTCTCTTCTCTCTCTCTCTCCCTCTCTTCTCACTCTCCTCACTCTCCCTCTCTTCTCTCTCCTCTCTTCTCTCTCTCCCTCTCTTCTCTCTCCTCTCTTCTCTCTCTCCCTCTCTTCTCTCTCCTCTCTCTCTCTCCTCACTCTTTCCCTCTCTCTCTCAGACTATATAGTGATCTCAGTCTAATCATTGTCCAATTGTAACGGCAATTGCAGCGCTATGCTTGTCATAGCAGTTAATCTATGAGTGTAGCGGCAGTCGTAGCGATGCGATCGCTTTGTGGAGCGGGACCTGGCAGGAATATTTCCTTCCTGCATGTCAAAGCTAGGCTTACAGATATCAGAGGTGCAGATAATTTGATTAACAATTATGAGTTCACGTTACGATAGAGTTAGCCACGAGACTTCTAAACTATCACAGTTCTTTGTGGATCCATGTCTAAAATGGCGATCCTCGATCTCCAGTACTGCTTGTGATAAGAAACTTGATGGTCTCCTGATTCGACTAGTTAAACGTGAGCGTCCAGGCCGTTATGGCTGTATAAAAACTGCTGAGCACACTTGTGTCGAATTCCCGGCTTTGTCGAAGTGAAAAATCGTCACCGATGAATCTTTCACTGCTTATCGTTATTTGACCTCTGATAAATGGAATGTATCGAATTTTCTGTTGTCTCGAATTTATTTCGACTAATGCAACAACAAAATTCCCCGATTCGTGGAACTGCAAGCTTAACATATACTGTCATATACTGTAATCTGCTGGAAATCACATGACGTACATGTAGTTTATTATTTCGAGAATCTGCTTCTGGATGTGACAAGTCGAACTTGTAGCAGAGATTTCATATGATTATGAGCCTGTGAAGATCCGAGTTAGAATATGTCTTCAGCAACCCGTGCTTGCCGTAAAAGGCGACCATGCTTGGCGTAACAGCCGACTAACGGGATCAGGTGGGGAGGCTCGCTGACTTGGTTGATGTATGTATCCAATTGCGTGAACCGATGCTCATGCATGATCACTGGATTATCTGGTACAGACTCTCGATTATTTACAGACCACCGTCATAAATTGTGAATATAACAACGAAAACAACGAAGAAACAAACAAACAAATCTTATTATTTGGAAATAGTTTTGCCATTAATATTTACTTGTATCGAATGTAATATCGAATGTATTTTTACTTAATTTCAGCGTGAATATCTCCCAGTCTCGTTTATTCACATTTTTACATCGATGGCCAAACACTACAAACAGCGATGCAACAAGTGGACCTTTATATTTGAAAGAAGAGACTTTACGAAAAGGGGCAAAATACAATGTTTCCACCTTTGCTGATGCAAATACATCATATATCTATTTAAAACAAAATGCAACCTATCATCAAGGTGACCTCATCCTAGTCCAAATAGATCTGTATGATGCACAAGGCACAAGAAAGAAAACTGGAGGTGATTTTTTGAGAGTGTGGATGGAAGACCCCAAGACTTCAACTTCCGTTTCCGGTCAGGTTTCCGATCACAACAACGGAAGTTACTCTGCTGCCATCATCGCTGTGTGGGCAGGGCACGGCAGGATAAGAGCGTTCATTGCTACAAGGCGGGAGGAGATTGTTTACTATTATAAAATATACGAACAGTATACCAGTCTCTGGCCCGCATATGCTGATTTCCGAAAGAAGGGGTCGAATCTTACAGGACAAAGCACTTGTTCAATAACAGTGCCAGGTGATGAAACAGCAGGACATTGGTGCAATTTTACCCTGGAGAACAATGGCTTCCCTTGGTACTGCTTGAAACCCTCAAACAAACAACTGGCATGTCACATGTGGACTTATTCATTCTCTGGTCTCAGTTTCACATTCAAGCTGAACAGCAGTGAAGACAGTGTTACACGCTGGTATGTATATTCCCCCGCAAAGATCCGGTTTAGAATTGATTTTCAGCAACCCATGCTTGTCGTAAGAGGCGACTAACGGGAACGGGTGATCAGACTCGCTGGGTTGATGCATGTCATCGTATTCCAATTGCGTACAGCAATGTTCTTGATCTTAAACACTGGATTGTCTGGTCAAGACTCGATTATATACAGGCAACCGTCATATAGCTGGAATATTACTGAGTACGGCGTTCCACGGCAAATAAACAAAGAAATTGTTTGTATGTTGGAAAGTAGACTTGCTCCAAGGCTGTACTGAATGGTGAGTCCATTGGTGTATAGTAATTCCATCTATAATTAGGCAAATAGGCAAATTTAGATAAGTGGACACTATGACCATTCTCTTACAGGGATAATTTGTTCTTATTATTTATATAATCAAGAAATTATGATTTAAACTTATAAGTATTGCCAGAGAGACTTGTGCAAGTCTAAGTGGGACGTGAATCGTAAAAAAATAGTTCAGGTGGGAATTTTAAGCACTATTTCAGTATTCTAACCATAAATTCAGCAGGTAGGGGTCACGAATAGGCTTACTACAGTGTACCTATTGAATCGAACCGGGGGCTTTGCGTGACGAGCTAGGCTGTACCAGCACCCCTAACGAGGGCAGTCACACGGCAGTCATGTTGAAAGCGAGAACTTCGGTAGAGGTCGCCTCTTTTGTCCTAATGGTGAAACCGATGATATTTTTTCTGATAGGGTTCCAACATCCGGGCCTCCAACGGTGTATCTTCCCGAGGCAAGGGCGTTAACTAACTATAAAAGTCCATTTTCCACCTTTGCCGAACTAGGCTGAAATTTCGTTAGTCCATTTTGGCTGGATTAACGAGTCTATGAATAGTGCAATCAA
The DNA here is from genome assembly GCF_022045235.1 of Haliotis cracherodii. Lineage (NCBI taxonomy): Eukaryota > Metazoa > Mollusca > Gastropoda > Lepetellida > Haliotidae > Haliotis > Haliotis cracherodii. The sequence goes on from NW_027266286.1 coordinate 71,438,968, forward strand.
AATCGCGTAATGAACTAGATTTCAGTCGACTGCAGGATATGCAAAGGATGTGATCCGTAAACAGGGCGTCGACAGATATTTTGCGAATCATTTCACGTTTTAATCAAGGTGATCTGTGCACTTCGTCTGATAAGACCCGATTTATTATATAGATCTTTATTATCGATCATATCGTCTTGACTGGACGCCGTTTTTATGTTAAAAGCATAGGCCAGTAATATGAGAGATGGAATCTGATTGGTCAATAGGAGGGACATAGAAGGGACATAATTCGTTATAGCCACTGTTGGCGCTACGATCGAGCCTGGAAATTCTAGCGTAGTTCGGCAAGGGTGGAAACCGGACTTATAGAGTCAATAAACGCCCTAGCCTCGGGAAGATGAAAACGATGCAAAAATCATATTTTCAGTTTAGTGATTGACTCAAATGATTACAAAATATGTATTTCCATAACTTGATAATTGAGTAAGTTGCAGCCGTTTATGTCACACGTGTATAACGTTGGGTGGGATGCCCACAAGAAGCAAAAATATTTTCGAATTTTTTGTTCCTACTCATTGGTTAAAAAGTGTCTAATAGACTAAACACAGGAGAGTAAAAATACATTGAATGCCCAAAGATGAATTGAAGCAGCCAGCGAGATTGATTACATTTCAGTCCACGCTCAATGGCTAAAGAGAGTTTCTGTGTCAACAAAGCTGAATATCCTGACGACAGACCATTTGATTTATGGAAGAACAACAAACAAACGAGCAAAACTAATATATCTTGATTAACCATTCAATACATCTAAAAAAACTTACCAAGACGCAGAGACACACACAAATACCAAATCTGACCGCATTTACCGTACAGAGTTCCGCCCTTTCCTTGGTATATGTTGTAGACATCCTAGATACTTTATTCTTGTGTTAATTCACACCGCAATATAACTAAAAACATGTGGCGGCGTCAAACCCAAATCTCTCGTTCATTCGCTTGTTCGTCAGAATTTGACCGCCACAACCGCTGACGATGTTTTTAATGCTTACTGTGCAAAAATCATTAAAATAAACGCTTTTGTCATTATACTTAGTAAATACCTCCTGGATGAAGCTCTGCTTTCAAAAATTCTTTTTGGTAACGGGTCATGGTTGTATCGTTGTCAGTTTCTGAGGTGAGGTTACCTCATCTAGTTTAAAAAAAAAGAGATTATCCAAACAAATCCCACAAGGCTCATCCTTGAGACCATCGTGCAATGTTGTTGTATCAATCATTGCCAGTTACTTTTGCAACCACTGCTTTAGTAAGTGTGTTGGGTTTAACGCCGCTTTCAACACTATTCCAGTTATATCACGGCCTGTCAGCTTAATGTGGGAGGAAAGTGACGCAGGTCTTTGGCATTGACCACATGGGTATGGTGCTGACAATAATCGCGGAGAATCGGGATTTGAACCCACAATCATAGGTTTATGTCGTGCCGAATGGGGGAGGCAACTCTGCACCACGAATTGCGGCCCCTTAGACAACTTGGCATGCGGCCACCACTGCTTGAAAACTCGCGAGACTTGGTAGCTATAACACCTTACAGGTGGCAAAACAAGGATGCAGACAGTGCAAAACAAGGATGCAGACACTGTACCTACATATGAATGCTTCTCACGCAGTAGTTACTATCCCCTCCCACGAAGTGGGGAGGGTGATATAGGAACGGAGTTCGTCCTTCCGTCAGTCCGCTTCTCAATGTAGACAGATTTTCTCAAAAACTATTCAAGTTAGAGAAATGAAATTTTACACACTGATGTTGGTGTCGTGCATTCATTTTTACAGAGATACAGCCCTTGATCCATGTTATTTTACTTGGTGCATAGTGTGTTCAACTGGGACAAGTTATTTTTCTCAGAAACTACTGAAGTCGCATGAATGAAAGTTTGCATGCTTATCTAAGAGATACTTACTTGAGGTCGGAAATTGGTCCCGTCAATTGTTTGTTTACAGAGCTAGGGACCTTAATCCATGTTATTTTACTTGGTGCAGCGTGTAAGCACTGGGACAAGTTTTCTCAGAAACTATCGAAGCTGATCTAAGAGATGCTTGTCAAGACTTGCTTCCAGAGAAGGGGCCTTTTGTGTGTATTAAATTTACTTTTATTCATTTTTTTCGGATGACACGAAGCGGCCCAAATGCCTATCTCTTCTGAAGGCTTTTAGGACTTTCTTTTTTATACTTTTATTCACTACTATATGAACAAACAAAATTCTAATTGTGCCCCATGGCGGGCGATAGTGGTAACGCTGTTTTCTTGTTTAGTCTGATATGTGGAATAAATGTAATTGATAACAACAACGGTCATTCCAGAATTGACTCATTCCATGAGTTACACATTGTTCTTGAACGGGAGAATGACATCAGACCTTGAAGTGAATACACTTTCTACATGAATAAAATATAGAAGCATGGAAGTATCTGCTCTGAAGTGCGACCGCACTAACGGTATTTCCCCAAACCGGATGTAACGTCATCAGACCGGAAATGCATATATTCTTTTCTTATATTAAGCTAGGTCGAGACATTGCACTTTCCGAATTAAAGCTGATCTTCATTGACATTGTGTTTCCTCAGATCTTAATTAATGTAAATAGGTTGGAAGTTGTTTTGTTAGAGACAGAATGTCTTTTTTAGCCCAGAATTTCAGGTGGTCGGCCTCTCATCGATCACTGTGAAACGAAGGTCGGATAATTGCCTAGTTTCCAGATCATTTTATAAGCCTTTCACAATCAGAAGACTCAGTTGCGGGTGTTATTATTTCATGTGTGGAATTATAATAAATGTAGATTGAATCATTTATTTTAAAACTTTTTACTTTATAAAGGTCTTCCAAAGATCCGCAACCAGATATCCTACAGCGGTTTGTAGACGTATCCATAGCAACCGGTAAGTATGTTTGTTTGTTTGTTGTTTAACGCCGCACTCAGCAGTATTCCAGCTATATGACGGCGGTCTGTTAATAATAGAGTCTGGACCAGACAATTCAGTGATTGACTTCATGAGCATCGATCCACACAATTGGGATACGATGACATGCATCAACCAAGTCAGCGAGCCTGACCAACCGATCCTGTTAGTCGCCTCTTACGACAAGCATAGTCGCTTTTTACGGCAAGAATGGGTTGCTGAAGACACCTATTCTAACCCGGATCTTCACGGGTCGTTAAGTAATGTTTCCACTCGTCTTTTCTAGCTTAGCATCTTGAGATTTCAACACAGCATCTGGAAATTTCAAGATAATAAGTTGAAATATTAAGATTATAACTTGCAATTTCAACATACACGGTGTCTTGAATTTTCAAGATAATAATTTGAAATTTCAAGTTATAATCTTTACATTTCAACTCATTATCTAGAAATTTCATTTTAGTATGTGTCCGGAAATTTCAGAAGCCTTTCAGAAGCCTTTCAGCATGTTTCAGGGGCATTTGTTTTTGGATTTTTCCTTTTGAAAAAAGCTGCCACTAACAACAGAACTATTAACACTGATTACCATAATGGTTTCTGTCAACTTTCAGCTGACACAGCCTCCACATTGCCCTTAAATCAAGTGGCGTGTAACAAGCTCCCGCCATATATAACATGGCAACGGAAGTCTCCCAATGGTTTCTTCCACCAGGACAAGTGGCATTCGCTACTGTGTCATGACACGCTGCCTCGCACCATTGATGCCTACAGACAATGCTTGAAAGGAAGAACGCTCTGGCTTCATGGGGATTCGACAAGTGATCAATTCAAAAGAAGTCTTCACTCCATCTTGCGCTTCCAGTCACATGCAAATGGACATATGCCTGTCACCGACACAGACTGGGTATATGGCTTTTCCGTCTCTTTTCAACCTCACGAATTTCCGTTCTATCATGGCAAGTCGCACTATCCAAGATCATCAAATCAAGCACAGCACATCATGCTGGACCGTCTCCCGAACACAACCAAGGACATAGTTGTGCTATATATGTACGTTCATTTCACGCTTGTCCACCCGGATGTGTTTAGGCGACACGTTCGAAGACTTGTTCCTTCTGCAAAGAACCTTTTGGCGCGAGCTTCTCATGTTACACTTGCAGTTCGTGGGCCACACGCATTTTTCAGATCGAGCAAAGGTTTGCTATCCTACTGGGGACTTCATTATGCGGACATTTGGCATCAGGAATTCGCTTCGCTACGTGACAAAATCGTGTATCTAGATTTCTGGGATTTGACCACAGCAAAGACGCATTACGATTTTCACCCACTCATGAAAACGGTGCATGAAATGGTGCACCATATGATGTCTCTGTTGTGTCATAGAAAGTAACACGAACTGTTTTATGCTAACATATTCAATTGTATCTTGGAGATCCAGTGTATTAATGTAATACCTAATGATTCTGTTGTATGTTTACATAACATATAGCGGCAACCAAAATATACCGCCGAGCAAGAGAAAGTATGCACTTGAAAACTGGATGCCCCCAAAATTACAAACATCGAAACGTTACTAGGGTGAAAACAGTCGCGGAAACACTGCAAGCCCGAGGTCCAACGCACAACTGTGATACCCGTGTCAAATACATCTCTATGGATTAACAATTTCTTCTTTGCTTCATTTTTAACCACCATCAAACGTGGGTGTATGCTTTCTTTAGCCCGGCAGTTTGTGTGAGTGAGTGGGTGTGGGAGTTGAACACCGCTTTGGACAATAGTTCAGTATTGCGTCAGTTCAGTGTTGGGTAGTGTTGGAGGTGAGGTGAAATGGGGCTTACCATCGCGTCCAAGATTATTGAACGTATATAGTGTTTGTGTGTGGCTGCTGGTAGCAGTCCGGTTCAGCCGATATTATAGTGCTAACCCTCTGAGATACCATGCCGCAGTTTAACATGAATACCCCACTCAGACACATACTGACTCCAAGCCGACCAGTCTTTGTTTTTGACGTGCCAAGCGCCATCAACAAGTGGCGGTAGGGGATCGAACCCTGGAACCTTCCACTCTCCGGGTGAACGCTCTACCACTAGACCACGGAGGCAGTGAATTGTGTTGGAGTGATGCCGGTCTTAGGCAATACTCACGTCGTTTATACTGGGATAATATTCAGATCATATACACAAAATTTCAGCTTCACAAACAAATGTCCTTTGAGATAAAACTAGATGGAGAAAAAAGGTCTATTGTCATAGCTGGGTCACAATTCAATCAATCAATACTTTATTCATATTATGCATATTTACATTAGTTATACATGTATTTGGTAGATATTTACTTCTAATAGCATCAAAAGTAGCACATAAAGGACAGTTTCTCATGCAATTTCTCGATTTTGTTGCCACCCACTTTCAATATTTCTCAACCGTAAAACTCTCCCTCTAAACTTCACTAAAATATTGCGAAACGTTAATTCGCTAATTGCATAGATTCCTAGAGATATTTTGCTGGTTCCAACAAACTTTTATATTCTCTATTAAGCTTATATCTTGAACTGTTATTAATAGTTGATATCCAATTTTAATGAAACATATTAAAAGCACAATCCTCCAACGTACTTATTAAACATGTTTTTTTTATCTCCAACTGCTTGTGACAGCCAAAAAACAAAAAAACCATGACAAAAAGGTAGATATCTTATATTTGAAGCCCAATTTTTATACCCAACATTATCCAAATAATGTAACATGCTTCAATATAAGGCAAATCAAATAATCCCACGACAGTGTAGCCCCTGGACATATAGTCATCTGATAATGCCATTTTGTTTTCTTATTTTTTCCCTGAACTTTCAAAAAAAATCCTGAAATTTACGAAGTTGAAATTTAAAATATAAAGAACAAATTGCCCTAAAAGGCTTCCGTACTTCAGTCTTCTGGCATATTAGTGATTGAGTGGAGAGTGAAACTAGTGAGTGTGAGTGAGTTGGGTTTAACGCCGCTTTTAACAGTATTCCAGTTATATCACGGCGTGTCAGCTTAATGTGGGAGGGAAGCCCGAAGTGATGCAGGTCTCAGACGTTTACCACTTCGGTGAAACCCAAGAGCACGGGTATGTTGCTGACAAACCTAGGAACATAATCGGGGAGAACCGGGATTCGAACCGGGTTTCTGTCGTGTCCAAGGGACGCAACTCTGCGGCGCCTTAGACGACTGGGCCATCCGTGCCCCCGAGAGTGAAACTAAGTGAGTCCATGTTACAAATTATTTCCGACAGTGAGTTTGTCGCTAAGGGTTTGACCAGATACATTTGAAAGCTAAATAATCCATTCAGACATCAAAGTTAAAATGTTTAAATGACTGATTTATCAAAATGATGTCATTGTGGTTCTATATGGCTTCATGGTATCCCGACATTACCTAGATTCAGCATAGCAACTCGTTATTGGTCAGTTTGTGTGATATACGATCCTGGTAAGTGTAAATAAAGAGATGTCTCTAATTCTGTACCGGAACCGTATATTACACATCTGACAAATAACGAGTTCCTGTCAGCAGTGTCGGTGAAAAGATGATACACAAGGATAATGAAAAACTGCACCCGTCATCCCTGCACTCTCTTACAAAAAGCTGTATCTGTCGGGGCGGGGATGATAGTGTAAACAGGTTCAGCGCGAAAATATCTTTTTGTTGAAAAGTCTGTGATAATCTGTACCCAATCTCCCCAAAAAAGCTGTATCCGCCGCCCCTGCAATGTCATTACATTTTGAAAGAAAATGGCTGAATTATGGCCATAAGATTTTTTTTCAGCTTTCGTTTGTCTATTTATTGTTTAACGCTGCACTCAGCAATATTCCAGCTTCATGACTGTGGTCTGTAAATAATCGTGCTGGACCAGACAATCCAGTGATTGACATCATGAGCATGGATCCACCTAAAGGGGATACGCTGACATGCATCAACCAAGTCAGCGAGTCTGACCACCCGATTCCGCTGGTCGCCTCTTAAGACAAGAATAGTCGCCTTTTACATCAAGCATGGGTGTTTTGAAGGCCAATTCTAAAACCCGGATCTTCAGGGGTCTCTTCAGCTTTCAGTATGGCTAAATGGCTAATGTGCATATGTCAAATCAAGGTCAAAATTTAGAATATCACCAAAAAGATGAAATACACATGTTGAGCTCAATAACTAGCTACATATGAACCTAATGTCATTACAGTTTGAACCAAAATGGCTGAGTAATGCCAAAAAAATAGATTTTACAATATGGCTGACTCATTGGCCATACAAAACCACTTGAACAAATAGGGGGGTCATCATCGGTGGGACCAAACATGCAAGTTTGTGCTTCACTGGTCCGGTGGTTTCTGGGGAAAATATGTTTAGGACGGTAGATAGACAAACAGGCCATGACATTAGCTTACTTGACTTTCAGTCAGTTGATCTAAAACCAGGTGTTGCATGGAGGTCAAATGGTGGTAGCTGAATCAAATGTCATGAACCAATGCTCATGACACCTACTTAAGCTTATGGATACCTGTGGCCCTATTGGTAATGCTGTGAGACTAATCAATGAGCTACATGAAGGTAGGGATTATTCATCTATAGGGCTGGGACGGGTAACTCGGTACTCAGGTCGGGTGGGTACTGAGAAGGGTTCGGGTACCCGAAAGACTACCTGGACCAGGTTCCTACCCAGGTAGTAAAGTTTGACTCATCCAGCCCTATCCTGTTACACAATGGCAGCCTGTAAATGATCCAGTCTGGCAAGCTGAGAATTCAAAGCACGAAAGACGCAATTGGGATACAATGACATCTATCAACCAAGTCAGCGAGCCTGACCATCAGATCCCGCTTCTTACGACAAGCATAGTTGCCTTTGTGGTTACACTACAAGTCACTGATGTTCGCATTTCTTTCTGACTAGGCTTCCTATCCCTCGGACTTTTATATGCTTAAATAAAGATAAAACTTCAGGGTATGCATGGCCTAATCGTTTTATATGTGCATGTCATAGTTTTTGCCAGCGCTGCGGTAAAACAATTCTCAATCGGAGATTATGTACCCAACTCTTGAGGCCTACAGTGGGTACCCGGACAGGGTCGGGTAATAAAGGGGTGGGTACCCGGGGCAGCGTCCGGTAATAAAGGGTTGGGTACCCGGGCAGGGTCGGGTAATAAAGGGGTGGGTACCTGAATACTAAATTTGGACTCGTCCCAACCCTACAATCAAGACAAATATGTAACAAATTGACACACAAGTACAAGTGAGAGAGAGGCTTTTGGTGCTTTTATCAATATTCCAGCAATATCACAGTCAGAGACAACAGGGCCCCACATATTGTACACGTGTGGGGAATCAAACCCAGGATAAAATGCGATCACCTTATCCACTAGGCTACCCCAGTACCATCAGTGATCCTGAAACATTTCTTTCAGTACTCTGCGATATAACTTATCGTTAGATTGGTCAACATCATATAATCTGTGAGACCCACCAGGAGAAAGGGGACCTTATGGGTGCTAGGATACAATGGTGCTGTGACCTCTTATGACGTTTGACGTCAACTTACTTCAGTGAAGATCGCCATGTGTGATGTCATGTATCTCAGTATTAAATATGAATTGAAGCTTGTGAATTACACTTTTGTTTTCCGAAGATGCTATAGTGTTAAAATATAAAGAAAAGTCAAAATGTGATTTTTCACCCATAATGTCCCTTATCTCATGGTTGGTCACATATGCTTAGGGATGTTAGCAAGACTTGACTTTCTCAGAATGTAACTTGACCCATCTCACCAGTTGTTCCTCTCAATGACGGATGCATCCTAACATTGTCCCAGAATATTTGCCTAAAATCACCACCCATGGATACATATTAAGGGTTCAAGTGATAGCTTTTTCACAAAAAGAATTTTAATACAATTCAAACAATATTGTATTGAACAAATTATTCCGTTGTGGCTTTAGTTGTTTCTTGTGTTAGTTGGGTGAGTGAGTGAGCTGGGTTTAATGCTGCTATGAGCAGTATTCCAGTCATATCATGGCATGTCAGCTTGATGTGAGAGGAACGCATGAAGTGATGCATTCTTACACGTTAACCACTTCGGTGAATTCTACAAGCACGTGTATAGTGCAGTCACAAACCCAGAAACACTGAGGGCGAACCGGATTCGAACACATGATCATAAGTTTCTGGTGAGCCCAAGGGAAGCAACTCTGAACAGGTAATTGTGGCGTTGTAGATAGATGGGCTACCCGTGCCCCTAGTTGTTTCCTAACTGCTGATGCTGGTGGTTGATGCAGCTGAATATAGCAGTGCCATCAATATAGTCACGGTGGTCATTGGTTATGGTTGTTTTGATTGAGCAGAATCTACACAGTGGTGTTATGTGGTACAAACTGACCATGCAACATGGGAAACAAATACAAGCTTTTCCCACCTTTTTTGCAGTGAAGCAAGACATCAGGTAAGGGTAGTTGGTTCTGGGTTTGTGGAAACCATGTTCTGTATCACCTCCCGAGGCTATAAAAGTCCGATCTAGGCTGGAATTATGTAGGGTTTTGGGGGGCTGGACAAATGAGTCCAATCAAAATCGCATTACGAAATCGACATCCTCATAAACTGCTGTGCAGATTTCGTTTGATTGCAGGATTTGCAAAGCATGTGTAGCACCAACTCGGGGTCAACAAGTATTTTCCAAATCTTTTCATGTTTTTAATCAAGGTGCTCATTGATGATTTTTTTACAATCAATTAAGATATGAATTATGTTCTTCGTCATAAACGTTTCACACAAGTCAGAGATAGACACTATTTGTCATATCCAACTAGTCTGCAGTTCATCCAGACTAGCGATTATGTACAATAAATAGAATTCGGTTAAAACAACAAGTATTTCTAGTATTGTTACTAGTCTAGAATTAACAGACTAGTGGCCATGTCTATCACCACTAGACTAAAACGTACAGGTAGTCTAGTTGTGTTCTGATCTACTAAAACCCTTAACTCCTTGTATACTGTACCATTTGGAGTGAGTGAGTGAGTTTGGCTGCTTCAGTATCTCAGTACTATTGCAGCATGACAGCTCACCATGGAAGAGAACCCCACAGGCACAAGTGTGGTGCTAACAAACCAAGGATCATAATCAGGATTCAAACTTGATCAGCAGATCCAGGCTAAACTAAGGGATGCAACTCTGAGTAAATCCTGGTGGCTTTAGATTACTTCAAGGCTACCCATGCCAACAGTAATCTATAAATTCATTAACTACAAATGTAACATATTATAACCACCAGTACATCAACATAAACAAAAACATAACTCGATGATTTCTACAAACCAAGAGAAGAGAAATCTGTTGTCGCCAATTTCAACTTATCATCAATGATATGCTACATCATTATAACAGTAGCCAATCTCATTAAAATCAGACCTCAGTTCTCGCTACCGCTAAACAAAGATCTGAGGACATCCCATTAGGGGTCACGTCAGAACGACCTTTCATCCGACCAATCAGAGTGTCACTTACCAGAATATTAAAGTGACAGTCGGAATGTGATTTCTAATCATCCAACCTCGAAAACTTTAACACAGGGTTTTCCGAACGATAGTTACGGGTTTAACGACTGAATCTATACAATCTAGACCATCTCTTAGCGATTCCAAAATGTTCTTTTGTTCAGGTTTCAAATTTGTAATCGAGAATTTGTCAAAATATGTTTCGAAGCGTAGTCGCCAATTTGAAATTAGTGCCGTAAAGCAAGAGAAAGCTGCCTTCTGATTGGTCATTTCATTGGTCGGTCAAAGTTCGCGCAAGGCCGTTCTGACGTGAACGTAATGAGATGTCCTCAGATCTTTGTTTAGCGGTTCTGACGTGAACGTAATGAGATGTCCTCAGATCTTTGTTTAGCGGTAGCGAGAACAAAGATCTGATTTTAATGAGATTGAACAGTAACATGCAAAGCATCAGGAACCCGTACTTCATATTAACAAACAGTTGTGTTATGCTGTCCATAATGCACTACAAACACTAGCCACTAAACACCCACACATCTTTATCACAGTGATGCATGGCCTATACATTATTTCTAAAGCATGGATTTGACAGGTCGGTGGTTACAGGGATAGTTGCCTGTCTTTCAGAAATCAGCATACTCACCGAGGTCTACAGCAAACATTCATAAAACAGACTTAAAACTTTTCAATTTAGGCTATCGTATTCACAACTAAAATGATACAATGAAAAGTATAAATGTATTTTCATTAACCTGACAGATCTTTCTTTCATGTATTAGAAATATTAAAAGTAACAACAATAAAAGTCACTTTTCAAATTATAATTGATCAAGTGCATTGTACGTATCAGTACTCTCTGGCCATTGATAACCTCAGAAGAACAAAGTCTTCTTACAAGAAAATATATAGCATGGTAAGCTATAGTATAGCATTAGTTACGTTATAATGGATCGTAATGGTGAATTCTTACTAACCTATTAAATATTTCATACACAAAATGTTTCTTGTTCTCTGTTCAACTTTTATGACACATCAATTAGGATTGATCGACACTGATATTCTCGACTATAAGCAAGGTACCTGTCGTTAGCACCTAAAGGGCAGGCAACTCTATATTATCGCGGTTTCACTATTTTGTAGTGTGATACGTCTGGATAATGTGGTTTACATCACTTCCTGTTTGAGATTATATATAATCAGTATGCATATGACCTAGGTTAGGTTAAGGGACTTCATTTAATCAAATGGGTTCTTTTCTAACCAATTTCGAAAGGAGGTAGGGGTAATTCCACTTCAAAAACATTCCAGAAACTTATCATGAAATAGTAAACATGTACACTTACGAGTAGCCGTGACATATCACAATGAGTCCTGTTTTCAATCAAGTGATGAAATTTCATGCTTAGATTTGTAGAAGTAAGCAGTTGACACAGGGTGTGGATTATGAGATTTATTGATACCGCAATGATATAGAGACTGTGATAATTATGAGTCGTACTACACATAACCTTTAATATTGGTTTTTAGGGGATAAACTCACTGTATATTCAATGTATCGTAATACATATGATACACTACATTACAAGTTATATTGGTGTAAAATTCGGTGACTAATATCAGATGTTTAAAATTGTTTAAAATGCTAAACAAACCTGTTCAACAGCCCGCTTACACTGATTCTCTCGTATTTCCTGGTTGGCTTTAAATAACATAACAGTCACACTGCCTTCTCACCTATATGTTTTGCCCCACAATATCCCATCTTTGATCTCTGAAATTCCAAATTCAAACGCAGGGTTGTCATTCACCCGCAAAAAATAAAGTATACCAACCTATGTAATATAAGTACTGTATCAGGATCACACCCATCATATCAGAATACGTATTAACGACGACCCATCCTTATCATTGCAAATGATTCTGTCATGGGCACTTAGATTAAATTCCTAAATAAATTCCTGTAACTACTAAAACAGTAGCCCTTATATACAAACTTCTTAGTAAGTTTCATACAAATCATAAACCTCACTAAGATAACTTATTGTAGATCTCTTCTCACTAAAAGCACTCAAATCTTAACACATACTAACATGTATTAAAAGCTCTCTTTATCACACATATACATCTTTCACACAAACTAGGCTTAACGTTTTTAATTATGTGTATCAGTTTAAAACAATCCTTAACTAAAACCAACAATCATCATAAACTGTGAATGCCTTCTTTCCCAGCATTCTCTGTGAATGTCCGAGTTTTCCCACGTTCCTGCGTGAGCGCCCTGTCGTGGTTCCAGTACTCCTCAGTCTGCATCTCGGTCAGCCTGGACACTGTCCGGTCAAACGCAAACAGTTCCTCTTCCCCTGTGAAGATGCTGGACTTAGCCTTGTCCGAAGTCTGGGAGGAAAACAGAAAGAAATCATTCAGGTCAAAGTAGCAGAACAGTGTACGACGGCTGAGACAGCTCGCATGACTTACATACACAGTGGTACAAGGCTATATCACTGTCCTCAGTCTTCAGGATCAACAGTGTGTGACGGATGAGACAGCTCGCATGACTTACATACACAGTGGTACTAGGCTATATCACTGTCCTCAGACTTCAGTATCAACAGTGTGTGACGGCTGAGACAGCTCGCATGACTTACATACACAGGGGTACTAGGCTATATCACTGTCCTCAGTCTTCAGGATCAACAGTGTGTGACGGCTGAGACAGCTCGCATGACTTACATACACAGTGGTACTAGGCTATATCACTGTCCTCAGACTTCAGTATCAACAGTGTGTGATGGCTGAGACAGCTGGCATGACTTACATACACAGTGGTACTAGGCTATATCACTGTCCTCAGTCTTCAGGATCAACAGTGTGTGATGGCTGAGACAGCTCGCATGACTTACATACACAGTGGTACAAGGCTATATCACTGTCCTCAGACTTCAGGATCAACAGTGTGTGACGGATGAGACAGCTCGCATGACTTACATACACAGGGGTACAAGGCTATATCACTGTCCTCAGTCTTCAGGATCAACAGTGTGTGACGGATGAGACAGCTCGCATGACTTTCATACACAGTGGTACAAGGCTATATCACTGTCCTCAGTCTTCAGGATCAACAGTGTACGACGGCTGAGACAGCTCGCATGACTTACATACACAGTGGTACAAGGCTATATCACTGTCCTCAGTCTTCAGGATCAACAGTGTGTGATGGCTGAGACAGCTCGCATGACTTACATACACAGTGGTACTAGGCTATATCACTGTCCTCAGACTTCAGGATCAACAGTGTGTGACGGATGAGACAGCTCGCATGACTTACATACACAGGGGTACAAGGCTATATCACTGTCCTCAGTCTTCAGGATCAACAGTGTGTGACGGATGAGACAGCTCGCATGACTTACATACACAGGGGTACTATGCTATATCACTGTCCTCAGTCTTCGGGCAACAATCTGTGATGGCTACAATGACGCACTGACACACGATGCTCATAGAGTATTTGGCCCTGCTCTGCACTGGAACATCCACCATTTCCACAGGGTGAAGGTCAAGGCACCATGGTATCCTGTTGCAAGGCATCCGGAGGTCCTTGAGATTTGCTGCTTAAGAATTTGAATCTAAGGACCCTGCACTCTCAAACATTCAATATTAGATAAAACTCAAGGCACCCTAGGGTCCCAGAGGTTTGCTGCTAAAGAATTTGAATCAAGGACCCCTCAAACATTGAGCATTAGGCACAACTGAAGACATCCTGGGGTGCAGATTTTTCCTGATAAAGAACTTGAT